>NC_051154.1:19116233-19435018 GCF_013339745.2 Dermacentor silvarum | reverse complement strand
ATCTTCAATTGCCACTACATCTTCCATCACAGTAGTCTTTATCCTATGCCTGAACTTTCCTTTATTTATCACTTAATCGTCCGCTGTATGCCTTCCCGGATCTGGAGTGTAGCTCTGGCCTTTAGTTATGTACCCTAACTCACCATGCCTGGTGGGTGGTCCCAGACCCATTGGTGGTGGGTGACCCATGTTGGGTGGAGGTGGGAAACTCGGGTCAAAGGTGTGCCGGTAACCAGGTGGAGGAGGCCGCCCCATCATGGCCGCATCATTGGGGGTGGACCCCGACGCCCCATCATGCCTGGGGGAGGAGGCCCCCGAAATCGTGGCGGTGGGCCTCGAGGACCGAAGCTGTAAAGTGGATATAAGATGCATCCCTTTAGGGTAAATTTTTTTCACCAAATGCAACCCCAGGATAGATTTATTTTACTACAGATCTCAAATCTTCAGAGTGACATATTTTTAAAAAATTTACCTCAAATTAAAAAAAAATTTAATTATGGGGTTTTACGTGCCAAAACCACTATCTGATTATGAGGCACGCCGTAGTGGGGGACTCCGAAAATTTGGACCACCTGGGGTTCTTTAACGTGCCCCAAAATCTAAGTCGGGTGTTTTCGCATTTCGCCCCCATCGAAATGCGGCCGCCGTGGCCGGGATTTGATCCCGCGACCTCGTGCTCAGCAGCCCAACCCCATAGCCACTGAGCAACCACGGCAGGTACAAATTCATAATTTTCAACAAAACACTGCATTATAGATGCAACAATTTACAATGATTATGTGCATGGACTTTATAAATCATATTGCCTTCACTGTTCAGATATATAAGATTGCTTCAAAATTTAAGCCGATAAAGGCAGATAAATCGTACTCAATAAATCCACAAGCACGAAATTCAGACTAATCTATGTGGCACAAACCATAGGATCAATGATAGTGATAACAGAGTATAAACTGAACACAAAGCTCTGATGGGCAATAATGCTTAAAAGGTTCCCGAAAGGGTCTTGTACACCTAGACACACTGGGTATCTCTCAAGGAATACTTCCTCACAAAAAATTCGAGTCCGTGCACTATAACACAGATGCAAATGGTTAAACGTGACCCTCCCCTCAAGCCACAGCGGTCCCCCTAAACTTTTACACCATGTAGACTCCTTCAAGCGGCAGCACAAGCGGCGGTGCAATTATGGGCTTTTACGTGCCAAAACCATGATCTGATTATGAGGCACGCCGTAGTGGGGGACTCCGGAAATTTGGACCACCTGGGGTTCTTTAACGTGCACCTAAATCTAAGTACACAGGTGTTCTCGCATTTCGCCCCCATCGAAATGCGGCCGCCGTGGCCGGGATTCGATCCCGAAACCGCGTGCCCAACACCATAGCCACTAGGCAACCACGGCGGGTAAAAACAGTTTGCAGGCTAAACAAATATGTGATCGTATGAAAAAAAAAAAAAAAGAAGTCACTTTCGGAGGCTTGATTTGAATACTCACAGCAGAACAGTGGCCTGACCAAAAAAGAATTCAGTATGACCAAACTGAAGTAAAAGACATCTAACATTTTTTATGAATAGAAAGTCATTGTAATTTGTGGAAGTTGGGCTTCTCGGTGGGGAAGTGGTAAAGTTCGGCTTTTTTTTTTCTCCTCTTACCTATCTGAACTTAGCCCAAAACAACCCTTTAGGTTCTCACTGCTGGATTCGTTCAGCTCTTCTCAAATTTATATTAGGGCTGCCCCATTAATAGGCCTTACATTACCCTTGAAGAAAACATGATGTCAGTGCCATCCAGTAAACATGAGAAGTCAATCGCTAGAAGGAGACTAATGAAGACAAAGTAGATACATTCCACTATTGTCATACTACATGTAGAAGAAAACTTAATTTAGGCCAACCTCTGCAACTGAGAAGGCGACATGCTTAGAACACAAAGGAGGTAGGTGTCAGCTCTTTCCAGAACACAGATGTTGAGCGAGTTTTCCAGGATCAGCATTTTCCACTGTAACTGCATCGCTGCATTGGCAGAGTGGCCGAGAGGTAGAATCCTGGGGTGCAATCTTGTACGCGTTCCAAAATGAAACGGAGGCGGTCCATTCCATCGAGCCGCACGCGATTGGTCAATTTGATCATCACGGTTCAAATTGACCAATCGTGTGCGGCTCACGGTTCAAATTAACCAATCGTGTGCGGCTCGATGGAACGGACTGCCTCCGTTCCATTTTGGAACGCGTACAAGATCGCGCCCCTGGAATACTAATCTGTTCGTCATAAGTTTGAATCCTCGCAGCTCAATGGGGTTTCGAAAATATTAGAAGCTTTCAAACAGCAAATCGTATATTATCCAATATGATTCAGTCTTCAAATCAAGTAGTCACAATCTAATGACGTCATTGAATCAAATGGTCAACACTTGAAAATTCAAATATTTTTCTAGTACTTCAAGGCACTGACTGTGTGCGATCAAACATGAAATTGAGGTAAAAGTGTGATAACTTCCACAGTGTATATAATGTACTAAAGCACGCTGCAAGACTGACTTTTCCAGCTCAACACGATCTTGTTGGTACCTGTTGTTGGTATACTATATATAAATGCCGCACCTGTGCCCTCTCACAAGGTTAAATCAGAATACCTTTCATTGCAACATACTTTATACAGTGTGGCACCATCTGCTGCAATCATTCGAACTTGAGAAAAGGTGCTTTTTTTTGTTTTTAAACTCTGCCATCGCCGTAGACAACATGCATGTCTGGTTTGGTCACGAAGTTATATGCAGGTATTAAATGGCCAACAACAAGACTAACTTTCTTAACTTGCGAACAAACTGCTCTGTCAATTGTGCCTGATGCTCCCTTCTTGCTTTTAATAAAGCATGCTTTATATTCTGCAGCACAATGACAGAAACTTCCCACTGTTGTGAATACCAGGATGTGAAAATTGTTGTCGAGAAGGCTATACATTATTTGGACACTAAAAATATTGTATTTGATTCGCTTCTGGCACTTTATGATTATGAGTCTCAAAATGTGTTATTTGCACACCACTACAACACAATGAGAATGTTTCTTTCTTTGAATATTTCTCACAAAGGATTGATATTCCAGTGATGAACGACCAGAAAATGACCAATCGCTAGATTTGTAGCCCACAATGTAAGAAGGGCGATTCATAGTGCTCGCAAAAATAAACCTCTGAAGACCAACACTAACCACACAGCTCTTGTAATAAGAGCAGACGACACTTGCTGTGTGTCAGACGTGCTTGAGTGTAGTGATAAATTGTTGTCGTGTGTTCTATTTCTGTAATTTTTTTTTAGGGAAACAAATAATCATTCCGACTATTATGAACATTTGTTCACCACAAAATTGTAAAAATTATCAATGACACAATGTGGGTAGCCAATCGAATAGCTCGCCTAACTGACGTCACATGCCCCCGCTACGCAGCAGAGGACAAGGCGGCTGAAAACTCAGGGGAGCTGCCGCTGGGATTGATAGCATTACACATTTTTAAAACCTTATAATAAATTACACCCTAACGACCCAGTATGTTTGTACAAAATCGTTTCAGGGTCCCTTTAAGTTATCCTGGCGAAGGTCACACTCACAGATGCCTCTTGTCACCGAACGTGGCACACGACTGATTACCTAACCAATGCAGAAGGCGCAACACCGCCACTGGAAATGTGCTGCGCCGCAACAAAGGAAGAGAAGAAAAAGAGGAGGCAGGGCTCGTCTAGAGCTGAGGGTTACGCGGTCCCTCAGCTCCAGTATGGGAGAAGGCAAGAAAGGGACGACGCAGTTGAGGCAAAGGGAGAGAGTCTCTCTTTACAGTGACCCTCGTCTCCTGGTAGCATGGTAACAGAATTTTTTCTAGCTCCTCCAATAATGAACCGATTTCAAGAACTATTTCGGTAAAACGCTCCCAAGAGGGCATAATGGGGTCTGATGAGGGGCCCTTTAAAACTCTCATTTCCCTTATTATTCCTACCATTTCAATTAAACATGTTTAAACTATACTTTAACTGGTTTCATTGTCTGTCCTCTTATACCCCTGTCACACGGGCACTCGAAAGTCTTTTGAGCAAAAAGACTTCTCCCAAAAAAGAGTTTCACCCGCAGACATACAACAGGGAGCGACCTCTCTTTCAGAAGCGATCTTTTCTGGAAGAGGAGTTCGCCAATCTCCTTTATGGCCGAAAAGGAGCAGCCTCGAAACCAGTGGGCACGAGCAATTATCATATATTAAACAAAATAATCGAATGCGTAATTTTCTGTCGCCTAGGCTCATCATAAAAAATAATTTTATGTCTCGCAGAAGGTGTAGTAAACCCAGTAATGCTCGTTTTCTTCTGTACTCTCGTAAGCAGGTCGAATGGGCTGGGGATGTCACATGATGACGCTCTTTAAACTACTATAATAAATCTGTATATTAACATTTCTTATGTTAAATTTCATTGAAAAGCGTGTAAACAATAAGTTTTCACTTTATATTTTGAGAAGTTTTTTTGGCCGATACTGTTTCGAACGCAAGCGCCACGCTTTCGGTAGTGTGTCCAGAAGGAAACACTAAAAGGAGATCGTCGGCGCAGTATGTCTGCTGCGCAACACCTCTTCATTCAAAAGTCTTTCAGCTTGGTAAAAGACCACTTGAGTAAAAAAGTTTTTGCGTGCTCGTGTGACAGAGGTATAATTCTTCTCTGGCTCATTCATAATATGGCAATCCAGAAAAGCAATTTACCAATCAAGCTTAACAGCCCTCTTTGGTGTGCCAACCCCTTTTGTAAGAAAGGTGCGTAATATGACTGGTAACTAGGGCCATCACCTTACAACCAAACACAAAACAAAACGTTTAAAGCATCAGCTTTTCTTAACTCGTTTCCCAAGTTTTGTGTGTCAGGACTAAGCTTTTATTTGGGTGCATTGTGCGACCTGTTTTAAAGACACCCCTTTATATTTTCAATGCTTATATTACCAAAAGCAGGTACTACAACATGAAATGCACAAGAACAGCAAACATTGTCGATATAAAAACCTTCTGTGGGTCACCTGGTAGCCAGGGAATGACAGGCCAAGGAACAGAACGCATTACATTCGTGCCTGTAGGAACTACAGCAGCTTATTAGTGGTCAATCAAGAGACGTCTCACAGTGGTGCCAATGTTTTAACAAGAGGACTTGTATTTGGGGCAACATCAATATTGCCCTGAGGAAGATAAGTCCCCTTGTCCAGCCTGAGACATCTCTGGTTTGACCACTGCTGTTGATCTCCATCTTCCTGTGACACCTATTTGAATACCCACTTGGGGCACTCTTATCGAGGAGCCTGACAAAGGATATGATCAAGATGTCTGACAAGAAAAGCATCAAGTTTCAAGGAGGCTCTGCTAATGAGCAGTTTGCCTGAACCTGCCAGATGCTACAGTGACCACTGGACAGTTGCTAGTTAAAATGGTAAAGAAGCTTAACAAAACTGAATGTTAGGAAGGTGGGTATACATTCATTTTTTATAAGATAGAAGATGGTGTAAAAGCAACAGACATGCCCAGTGGTGCTCAGAAGCCAATGCAAAGAACCTGGCATTCAAGTCCTCACAAATGCTGCTAAAGGTAGTGTGTGCAAGGCAGTGCATGATACTATGGGTGCCCAGAGGAGGTTAAGCTATAAATTCTAGCTCTTGCAGTATTTCAGAAGAGACATAAAGAAATGCGGCCACATTATTGCCTGTTTCAATCTTCATATTACTCTTCAAAATAGCGGCAGTTATGCAAATAACGCTGTTTACAGCATATTAGGATGACCACATCACAACCCATCGGCTTTGAATAAAAAACTAAAGAACGCAAATATAGTTTTGCGAAAACAAATATTTGTGTTTTCAGCGATCTGATCAATTTATGGTAGATTGCATAGCAGTTCTAAGCTGCGTCTCATTTTTGGCGCAAGCGCTACGAATTGCCAGTTTGCTAGACATCGATACCAGATAGCAACACAATCGTTCACATGCAATACAGCGAACAGCTTCACAAACAGTCAGCAACACAAAGGAGCATCGTTTTGAAACCGAAATCAAGACCGCTAAACGCTAGAACGAGAATATTAAGAAAAAACCAAGAAACCACGTTCCCAGCTTGAGGAATCGGAAAGACGCGCGCTCTGATAATAGCCCGCAAGCAAGCGCGTACGTCAGACACAAAGCAAGAAATGAGGGATCAGTGAATAGTTGCTAGTTCTCTGGCTCACAGCTACAAGTGACCCAAAGAACAGCTGAAAAAATATTATTCAATCGGGCGAGGTTCCGCCATTACAAAAAATCAGCAGATTGTGCAAACGTTCTCCGACGCAACATTACCTTGGAGGACCTCTTGGCGGAAAACCATCGGTACCTCGGTTGCGATGCATAAAACTGCCCTTCACACCGTCGTTTGGGCCGTCATTATCGGACATTTCAAAACTGTTGTCGCCCATCGGCAAATACTCTACACAACCAGTACAAAGAACCGGTAACCGCAGCCGACGCGGGCCGGGAGCATTAGAAGTGACCAAGGCAAAATGACAAGATTTCTTATTAGCAGGTGAAGATGGCGCAAGACGTAAGATAGTTTTAAACAAAACTCCAAACTTCATCTTGTGTAAAACACAAATAATATTTAAAAATGTATGTACCGCTTTTATTAATATGTTAATTGTTAGTGGCCTGTGTTTTTTAATAAAAAATATAATATTAATTGTTGCTTCGTCTTTGGTCAAAATTTGTAGCAATGTCACATTTTATAATCCACATTGTGCACTATAACATTTGACACTGTTATTATTTTAGTTTGTCAAGAAAAAAAATGCAAATTGACTTTGTTTGCCCTATTAACTCTATGTTGTTTGCGCAACGCCCCCTATATTTAGGAGGCATTGGTTTGCGCCATAGAGTTTCACACCATAAAACCTAGAGGGAAATGTGGCGCTGCTGCTAGCCACCATTACGGTGTCTAGAAGGGGGAGGTACGGTGTCTAGAAGGGGGAGGTGAGAGTAGCGGCGGCGGCGGAGTGTTGCAAGCAATCATGACAGCAGCGGCGGCGCTGCAGTCGACAGCAAGATCGCTCCCCGGGCGCGGAAGCACGGCAGTTGGTGCCGCGGGTTTCGAAACGGGCGTTTCTGTTCGCAAGTAGCGGTCGCATATTTGACATAACTAGCGTTAAGCTAATGCATACCGTGCCTTGTTAGTAGAGGAGACAATAAATGAATAGCAGCTTTCCTCTGATGTGTTAAAATGTTAAGTGTTAAAATGCATTAGATTCGGGCACGTCACGGCCGGCACAAATATTTTTCGCTCGTCTCGGTCGCACGCGTTCTAGTGCTTTCCCGAATCGTCGGGAGTGAAAAAAAGAATGATTTCAGCTAATGCGAAGAAGATTATGCTAGTGGTGTGGGTAACAAAAGCTGCACCGATTTCTAGGCTCGTAGTGAAGAGCTCCTTAGGTCATATTACTGCGACGCACTGCATCCTGCTCGTCAAATTGGTTAATGCCAATATATGATGCTTTAGAAATCATTCCATGTAGGAGTTAAGTAAACAAACTTATTTTAGTCGCTGATGAACTAGAACGGCGGGGACATGAAGAATACTCAAAAGAACGACATTTCAGTTGATTATATGATCCATTATACAGGGTGTCCCAACTATATGATGCACCAAGGTTTAAAAATATGCAAATGCCCCGTAGCTGTACAGAACTAATTAAGGCAATGTTGTTTGCCGTTGCTTGTAGATACTCAGATTATTTTTGCATTCCGCCTAATTACATAATTAGTCTTCATTAATTAATCAACTTCTCAAGTATTATAATTAGATGAAAAGTGTCAATGTGAAAATTGTAGAGCAACTGTAAAAACTACCGATACAGCTTTCTGTAGCTCAATACGTACTACATAAAAATGTTTTTCCAAGCGTCGAAGAAGCCCGCGAATACACGCAAGATTGCCGCGCGACTGGCCGCTCGAGGCACTTTGCGTGTATTCGCTGGCTTCTTTCACGCTCGGAAAAACGCTTTTATGTAGCACGTATTGAGCAAAGAAAGTTGTATCGGTAGTTTATTAAGTTGTTCTACAATTTTCACATTGACACTTTTCATCTAATTGTAATATTCGAGAAGTTGATTAATTAAGACTAATTATGTAATTAAGCGGAATACAAAAAATAATCGGAGTATCTACAAGCACCGGCAAACAACATTGCCTTGGTTCTGTCCAGCTACGGGGCATTACGATATTTTTAAATCTTGTTGCATGATAGTTGGGACACCCTGTAGATGATTCAACTGGGGCTCGAAGTGCAGCTCGCAGATCTTCCAAGTCCTGTTTAAGGCCTTATATGCCCGGGGCGTGCGCCGCTGCCACGCCTTAAGTGCCTCATCGTCATCAGGCACCGAGAAAAGGGATGTTTTTTTTTCTGTACATTTATACGTTGCCATGCCCTAAGAAGCCATGGCAAGTAGCATGAAACGACAGACGCCTGTTGCGCACCCGGCGCAAAACTGTGCGTCTGTCGTTTCATGCTACTTGCCATGGCTTCTTAGGGCATGGCAACGCATAAATGTATTGTCAACACAAGGAGGTACAACTGCACAGCGTGAATGCAAACATAAATGAGCCGTGGAGCTAAAAGAACCGAACAGAACCATGCAAATCGAGCGCACTCGCTAGCTCCAGCAGCAGCCAAACTACAGCGGAGGCATCTTAGTGTCGACGCGCGCGCCACCACTCGGCATCATGAATCACTGCAACACGCGCCGCGCTCTCCGACGGCTGCGTTGCTCCCACCTCCCCCTTCTAGCCACCGTACCACCATACTTATGCAAGGGCAACGCCTACTAGACAATGGTCGAGTGGGCCGAACGGCGTTCTGCCGCTGAGGCGCCGCGTGTGGAAAAATCGTGCGAGGGCGCTGCGAGCGAACTGGATAGCAGAAAAGGAACACAGGCCCCTATGGCTTGCCTTTCTGGATATCAAGGGAGCCTATGACAGTGTAATCCAAAAGGATTTGTGGGACATACTGGGCACTCTAGAGGTGGAAGATGGAGTAAGAAATCTTTTAAAAGACATCTATAAAAGTAACAGGGTGCTTATAAAATGGGAAAACAAGGTATCTGGGCCTATAGAGATACAGCAGGGGCTTAGGCAGGGGTGCCCTCTGTCACCTCTGTTGTTCATGCTGTATTTACAAGGATTAGAGAAAAAATTAGAGAGGAGCGGACTTGGCTTCAACCTTTCCTATTCCAAGCAGGGAGAATGGATTAAACAGTCATTACCAGGACTGATGTATGCAGATGACATTGTACTTATGGCTGACAGCTAGCAAGGAAGACTTGCAGAGATTAATGGACATCTGTGGTAAAGAGGGAGATAGCTTAGGTTTGAAGTTTAGTAAAGAAAAATCGGCAGTCATGACTTTTAATGATAATCAGGGCAGCGAGCATAGGATACAGGAGGTTACGCTGGAGGTGGTGGATAAGTACAAATATCTTGGAGTGTGGATAAACAATGGGGCTGAGTACCTAACGGAACATGAAAAATATGTGACGGCTAAAGGTAGCAGAAATGCAGCTGTGATGAAAAATAGGGCACTGTGGAATTACAATAGGTACGAAGTGGTGAGAGGGATTTGGAAAGGGGTGATGGTCCCTAGTTTGACTTTCGGCAATGCGGTCCTGTGCATGAGATCAGAGGTTCGAGCAAGGTTGGAAGTTAAGCAGCGAGGGGTAGGTAGACTGGCTCTGGGAGCACACGGAAATACACCAAATCAGGGGGTACAGGGTGACATGGGATGGACGTCATTCGAGGACAGGGAAGCCAGCAGCAAGATAGAATTTGAGGAGCGATTGAGAGAGATGGCAGAAAAGCGGTGGGCAAGGAGAGTTTTCAGTTATTTGTACATGAGGAATGTTGATACAAAATGGAGGAAGCTGACCAGAAAACTGTCAATCAAATATTTGGACTGCAGGAGGGGTGCAAACCAGGAAACAGCGGTTAAGAAAAAGGTTAAGGAAATAGAGAGGGGTCTGTGGAAAACAGGGATGCAGACGAAATCAGCACTGGGCACATACCGAACTTTCAAGCAAGAAATTGCCAAAGAAAATATCTACGATAATTCTAGGGGAAGCTCTTTGTTGTTTGAAGCCAGGACGGGAGTATTGCGGACTAAGATGTACCGAGTCAAGTACCAAGGTATAGACACGTTGTGCTGTGCGTGTGGAGAAGAAGAGGAAACGGCTGAACACCTCATACTTTTCTGTAAGGGGCTTAACCCTACAGTGCAAGGCAACGGGGCTGATTTTTTCAAAGCATTGGGGTTTAGGGACAGTGAAGGCAAAATAGACTTTAAGCGGGTAGAAATAACCAAACAGAGGTTATCTGATTGGTGGATAAAATTAAGGCAGGGGTGAAATTTCACCCACCACAAAGTACAAATTATCTTAATAGTCATGGCTAGGTGGCGTATGTCACCGCCCGATTTAAAGGGTTCAGCCTCATCCATCCATCCATCCATCCATTAAAACCCCTTGATGTTAGAAAGTAGCGACACTCTCTCCCCCACGCGCGCGCTTTCCTCCTCAATTCTCCTCGGATTTCTCCCCCTCACCGGGCCGGCGCGGCGCTAAACCCTCCAGTGGCTCGCTGCAGCCGCATTAGAATCAATGCGCGCGCTTGTTTATTCGGCCCTTTGAAGCGTTGCGAAACAGCCAACATAGAACTTTACACACGTGCCTGTATTCCGTCACTATGAAACGACGAGAAATTACATTCCATCACCTCTGGGAGTAACCTAAGTCTCTCTCTCTCAAAAAAAAAAAAAAAGGCTCATTGCTTACACGGAAACTGCTAAGACTGGCACTTGATAATTAACTTACAGACTTCAAGATGTCAAGTTTATCAGAATTGAGGGAGATTATCAGAAGCGCGTGGCTTGTACTTAATGAGCATGCGCGAATAATACATAATACCACTTATCTACCTATATATTGCGGTTCATGCCTTCGCAACATAAAGTACATAAAGAAAAAAATGCTCGCAGTATTGAAACTTTGCAAAGATACAATAAGCACGCAATAAGAGTAAAATAGTTCCTTGGCTTCACAAGTATCAGGCGCAAGGATCACACGCACACACACACGCGCGCACACACATACATGCACACACATACACGCACACAAGCACGCACGTACACAAACACGCACACAACACACATTCACACAACTACAAAATATGAGTTACAGGCATTAACTCACAAATTACATACATTTGAAAACTAACGCACGCGCGAAAGCACAAAAAGCTTTGTCATGGCTCGGAGAGTCAACGAAAAGTTCAGCCGACTCACTTAAAAAAAAACTATATGCACAGTTATCGGTGCTCTGTATTAAACTGAACGAAGAGTCCGGCTATGCAAAGAGCATTAAAATCTCCATGCAACTTCATCCACAAATATGAGGAAAGCTGCAACATTCACCTCGCAAAGAACGGCGTGCTTAGAAGGGGCGAAATCCCTTTTCCCGATGGAGCCACTGCTTCCGACGCACGACATTCCGTTCACCTCGGGGGATATAAAATAAGGCTTGCCCTTTCGCTGGCCTGCTGCTGCATTGAAACGCGCAGCAGCAAGGCATTTTCACGGAGAACGAATCTCAGATTCCTACGAAAGGATGGAAAAACTTGGGAAACACGTTCGGAGCGGCAGGGCGACTACCACTTGGACTGCTCATGGCGAGCGGGAGAAACTAAAGGCGCGCGAAAGCAAGTTTCGCGCCGTTTTCCTGACGTCAGGGTCACCTGACGGGGTAGTCTCGAGCGCCGCAGCCATTCAGCGTGGGGGATGCGCTGCCTCCGCGAAAGAGGGGGAGAAAAAGAGGAGGTTGACCGCGCCGGTGAGGGTGTTGCGGCGTAGATCAAAGCGTGTCGCAGAAGGGTGTGCAGAAGAAGGGGGCATATAATGGACAAGGTTAGGTTAGAGGAAGCGAAAGGTGCCACTGGGTTTAGTGTTCCCTCCGACCACTATGGCCTGCAAGTGCCATAGTGGTCGGAGGGAACACTAAACCCAGTGGTAGGTCTCATCAGTTACCAGGAAATCACCCAGTATTTTAAGTTAGCTAGACAAACGCTAGCGCCACCTCACAAAAGCCTTACCAAAGCTCAAGAGGTTAAATGGAGACAACTCCAAACCAATACTCTTCCAAACCCGGTCCGAATGCACCACATCAACCCAGACGAATTCAAACCCGATTGCTCGAAATGTGGTCAGAGAGCCACAATGGAACACATCTTTTGGAACTGCCCCGCAGACCCCCCATCCGAAGAACTCCAGAAGCTTGTAGGCTCGCAAAAGTGGGAGACCCTGCTGGCCAGCTCTGATCCGGAAGTACAAGTCCGGGTCACAGCGCGATCCCAAGAGGTCGCCTTCAGCACTGACTGAGGGCCATCCTGGTGGGGTCGCAGAACCCATCACTCCCAGTACCGAGAATAAAGTTTTATGACTGACTGACTGACAAAGCGTGTAGCTACTTTCTAACATCAAGGGGTTTTAACTGGATTGGGGCGGAGACGCGCTCCGCGGCATATTCAACGTACTTTCGCTGCGGGCGCCGAGGCCGATTGCGCATAGTACGCTCATAAAATAGCGCTTTATTTCAACTGCAACTTTATGTTCACACCATTTTGCCAAACATATATATTCGAGGCATAGATTATACAACGCGACGTCTTCAATTTTTCTGTCGTTGTCAAGCGCGTCGTCTGCTAGCGAGCGCGCGTTCGCAACGCGGACGCTGGCGGACGCCCAGTTTTTCTCGCAGAACCTCTGTGCAGTACATTTTTTTTTTTTTTAATGGTTTAGTTGCTTCGGTGCGCCCATGACTCTTGGCGGCCGGTTCCAAATGTAGTTTTAGCAAGGTGAACTGCTGTTTTTACCACTGTCCTCTAAATGTAACTGGTATCTCCGCACCATGAAGGCTACGTAAGAAAATTTTATTATTGATATCGTGTCATTTTACACGCGCTTCTTGTTGGTGAATATTGATCAGGGACAATAATCGCAGAAAATAATATTAGAGTTAAATAAATCAGGTTTATTAACTGCGTGGCGCGAAGATATGACCAATGTACTTCTAGGTAATTAAATCAAAGGGTACATATAGACATATTTATTGACGATGTATATATGCAGGGGAAAAATTACAAATATTCTAAATGCAATAATTGAAAAAGTGAAAATTCCCGACCAGAATAAGCGCACGTGTTTGCAATAACAAACACACTTATTAGTGAATGCTGGAAATAAAACTCTCATTCGCAGAAATAGTATTCATAGCAGGCAAAACCATCTTATATATATATATATATATATATATATATATATATATATATGTGTGTGTGTGTGTGTGTGTGTGTGTGTGTGTGTGTGTGTGTGTGTGTGTGTGTGTGTGTGTGTGTGTGTGTGTGTGTGTGTGTGTGTTATTGCTATACTGTACGACGCCGAATAGTCATTTCCGTTCGAATGTAACGCATAACAGCACTATTGAAATTTCAAAGGGGAGTGACTGCATGCATGCAAGTGAGGACTGTTATTCCGAATGATTTTGCTGCCGGAGAGTTGTGGCTGTTTCGCAGAGGCGCAGTTCCTGAGAGAATTAACGGACGGGTGGTGTTAATAAGTGCTGCTTAATAATACTTAATAATGCTTAATAAGTCCTGCGTTTTGGGGCCGCCTGTAAATCTGCTAACTTGATTCAGACAAGAATTTTTTACAGTCTCACCACGTTTGCAACCCATTAAAACTGGGTGCCCCATGTGGTATCACACTTATCTTCTTCAACGAACGCAACAGGTCGGTACATATCTCTACGTGTACGTGAGACATGTCATTCCTTTTATTGTTTCATTATGGTCGTTACGGTAGTGCACCGGATAACTGAAAGCAGCCGTTTGTAAAAGACAAGCTGCTGAGTTGAGCAGTCATACATTTGGGAACGGCATTACATTTACGCATGAAATATAGGATAAGCGTAACATGTTTTTCTCGGAAATCAGACTCGGGAGTAATTTATGTTGTTTACAACCCCAGAATTAAGCCGAATTAAGAACGCAGCCACCTGTCTTTTTCTTTTTTTTTTTAATATAAGCAAATTCTTGGGTTTTACGTGGCAAAACCACGATATGATTATGAGGTACCCGGTTTAGTTTTTTCCACCTGGGGTTCTTTAGCGCGCACCTGATAGACATACACGAGTCTTTTTCCATTTCGTTCCCATCGAATTCCGCGACCTGGATTGAACGCGGGAGCTCCAGAATTAGCAGCACAACGCCGCGTATCCACTATATAGCCACTAATTAGGCTACCGCGCAGGCTTTCCTTCTCTTCTTTTTTGAAGTATCGACTAGAAAAAAAAAAAAAAAAACATTCCACGTCGTACGGCTTACGGCCCAATATTAGCATATAGAATGACTAACTAAAACCATTTTCGGCGCTCGATCGCGGTCCGACTGTAATAAATGACCCCGTACCAATTACTCCGAAAGCTATACCAATGCTTCCCGTAAATCAAAGTACAAGGCGCCGGATGGGGCAGATATGCTTTACTTGTTTGAAGCGGCAAGCAGGAAGGTTACATATGTTTCTTCGTCTGCGTTTCGCAAGACCTACTGATGGAAAACTATGTGCGAAACAATACACACGAGAGATACATGCTGCTTGAAGAACGAGAAAACTATTTTTTCTCCAAAGGGAACCGTACAATAACATAGTCGAATGAAAGTCGACACTGCGGCCGCAATGTACGCGCAATCACCGAGCGGCATTAGAAAATAATAAAAAATAAATAAAGAAGAGAAATGAATTTATTCTTAAGGCACAAATACATGTCATATGCAATTATGAACCCCATTTGATCGGTCTGAACGCAAATACCAGCGCGCGAAGTAGCACGAATGACCCTGCCGAGAAGTATCGCCAGCAGTTTCCAACGGCGCGACCTTGATGCGGCCCAATCCACTTCGACCGCAGCGTCGCCCCAGTATTTTTCCACGTCGGGCGCCTCACTGCAAAGCATGCGCCGCCCCAGCCGCTCGTCCCACTCGACCATATTCTAGTACACTCTAACACGGCCGGGCTCGACTGGCGCGCGCGCTCGCTTCTTACGGCCTTCGCATCGGGGCTAGTTCATGCCTATCGCCGCTGCTTGGAGGGGGGCGCTGCGACCCCACCCTGCTCAGCTGTTCCCAGCCGATCTGTGCAGCGCGCGCAACGCTGGAAGATTGGATCGGGCGCGCTTCTTACCTCACCGTGCATTCAAGAACAAGTCGCCTAATTGTAGAGAACGCGTAAATGGTTCATCTAGGCTTCTTATAAATGGATGCAGTGTAACCGTATTAATACATCGAGCTTCTTTAAATTCACTGGGGATGCATGCGCCAGGAGAACAGTTCTCCGCTATCAAATATATTTTGAGGAATGAAAATAAATATTTATTGCTCGTATGCACTTACAATGGTTGCCATACTTTCAGGCGAAAACTCTTGCGGACACGGTAGCTCACAAATGTGTCTTATTCACAATTACAATCTAAAGTGTTTCCTTGGCGGCTTGTGTACATAGGCCGAAGGCTTGTCGTTTTCGCCAGTCAGTTGGTTTGATTGCTTTACAAGGAGTATTCTCAGAAACTTCTCGGCAATTAGATTTGCGGATCGTATCGCATGACTGTCGTCAACACCTTCAGGGCAGCTCAAGATGGGAGCGCGTTTTAAATAGGGCTGGACTGCTCTTTCGAGTATTTCTAGTACATGCCTGCGTGGCAGGTGCTCGGAGGCTTTATCGAAAAAAAAAACACCATTATTTATTTATTTTTATTTTATAAATACTGCAGTCACCATTCGGTGATTTTAGCAGTGTGGTACAAGCATAACGAATAGCTTGGTATGTACAGAAAATGCACAGGTTAATAAAACAACTGTTATTTGAATAAATACAATGCGTACAGGTTGGGCACACGCAACGTTACACTAAAGAAGTAAAACAGTGTCACTGCGAACATGGCACAAACAAAATAATGTCACTGTAAACATGATAAGAAAGAAGTTAATGTTGGCGCAGAGACGACGTCATTTTTTTGCTGGTTCCAGTCCACTATTGTGTGCGGAAAAAAAGAATACTTAAAGGAGTTGCTGCGTGAGGAAAAAGGAGTTATAGTGAAATTATGTATTTGCTGAGTAGCGTATCCGGAGGAGAAGGCTGCGATCTTTGTTATGTCCATCTTATAATTCCCCTTTATTAGTTGATGCTATCTTGTCCAAAAGCGCTAGAAACTCGGGCTAGAAACTCATTGCTTGGGAACTGGTGAAAAGAAACACCGAGTGTTTTCCCGGAACGGGACTTGCAATACGGGAGGCAGTAATATACCATCACACAGCAGTTATACAGGGTGTCCCAGCTATCACGCAGCACGATTAAAAAAAAAGAGGAACGGCGTTAGGCGAAGCAAACCTAGTGCGTATTGTTTCCAGTGCAGTGGAGTAGCCGCCAGTAATTTTATCGTTACTGAGATTTAATTAATCAATTGTAATTAATTATCTAACTCGTGAAGTAATGTCCTAATAATCAAAGTGTCAATGAGAAAGTTGTAGAGCAACATGAAAAACTCCCGATACAGTTTTCTGTTGCTCAATACGTGCTACATGAATCTGCTTTCCGAGCGTGAAAGATGCCCGCGAATACACGCAGAATTGCCGTGCGACTGGCCGCTCGAGGCGGTTTGCGTGTGTGTGCGTGCATCTTTCACGCTCGGAAAAACCCATTTATGTAGCACGTATTGAGCAACAGAAAGGTGTATCGGGAGTTTTTCACGTTGCTCTACAATTTTCTCATCGACACTTTGATAATTAGGACAGTACTTCTCGAGTTAGATAATTATTTACAATTAACTAATTAAATCTCAGTAACAAAAAGTTACTGGCGGCTACTCCACTGCACTGGAAACAATAGGTTAGCTTCGCGTAACGTCGTTCCTCCTTTTTTTAAATCGTATTGCGTGATAGCTGGGACACCCTGTACACCGATGTGCAATGAACGGCGCCAAGTGTTGGCTGTGGCAGCGCGTACTAAAGGCTGTACGACCGCCTTCAGGAGCCCACAAATTACTGCATACTGAACAACACTGACCGAGCACCGAATAAAATGCGCGGGAAAACGATCGTGCGAGCGCGAAGGCAAGCGCATGCACGCGGCGCAGGGGAGGAAGGGTCAGGGTCGCAGCGCCCCTACCGCCGACGGGTGGCGAAACGTGCTGAGAAACTCTCCCATTGTTTCCCCGACGGATGAGAAGGCCGTAAGGAGCGAGCGCGCGCGCGCCAGTCGAGCCCGGCCGTGACTCTAACAAGGGAATGCCGGTATATTGTGGATTCGGATTGGCATCGTTCTTGGAGAGCCAGAAAGCCTTGAAGACGCGCCTGGCTAGCACCGTTAGGGCCCATTCACACTTGCGACTAGGCGAGGTCGAGCGACCAAGTTGGTAGCAAAGCGACCAGTCGCAAGTAGTCGCAAATGGTCGCTTTTCTCGAAATGCGACCGTTTCGGGCCAGTCGCTCACTGCTTGATTTTTCAGTCGCGCGACCGCAGTCGCAGAACAGCTGAACCAATCAGATGCGATGACATTTCAAGCAGACGTGAACGGCATATCGTGATACATTTCGGTTTAGCGACTCGTCGGTCGCATTTGTAAGTGTGAACATCGTTCGTCTTGAGTAGTTTTCTGGTCGCCAGCGCGACCTCGCCTAGTCGCAAGTGTGAATGGGCCCTTACAGTGTACTAGACTGTAGCACCGTTCCGTCTGTCACAATCATTCATTTCCTGCTAAAACTGCTTTAGCTTTATTATTACACAAAAACATGTTTTGTTTAATTTTGAGGACATACTATTGGACGCACAATTCTATGAAACGTAAAAAGTATCAGCTGGCCGCTAAAGTTGGAGGGCAGACGACAAGATTCTCGCCCGCTTTGAAACAATTTGTCGTCTGTTCTTGCTTTTCTTCGCTTTATCCTGCATTGTAGGTGAGTACCCTTTATTGAGAGATGTAATATGGGTGATTGAAAGCCTTTTATGTAGATTTTATTTTAAGAACGCGTTAATTGTGTAGCCATATCCACGTTTTAGACGAAGCCTCGTACAACACCAGCCAACACAAGCCTCGCAGACACATATTACTAGAGTGACCTAGAATATGGGAGAGTGTCCAAAGCGCCGCGCGAATGCATGGGAGGAGCGAGGACCTTTTTGTGTGAACTCCCGCGCCGCGGCGCTGCTGAACCGGACCCGTGGGCTTTCTCCGCTGCGAAAGCCGCGCCAAGGCGGCGGGCGTCTGCTACGAGCCTGTTATTTTGGTTGCTATTAGCCAACATCGCTATCATTTGGGATATATTAAGTACGACGTCACCGCAAGGTAATACCGCAGTGACTCACCGCACAGAGAACGCGTTTGCCCGCTGAGAATACGGGTACTTTGTCTATTTCCTTCTAGCTCGCTTGGTCCGCGCATACGCGGCTGTTTGAGTAACGCATTCCGCACGCTTACTTCATTTAGTTATGCGTGGAATGAGCAACGTGAACTTGCTGCAGAAGAAAATAATCTGGAGACCGCGATAATAACCAAGAGAACGTAGCAGATATGGCAGACATACGTAGCTCATGCTAACGCTTTTTATACCCTATCGTTTCCTTTCTTTTATTTCATGCATTCGATTTGCTTTACAAGACTGCGTCCCGCGCTCTAGTGTTTCTTTATTAAAGCGAAATCCTTAACTTGGCTCTTGGGAAGCGGAATGTGCCTGTTGGCCGATGCCGCGGTACCAAAAGTAAATACAAACCGCGTAACTCTCGCGGCTCGTTCATTTGTTACATATACCGAAGTATAGTGTGGAAAGGCACAAATGTATGACAATTCTTACTGTTGACTTGACTGATGGGTCATGGCATTAGTAACTTGACATACTTGCACTCACGTCACGATTACCGATAACAATATGACGTGTGGTCATAAGACGACGGCCAGAAATCCCTCTGATACGGCGGGTGCGACGATAAAAACGTGTTGAATGCCCATCTCGATCTCAACGTGTCGAACTTACCCATATATCATGAAGAACTGAGAGCACAGGTAAATGGTAATAATAGTAATGATAATTTCTGGGGTTTTACACCCAAAAATTATAATATAGCTATGAGAGACTCCGCAGTGGAGGGCTCCGTTAATTTCGACCACCTGGGGTTCTTTAACGTTGACCTAAATCTATGTACATGGGTGTTTTATGCATTTCGCCTCCATCGAAATGTAAGCCGCCGTGGCCGGGAATCGAACCCGCGTCCTCGAGCTTAGCAGTACAACCTAACAAAGCCACTAAGCTATCGCACGGCGTGTATAGGTAAAGGGTGCGCGAGAAATATACGCGACAAAAAACAAGACAAACCAAAATAAATGGAACGCTAACAGTGCAACATTGTACACGTATGCCTCATTTCCTAATTACGAGCAAACGTCATAAAACGAACATGATGGATTACGTATGTGCAACTCGTCTTTCGCCTTCTTGTGTTGCAGGAGCGCAAACACTAAGCGAATTTTAACATGAAAGTAACTTTAGGAATATTTATTGCGTATGCTGGCTGGTTCGTACACAGCAAATATACTTACTGATCAAACCACGTACTTGTAGTTACGTAATTAAAGAGGCAACAAGTCACCAGAACATAAACTTTTCATTTATTGCTGTTATTGAAGGTAACTATTTTAGGGATATGTAGAATCAATAGCGATATTTGTAGTGCATCAAAGACAGTAATTTTTAAGACGATTTTCCACTCAATATAATGCAAGCACAAACATCGTCACGCGCCCTGAATGCTTGTTAGTTTACGTAAAAAATCACACGTTACGCAATAACTATGATATAATGAGGAGTTACATGTTGGTAATTTCAGAGAGGATTCACGAATTATTAAAACAAGGCTATTGCAGTGATAACTTTTACATAACAAATTAGTAAATTGCTAGGCCAGTAGTAGCTATCTATTCATTTCCATGTAGAAAAAAAAATTTGTTTAGCTATTGGCTGGATCGAATGGCTTTTCTTTCGAATGCCTGAATTTGAAAAAAAGCATCGCTCACGGTGAACCTTAATACATCATGCGCGAAGTTCGTATTGAGGAGATAGCGTACAGCAAGAATTGTTTGTGCACGCAATCTCTGAAACGAAAAAAAAAAAAAAGCCAGCAATATTGCGGCGTTAGGGTCGTTTTTGCTCTTTCTCTTGCTTCCCTTACATCTTCTCACTCTGCTCTGTTCATAATAAAATATTGTCGTCGCTAAAAAATATTCCAATAAATACATATGCATATAGCTGTACACCACTATTGACCGTGAGCGAAAAGCGCGTAATGGTGAGCGAAGCGGTCACTGCACGCATGCATTTCACTTGACTGCGCGAGTAATTTACTTTTATTGCGATAGCAATTATATGGACACTCAAAAGCAGATTTCTGCCGTCGGCGTCGCCGTCGCCGTCGCCGTCGGCGTCGCCGTCGCCGTCGCCGTCGCCGTCGCCGTGAGGTTCCGTATGACGTCATTTGGAGATGAAATCGTCGCCGCGCGCCGAACGCTGTATGTGCGAGTGAAAGGGCGCGAGGGGCGCGTCTTTCACGGGGAGTGAACGCACGGCGGAGAACAAACGCGCGTTCTGCGCCGTGCTCGCTTAAGGGCTGCAGAAGTAGGCGTCTCTTTTCTCCTTTACAATCACCATATATGTAGAGCAAACGCGCCTTCTTCGGACGCGCGAGAGGCCGTGGGGGAGGGGGAGGGAAGGGAGGCGACGTTTAGCTGCGGCACCAAGTGCCTATTTATATCAGAGGCTCCAGCAACAGTCACCAACGCCGCACGCATTTTGAGCTAACGCGGGCAAAACGCCGATGGCGTCGACAACAGTTCTGCGTGTTGTTGCTACCAAAGCCGCTCACCTTACTTCGTATGACATTGCTGTGTTGCTATCGCATTCATTGCTTCGCCCTTAGGGCGAAACTGTGACATTTTTTTTTCTTACTCTTACTCTTGCAGGCATGGTGCTATTGCCCCCGTACCCATGCGAATAACGTTTCTTTTTTACGTTCTTTCCTTGCGCAGGCTCATTTAGCACGTTTCTACGCACGCACAGTTACCGTAATACCGTGTCCGAACTCCAGCACCGGAGCAGGGCCGCGCAGATCAGTTTGATACGTTAGTTTTTGCATTATCTTGCTGCCCAAGCACAAAGAAACGCTCAAAGATGGGTAAGCTCCATGCAGCACCACACTGTTGAAGTTAAATAGAGTTTAAGTGCTTTGCGTGGAAAATGAACGCAAAAAACTACAGCGCGTAGCAGACGACCCTCGCTTCCCGCGCGCTTCGCGAGCGCGAAAAGCCCACGGGTCCGGAGCAGCAGCGGCGCGGCGCGGCAGTTCACAGAAAAAGGCCCTCGCCGGAGCCGGCGCTTTGGACACTCTCCCATATTCTAGGTCACTCTAATATTACAGTGTACTAGAATTCTAGTACACTGTACACATATCTTGTCCACGGCCGCTGGATAAAAAAAAAGGTCACCTTTTTTTTTATCCAGCGGCCGTGTCCCGTCATTCCCATGAGGGCACGGCAGCCCTTTAAGAAACTCGCATAGACGGTGGCGCCAGTTTACCCTCTAGGTGTTATAGTGAGAAACTCTATGCATTGGGGTTTAGGGACAGTGGAGGCAAAATAGACTTTAAGCGGGTAGAAATAACCAAACGGAGGTTATCTGATTGGTGGCTAAAATCAAGGCAGGAGTGAAATTTCACCCTCCACAAAGTACAAAATATGTTAATAGTCACGGCTAGGTGACGTGTGCCACCGCCCGATTTAAAGGGTTCAGCCTCATCCATCCACCCATCTATCCACCCATCCATCGGGTTCAACCATAGAGTTTCTAAATAGAGAAACTCTATGGGTCCAGCGCACATAGAGTTAATATACCGACTCAGTTATATTAACATATGCCATATTATGTATAATATACGAGTCAGTTATATTAACTCTATGCTGCTTTATACCAGCGGTCGCCTTGGCAAGCGCGAGGGTGAAGCAAAAAACGCAGAAAATGTGGCGGCGCTGCCATCGTCTTATTCTTAATGTCCAGCCAATAAACGATGGCTCCGGTTGTTTCGGCGGCGCTCATTGGCTGAGGCGAGCACACGTTTGAGTAGCTGTCGTCTGCTCGACGCATCGTCGTTGTTGCGTCGTTTGCGTTCTTTCCGCCGCTCTTTTTCCATTTTATTTACTAGATCGGTGGGGAATAATCTCAGTGTTATCGCCACCAAGTATCCGCCTGTAAAAGCTCCATACAGCTCTAGTTGTGTCACCGAAGCGACAAGCGTCCGGCCGGCGCGCGGGGCCGCTTAATTTGGGGAAAGCGACGGTGGCGCCACCAAGTTTTTAATAAAGAAAGGCTCAGCGGGGAGCCTGCGT
Organism: Dermacentor silvarum; assembly: GCF_013339745.2. Lineage (NCBI taxonomy): Eukaryota > Metazoa > Arthropoda > Arachnida > Ixodida > Ixodidae > Dermacentor > Dermacentor silvarum. Next base: position 19,412,460 of record NC_051154.1, on the reverse strand, counting down.
TGGACCCACTCTAGTACACTCTACTACCAATTACCAACTTGGCGCATGCAAACATATGTCGAATCCGTCTGAATCCAATCCACCATGTGTGTGTGCGCGCGCGCCTTGTGTTAATGGCAATTTGACATTTCGTTGGTTCATTTTGTGTTTGGTCTCATTTCGAAGCTGTGAAACGTTCTACGCGTCGTACCGCTGCCCTTGTCGTGACAAGTAACCTTCTGTCGACACCACCCAAGATGGCAGAGCGACCTGAAGATCTCAACTTGCCTCTCTCTGTTGTTACTCGCATCGTCAAAGACGCCCTTCCGGATGGCGTCAACGTTTCGAAGGAAGCACGGGCCGCGTTGGCTAAAGCGGCAAGCGTGTTTGTACTCTACACCACTTCCTGTGCCAACAACTTCGCATTGAAAGGCAAAAGGAAAACGGTGACTGGCTCCGATATCATATCGGCCATGGAGGAGATGGAGTTCGAGAGTTTCATCGACACACTCAGTGGAAACCTGGAACAGTTCCGGCAAGGGAAGACGAAAAAGGACGCTAACCGAGCTAAAAAGCACCAAGGCGTTGATGACATGGTCTCAGCTGGCGATACCGAGATGGGAGACGATGGCGAAGTCGATCCAGGTGATGAAGAAGCGAGCTGAAAAGCGGAGGCTGATACCACGCAGTCACTTGATGTTTGACCGTGTTACCAAGTGCGAGGCAGCCTTGCCGTTCTGGTCGGAAAACTTGCTACCGGCCGACATTCATCCCCGCTTGTGCTGTGCTTTATTTGTCTGCGAGTGATTATTTCATTGTCTTGTGCTTGTCGCTGTTATTGTCATTACTGTTGCCACGAATGATATAGAAAATACGATCATGTGGGGTTCTTCAGCTCATGAACGGCACCTGATTTGTTTACTGTAACTTAAAAGCCTGCGTATTGTGCCCGGTTGCAGTGCTTGGGCTCCATGCTGTGTGCATCTTGGTTTACATCTTAAGTAAATGCAAGCTCGCGGGTTTTCGGGCTGCGTCTGTTCTTTACTTAGTGTAGGGATACAAGCGCTTTTGCCGGCATGTGCGAATCTTTCGCGAACATGTTACAGCATTTGAACGATTTTAAAACAAATTCTAGCATCTAATGACTTTGCACACCCTCTAGTGCAAAGGTAATAGACGTAATTGTCCAGTGATTTCTGTATCGGAGAATTTAATAAAATAGTGCCTCTTTGTGCACAATATTGTGTAGATTGTGCCAGTAAGGGTTCGTCCTGGTTTGTCTCGTCGTCCAGTTATTTTGCTTCATGCTACCCCAGTAATCATGACATACCAACTAGCCCGAACTGCTACCCTTTTATGTAAGCCAAGCAAGTAATTTTGTAATTTCATGGCTTGATGGTTCAATTAAAGACTTGTAGCTATACCTCTTTTAATTGTAACAGTTTTCTTTTTTTCATCACCACTTTCATCGACTGATTGGCAGAAATGTGTGTTGTCATTAAAATATGTCAGTAGCTTAACTTGGCCGTGTTTGTACAAAACTGGAACTTGTGTGTAAAACTGGAACGTGTGTGTGAGCTTTGGAAAGAGCATTCGAGTCCTATTCTGTCAGTGCACTTTCCCACAAAACTTGCTAAGGTATTTGGGAATGTTGGGCTTAATCACAGCACAAGGCATTAAAAATGTACAGCCACTAAATGTATGCGATAAGTCAAACTGCTGAGGTGCCACCAACTGAGTAGATGGGTCATAGCTAAATGACTCAAAAGCCATAACAAAGATGCCATAACATGCACCATGTATAGGGTCCTTTGTTTTCAGTAAAACCTGATAATTCCCAATTCTTGCACCTCAAACAACATTTAGGGAAATGGGTTGAAGCTGGTTTCTTCCCTAACTTTGCCCTTTCGTAAAAAGATAATAAATGCATGTTTTACAAAACTAATGACCATATATCTTTTATTAATATATAAATGTGATGCATATTCCTCGTCTTCACTTGACACTCAAGCGAAAAGTGTCATATGTAGAAATATATTGCATTCAGTGCCTGCCGGCCCTTGTTGCTTTATTAGTAGCTGCATTTACATGAATACAGCAATGGTGCATTCCACCGCATTTGCCTCACGTCGCATACATGTAAATGGCGATAACACGCTAGGAAGTAAATTAACGCAGTGCTGACAGTGCTCTGGCAATGCAAACGATAGCTGTCACGTTGACAGGGCGTTTACGCAACTATGTTGCGTTCAAAGAAGGGTGCATGGTTGATTCACCTACTGTAAAATCTGGAATATAGGTCCACCCCCTCAAACTTTAATTCTTAATATGAAAAAAAAAATGATATAAACCAGTAAAAAATGACCAGTATACAGGGTGTTTTTTTTTTTTTTTTTAAGCTGCACCCATGGAGGAAGGAAACAAAACAGGAGAGGCCCTGACGTCACTTTTTTGAAGCCGGAAGTGCAGCCGTGTTGGTGTGCCACCTCTCTTTGCGCCTCCAATCAGGGGTTCTGCAGCTCGCCGGAGCAGGTGGGCGCGAACTTTGAACTTGCATTGTTACGAGCCGCCGGAAATGTGTGCTGCTGACGCGCGTCAAAACAAAGCCTACAAAACTTCTGTAGCAGTTTTAGTGAAGCAGACGCGCTCCTGTGTTTTTCTGTGGCACGTTGAAGAAGACAACGAAGACCCGTGCTGTGATTGCTTGAGTGTACCGCTTGCTGACCAACACTCATACTCACAGACACAAAACACAACTTTCAAGCTTACACACCAAACCCTAAAGTCAGCTTTTCTCGCGAACTTTTTTGTGCTGCGGGAATGACACCGGCGGAAAAATCTTATCTCACTTTTCAGAGACCGAGAGCAGCAGCGAAGCTTCAGGAGCGCGGTTGTCATGGCAACGTTGACAATTGGGGTACCCATCCCAGTGCTCCTCTGCGAAAAACAGCACGTGACTTCCGCCACACTTTCTCCAATACGCTCGTGCTGGCCAGGGCCTCTCCTGGGGTTTCCTTCCTCCATGGCTGCACCAAATTTTTAAAATTAGAAAAATATTAATCTTGGTCACGTTATGTTTACCATTCGAGTGTACGGATTGGCGGCCTCTAGATACAGAGCAATTTCCACACTTACGAGCGTAATCAGCGAAGTTACGGTAATTAACTTTATAATTATCAACAATAGGTGGCTACAGCAAATGAGCACTTTGGGGCCCGTCCTCGACGCTACCTATCCCAACGATCAAATTTTGAATAGCGGAGTTCATGTGGGAACTACACAAATAATTACTTCCCCTTGGCGGGCTCCTTGAAACCGAAACTGGTCTCAAAAAGAGCGTCTGCGTCGTCGATGTCGCCGCCCCCCTGCCTTTCGTCACGTCTCCGAAGTCACCGCTGGTCTGGCCGCGCGAGCAGCTTGCATTATCTCCTTGCTGTCTGCGGCGTTGGCCTAACGCTTCAATGCCGGCGAGCCGCCAAATTACTTCGTCATTCCGTCGGGTGCCACACTGCGCTGTAGCGACAACCCTGCTCCTTGGGCTTTTAGATACTGCAGGCACGGCGCCATATCAGTCTGTAGCGTCGACTGCGAATGCCGCAGACAGCAAGGAGATAACGCTAGCTTCTCGCGAGGCCGTACCAGCGGTGACCTCGGAGACGTGATGAAAGGGGGGTGGGCGGCGACATCGACGACACAGACGCTCTTTTTGCGGCCAGTTTGGGTTTCAAGGAGCCTGCCAAGGGGAACTAATTGTTCGCGTAGCTCCCACATGAACTCCGCTATTCAAAATTTGTTCGTTGAGATAGGTAGCGCCGAGGACGGGCCCCAAAATACTCATTTACTGTAGCCACCTATTGTTGATAATTAGAAAGTTAATTAACATAACTTCGCTAATTACGCATGTAAGTGCGGAAATCGCTTCTGTATCTAGAGGCTGCCAATCCGTACAATCGAATGCTAAACATAAAGTGACCAACATATATATTTTTCTAATCTTAAAAACTTGGTGCACCCTGTATAAGACTGGAGTTTACTTTTTTGCCATGTTTTTCTGAAAAAGTTTGACCTATATTCTTCTGTTTTTTATGGTAGTTGATATATATACATAGGGTTGTTCGATTTCGCGTTTTATATTTTTTTATATGCAGGGGGTAAAAATCGGCTGCTATTTTTCAAGCTGGTGATTGGGGAGAAATCGGGTTCTTTGGGAACAATTCCGAAATTCGGGTTTTTTTGGTTTAAATTTACAAATGTACTCGGTAACACATTATGTTTTTTTTTTCTTTTTTTTTTTTTTCGGAGGGTATCACGAGCTCCTTAACGCTAACGCGTTAAAACTCGCGATCTGTTTCAAGCTGGTAATCGGGGGGGGGGGGGGGGGGGGCAGCAGGGGTTTCTAGCAATTACTCCTAAGTTCGGCGTTAATAAGTAATATTGAAAGTAAAGAGCATTGATAACTTGAAGTAAATGAAGCATTTGATTCACGAAAAGCTAGTCATTAATTTTTTTACTCATACTTGTTAAGATACATTATAAACTGCATGCGCAAGATGTCAGTCTCCATCCGAGACCTGTCCGATCTTTGAACGTATGTCAGCTGAGAAAAAGTTACCTCGATATCACAGCTTCCGTTAGCTATAGGCACAATAATGTCGGTGTAACAATGTCAGTCAGTTACAGAGTTAGGCGCACTTGTTGGGCGGTCGGTTGAGAGGCATGTAGCGTCCACAGTGCTGCACGCAGCTTGTGAAATGAAGTCTATAGGTCACTGGAGTTCACTTAAGCCAACAGGATCTAACTTCGTTGTCCCGAGGCAGGGTAGCTAGCGCGTGTGCACAGCACACTCAGTGCAGCGTAAAAGAAATAGGTTGGTATGTGGTTTAGGAGTTTGGGTTAGAAATCTGGTTAAACCCGATCCTCCTGAAACATGTTCGGGGTGTAAAAATCGAGTAAAATCGGGTTTTATCCAAAAACGAACAACCCTAATATATACAGTGTATATTGGAAACTAGTAAAACAGGACTACAACAGACGAGGACAAAAAGGCAGCAGTTCTAGGACGGACACGAAATTGCTCCTAATGCATATGATATTGTACTAGGTAAACAGGGGCTTGTAAGATAAGAAAAAGTATAATACCTTTTAGAAGCATGCCCGTATGCACTAATATTTTGTAGTTTCTTTCCTTTGTTACATTACCGAGAGAAAAGTAAAGATGTGATCGCTAAACTCATCTCTATTTGTTGTTTTGTTAATGTGGCTTTTAAATGTATTAATAATGCCTGACAATGAGGATTTGTAGAGATGAGTTCATCACATGAGTTGCGAGGAGCTCTCTTTGCCATTACATGTACCTGTGAGTGATTTTGCTTGTTTAAATAGAATGTGTCCAAAAGGACACCATTGCTTATGTCAATTGTTTGCAAGAGTTCCCCCCAAAACTCTGAACTTATACCCGATTTTTACCCTCCGAATTCAAAAAAAGAATATAAAACTAGAAAACGAAGGATCCTAATCATGTACAATAGACGATCGCAAAACCTGCAAGTGCAATTCTTCACATATATTTGATGAAATCAAGGTGGCAGACCTCGGACTAAAATCATAATTGAAGTGCCAACATGCGGTTAGTGACACCATTCCTGCCACCGTCCGTTCCCCTAGCAGTGCAAGGTTTCAGAACTAATTTCTCAGCTTTAAAGCCCTGCTAGCAGGAATGCAGCCATCTTGGTTAGGGAAAGTTAGCTCTGTGGAAAAGCCTGCTTACGGACTTTTGCATATCGTCTATTGCACACACACTCCAGCACAGTGGCCATATTTTCAGATGCATTTATTGTCTGCATTCAGTCATTCTCCAGCTACTTGAAAGCAGCCTGAACATGCATCCAAAACCGCTGGCACACTTAGTTTTAAAATGGGAGTACAGATGGTGGGTGGCACTTGCTAATTTGCAATATACACACACAACAGCTTTACCTATGATGACTAAGGTAGCAATTTGGGCTAGTTCTGCATAATTTAAACCATGTCGCTCAAAAACGACAAGGACAAATAAGGGTCATTCGATGGAAACTGTGCCAGCAGAAACTGTGCCAATCGACGATTTTCAAAAATTTTTTAGATGCTTCAATAGAACATCAAATGTCGTATTATGTAAAACTTTTGGACAGCTTGAGCACCACTACAACTTTTTTGTAAGGCACGAAAATATGCATCATAATAGGCATTTCTAAAAACCGCCTTCTTTCATTAGGAAAGCAAGACTCCAGAGAATGAAGAGAGGCCTTGCACCTAGAATTGCAGTCATATAGCCATCCCTCCATCTCATATCCTGTTAAAAATTGGCAAAATGGTCCACTTTGGAAATTTTATACTAGCTAAGTTCCCAAAGGCTGAACTGTGCACAAGAAATGTTTTCAGACGGATATATTGTGCAGTGGAGCGCATATGTGAAGATAAATATGCAGACAACTCATTTCTGACATACGTTTGGCCACCAATTGAGCACTGTGGTGGTCCTAGTAAAAAATATGCCAAATAAAGTTTTAGAAATGCGACACGTAATTCGATGTAAAATTATGCCTTCTATTGTTAAGCACAAAATATGGTATATTTATACATGGAAGTGGTGGTACATGGAGGAAGGAAAGTGTAAGTAGGAGAGGCCCCGGCTAGCCTCACTGCTTTGGAGAAGGTGCGGAAGTCGCATGTCTTATTCGCAAAGGAGCACTGGGGCTCGTGGTTCAAACAGCAATGTTGTCATGGTAACCACACTTCAGTACGAGCAGTCGATGGCGCGTCTGTACTTGCACGGCATGTGCAATGCTGTCAGTGCACTCCACACGTTTGCAGAACATTTCCTTTGATGCTGCATCCTGGCTTCATTGCACAGCACAGCAGGGTATAAATAGGACGAGGGTGGCCCACCAAAGTGGAGGAGCCTTAAAAAGAAAATGATATCAGGGCCACTCCTATTTTGTTTCCTTCTGCGACTGCGTCAGAGAGCAGAGCGACACATTGCTGCGACCAATGGCCACAGTGCAGCCCTTGCGCTCGTGACCGAAATCTAATATATCTCATACTGGGAAGCACAAATGTGCACAAATATATGATGCTTGTGTCCACAAGTTGTAGCTGTAATATCTGACGTATTAAATGTAGCTGATCAAAAACTACTGCACTGTGAAACACACGAAGTGATACAAAGCGGAATAAAATTCAGCTTCAAGTGCAGCGGCTGCAGTTCACAAGAAAACGACTGCCATGTGCACTGCCGCTGGAAGATTTTTCTTCCTTTTTCCAATTGAAGCGTTCTGGACTGGTCGCTTGTTAGCAGCACAACTTACGAACAGCATCATGAAGCTAATCCATTGCTCGCCTGCACTTCATTGTGACGAGCAAGAACTTGGCTCCTGAGCGTTACCCAGAAAAGAAAAAGCACCTTACGCTACATGTACTGTGAGCGCTTTGATGCATTGCCGTGTTTCATTTAAGGCTACAGTTTGCTCTAAAAGCTTAGCATTGCTGGTTTACACGTGTGATCTAAGAATTACCCTATTACATTCAAATATATGAATACAACCATCAAAAGTCCAAACTATTATTTTGCATGCTACAAGCTGCTACTCTCATCATAGATCATACAGTCAATCATTGATCATCGAACAAGGTAAGAAGCAGTTCTCTTTTTCTCAGAAAAACAAGTTTATTGCTGTTGGCAAAAAAAGGTTTACTTATATTGGAAACATGCATGTACAGCTCGACACAAATCACCATACATCTCATTTATAATAGCCCTGTTACGATTCCCTTAGAGCTGCAATGCCCAGGCCACTTGTAGTTAATTCCGATTCACTTTGAGCGGCCATGCTCGGACCATGTGCAAACGCATGGTGATCGGCGTGCCTAACGATCTCGCTCGTCAACATGAATAAACGTGTCAGTCGCGAGGGTCAGAGACGAAACCTGTCGTGCCGCCCTGCAATCCTGCCTCCCCCGCTGAGGACGTTCACCCCGCTACTGTCACCCACCATCTCTACTTTGCCTGGTTTGCCGTCCGGCAGTGGGGGATAAGAGACGGGGAAAGTGCCCGGATTGTATGTTTGCTTTGGAACACACCGCTCACTATATATATACCTTGTATTAAACTCTGTTACTTGCTTTTACATCGCGTCGTCTTCCCTGCCAGACCCTCTCCGATGGTCAACCTGGTTCGAGCTCCAAGCAGACGCTGTTGAAGGTTCTCCCAAACCCTGGCCCGTAACAACTGGAAGGCAGCGGTGAGATCCATCAAATCCCAACCCGCTCTGCAACTGGACGGCAAGTGAAGAGATATGTATCTACGAGCCTTGTCTACCGATTCGCAACTGAGTGCAGCGTTTGCGGTGGTCTACGCTGGATTCTTGGCTGCAAGGTGGTGAGTGTGGGACTTTCTTTGCTGAGTTTTGCCAGGTTTTGTTGAAGTGCTAGAATAGAAAGGGTAATTCGAGCTATTGTTGTCGCCTAGTTAGATTGCGGCAAGATAGTTGTGCGCAGTAAAGAGAGCCGCACTGAAAACAGCCATGAATTTGAAGTCGTTGCGTAAACTGGAGTTGTTGGAGCTAACGAAGGAGTTGCGCCTGGATGTCACTGCCGCACTCCGAAAACCAGAGCTGATTGAGGCTATTCTTGTTCTAAAGGCTGATGATGATGAGCTTACGGAATTCCTAGAGACCATTAGAGACAGGGAAACTGCGAAAAGTCGGGCAGAAGAGCATGAACGACAGGAACATAAAGAACAGAAAGAACGGGAAAAACGGGGACGTAAACAACAGAAAGAAGGTGAAGAACGGGAACGTAAAGAACAGAAGGAAAGTGAAGAACGGGAACGTAAAGAACGGGAAGAACGTAAGGAACAGAGGGAACATGCACTAGAATTGAAGCGGCTCGAGATTGAAATGGAACGAGCTCGAGCAGCAGGGCAGAGGAACGATGGAAAAGGTGCAGGAGAGCGCGTATCATTAAAGATGACAGAGCTAATGCGGCCTTATAAACTCTGAGAGGACATTGGTTTGTTCTTGGTCAACTTCGAGCGCACGTGCGAGAAGCAAGGGTTCTCTCGCGAGTCGTGGCCACAGCGTCTGCTCACACTGTTACCGGGCAAGGCAACGGACGTAATCGCTCGCTTAACCAGAGAGGAAGCTGGTAATTATGATAAGGTAAAGTCCAGTTTGCTGAGAAAGTATAGGCTGTCAGCGGAAGCGTTCCGGCGGAAGTCCCGCGAAATAGAAAGGGCTAGGAATGAGTCCTATACAGAGTTTGCATATAAGCTTATGTCAAACATGGAGGAATGGCTAAGGAACAAAAAGCCTATGCATGGCGATCACGTGAAAGTTGTTCAGTGCTTCGCACTTGAACAATTTTATAACTGGTTTCTTGAGAACGTGAGGTACTGGGTTCAAGATAGGCCAGAAGTAAGCACGGTAGCCAGGGCCGCTGAACTAGCCGAGGAATTTGTGATGCATCGGGCTCGCGAAGTCAGCGACGGTCGAATAGGCGATCTCAATTTCAGGTTCGGCAGGCCTAAGCTAGGGCACGAAAAGAGAAAAAATGAGCCTGTAATTGATGGTCGTCCAAAATATAGTACTTCCGGGTTGGAAGGAACCCCTGGAGTTAGAGCAGAGCAGCAAAAGAAATTGGAAAAGAGGAAACCCTTTCTTTGCTACAACTGTCATAAATCGGGGCACATTGCGGCGCAATGTGACGAGGTCAAGGTAGGTTGGTTACAATGATGAGAACATGAAGCTGCTCGAACCGTATATGCGCGACCTTCAGGTAAACAGGAAACCATGTTACGTACTGCATGATTCCGCGGCTACCATGAACGTGGTTCACAGCTCGTATGTGGAACCAGATCTTGTTCACGGATGCATGTGTCTGGATAAAGCAAGCTGTAGGAACTCACAGTCCATGTCTTCCGGTCTTAAAAGTAGCTGTTAAAGGTCATGTCGGTACAGTTGAGACGGAAGCTGCCGTATCGCCTACGCTTCCTACGCAGCACCCTTACCTAGTGTTCTCAAATAGGTTGGATCAGATTCTGCGCGAGAAAGGGCTAAGGTTCGAGGAGGCTAGCGTGACGGCACAAACGAGACCGAAAGCTCGTAAGTTAGCTACAAAAGCAGTCGCGGAAACGGCACTAACTGAAGTGGATGAGGGTTCGCAATCTCAGAAAGCAGAGATCAAGAGTGCCTCCACGTTGGAACCACAGGCGCTTGGATCCGCGCAATCAGAAGTACCCGTAGTGGCAGCAGCCGAGTTATTGGAAGAGCAGCTGCAAGATTTGTTTGTAGCGCCCACGTCTAAAGGCCTACAACAGCGGTTAGAAATAGACAGCTAGCTCAGCCTTGATTAGGGAACGAGAAGCAGCTGTATACATGAGGGTAAATGTTCCTGAAGAGATTCCAGTAGAGCTTCCGGGGCTCGTGTCAGTCATTAACGGAGAGGCTAGCGAACAACTAATTAAGGAACTAGTATCGAAAATGCACCTGGAGCCTAAACAAATGACGGAGTTGCGGGAAGTTCTGCAAGATTTTCAGGATTTATTTGTAGATAGGCCAGGCAGGACATCGGTTTTTACGCACGACATCGAGCTCACTTCTTCGGAACCGGTACGTTAAGGCTTATCGAGTGTCACCGCGCCAATGTAAGATTATGGATGCGGAAGTGAAAAAAATGTTGACTCTGGGTGTGGATCGAGCCTAGCGAGAGCGATTACACCTCGCCTTTCATCCTAGTTTAGGTGCCGGGCAAGGATCCGTATCCTTGCATAGATTACCGCAGGCTAAATGCGATCACTAAAGATCAAATTTATCCTATACCAAACATCGAAGAGCACATCGAGGTTAGTAGCGGCTGATTCATTTCGACACTAGATCTAGTTCGAGGCAACTGGCAAGTTCTGCATGCTCACAGAGCAGGCTAGCAGATATGCCGCCTTTAAATCGCCGTAGGGAACGTTCCGCCCTAAGGTCCTAAGCTTCGGTTTGAAAAATGCCCCGTACTGTTTTTCAAGCCTTATGGACAAAGTTTTGAAAGGACAGGAAGAGTTCGCTTTGCCGTACTTAGATGATGTCGCGATATATTCCGCATCCTGGTCGGAGCATATGCAACATCTGAGGGCAGTGTTGGCCCGCTTGCGTGAAGCCTACTTAACCGTCAAGGCAACAAAATGTCAGATGGCACAAGCGGAAGTGATCTATCTCGGTCATGTTATCGGACAGGGCCTTCGCCGTCCCTCTGGGCTAAAGGTGGCTGCGATACGAGATTTCCCGCAGCCCCGTACAAAGACCGATATCCGATCTTTCTTAGGGGTCGCAGGGTACTATCAGCGGTACATCCCAAGATATTCTGAACTAGCTAGCGCTTCGACTGATGCTCTACGAAAAACTGAGCCACAGAGCATCCTCTGGGACAAAAAAGAAGAAAAAAAGAATCGACTTTCAACGCCCTAATGAGTGCGCTGACGAGTCAGCCCGTGCTAAGATCGGACTATACGAGGGGCAGTAATGTGGAAAGTTGGGCGAGTTGGTGATTAATCATCATACCGTGTTGGTGAAGCAGCGCACTGACAAGGACAAAGTGGAGAGACACAAGAATACACGACACTCGCTGCACTCACTATTTTATCTTAGAACGAACACTTCACCTTTATAAACCCTATCTTTGACGTGCGAGTGTTGCGCTATCTTTGTCGCCCGAATGTGCGCGGATATATGTGTTGTAAAAGTCCAGTTAATCTGACCTTGCACATCTTTGACGTTGGAGGGTGCACAATGTGTTTTTCCGAGTGTGAAAGAAGCCCGCGAATACACGCAGAATTGCCGCACGACTGGCCGCTCGAGGCATCTTTGCGTGTATTCGCGGGCTTCTTTCATGCTCGGAAAAACACTATTATGCAGCACGTTTTGAGCAACAGAAAGCTGTATCGGGAGTTTTTCATGTTGCTCTACAACTTTCTCATTGACACTTTGATAATTAGGACAGTACTTCTCGAGTTAGATAATTCATTACAAATAATTAATTAAATCTCAGTAACGAAAAAAATACTGGCGGCTACTCCCAAGGAGGATTAAAAAAAATATGCTTTTTAATCCTCCTTGGCTACTCCACTGTACTGGAAACAATACGCACTAGGTTTGCTTCGAGTAACGCCGTTCCTCTTTTTTGGAATCGTGCTGCGTGATAGCTGGGACACCCTGTATATACATGATGGTTTTGGCTGCTATGAATATTATTTCTGCGAATGAGAGTTTTATGTGCAGTATTCACTAATAAGTGTGTTTGTTACTGCAAACACGTACGCTTATTCCGGTCGTGAGATATTTGTTATTTTTTCCCTTACACATATATATTGTGAATATATACGTCTATGTACCCTTTGATTTAATTGCCTAGAAATACATTCGCCATTCTTAGTGCCACGCAGTTAATAAACCTGGTTTATTTCACTCTAATATTGTTTTCTTCGATCATTGTCCCTGATCAATATCCACCAACAAGAAGCGCTCGTAAAATGACACGATATCAATAATAAAATGTTCTTACGTAGCTTCATGTTGCAGAGATACCAGTTACTTTTAGAAGACAGTGGTAAAAACAGCAGTTCACTTTACTGCACAGATGTTCTGCGAGAAAAACTGGGCGTCCGCCAGTGTCCGAGTAGCGAACGCACGCTCGCTAGCAGACGATGCGATTGACAACGATAGCAAAATTGAAGACGTCGCGTTGTATAATCCATGCCTCAAATATATCATCATCATCATCAGCCTATATTTATGTCCACTGCAGGACGGAAGGCCTCTCCCTGCGATCTCCAATTACCCCTGTCTTGCGCTAGCGTATCCCAATTTGCGCCTGCAAATTTCCCAACTTCATCATCCCACCTGGTTTTCTGCCGTCCTCGACTGCGCTTCCCTTCTCTTGGTATCCATTCTGTAGCCCTAATGGTCCACCAGTTATCCATCCTACGCATTATATGACCTGCCCAGCTCCATTTCTTCCGCTTAATGTCAACTAAATTATCGTCTATCCCCGTTTGTTGTCTGATCCACACCGCTCGCTTCCTGTCTCTTAACGTTACTCCTAATATTTTTCGTTCCATCGCTCTTTGTGCGGTCCTTAACTTGTTCTCGAGCTTCTTTGTTAACCTCCAAGTTTCTGCCCCATATGTTAGCACCGGTAGAATGCTATGATTGTACACTTTTCATTTCTTTTCAACGACAGTGGTAAGCTCCCGGTCAGGATTTGGCAATGCCTGCCGTATGCACTCCAACCCAATTTTATTCTTCTGTAAATTTCTTTCTCATGATCAGGGTCACCTGTGATTAATTGACCTAGATAAACGTATTCCTTTACAGACTCTAGATGCTGACTGGCAATCCTGAATTCTTGTTCCCTTAATTGCCAGGCTATTGAACATTATCTTTGTCTTCTGCATATTCATCTTCAACCCAATTCTTACACTTTCTCGATTAAGGTCCTCAATCATTTGTTATAATTCGTCTCCATTGTTGCTGAATAGGATATATATGTTTGACAAAATGGTGTAAACATAATTTTGCAGTTGAAATAAAGCACTATTTTAAGAGCATACTATGCGCAATTGGCCTCGGCGCCCGCAGCGAAAGTACGTTGAATCAGTGCCTGCACTGGTTGAATATGCTGCGGAGCGCGTCTCCGCCCCAATCCAGTTCGCTCGCAGCGCGTTCGGCCCACTCGACTAGTACATTCTAGCTGGTACGCGCCGCACTCGTCCTGCTGGCTTTGCGGAATGCTTCAGTGCTTTGGCTGCCGCTTAGCTGGTGCGTTCTAATTGTCAGGAGACCAAAGAGCCTCTACTGACGCCCATACAAACAAGCCACAAGTGAGTGAACAGGACGTGCGACTTTATTAGACTTTATTGTCGTACAAGAGCAGCAATAAAATTTGCATGTCAAGATACGCTGAAACAATCAACGCGAGCTCGTAAACTGCTCACTTTCGTCATCGCAAATGGCGGTCCTGTAACAGGCGACAACCAGCAGCGCAAGCAGTGCCCCACCACCTGAGGGTGGTGCAAGTGTCGTCTTGAGGAATGTTGATACTAGAGTGTACTAGACAATTCTAGTACACTCTAGTCAAAGGCGCTTCCTCTTTGGCTTGGGATCGGCGATCAACACGCACGAACGCTTCGCGCGTGCGCCGGCCCGCTTCGCGGGACTGTCTCGCGAGGAGCCGTGCTCCCTTCCGGGTAGCAGAAAATAGCATCTTTTCCACTCTCTGAACCGCTATATATGACACCGGTATGGACGAACACGGATCGTTCGAACGCGCTACCGCCCGTTCGCGTAACCGTACACGTGAACGACTAGGCGATGGTGTCACAGCATGGGGCGAACATATTCGCTCGGTATCGGGTCGCGGTGAGTCGGACTTCCTTGATTTGTCGCGCGCCCATCTGAATGTTCTATTGGCAGTAATTCGGCTAGTGTGTATTGATGTATGAGAGGTGCAATAAATGCCCTTGTGATTGTTTGCACTACTGTGTTTTCGTTCCTTTGTCCCAAGAGCACGTGTGAGACCCCACAGTGCATACACGCTGAACTTTTCTTGCATGTTTTCTTTGGAGCACACCGCTCACTCGTAACCATGTGTTAAACTCTGTTACTTGTCTGTTGAGTTTTTACGTCGCCTCGTCTTCCCTGCCGGACCCTTTTCGATGGTCAACCTGGTTCGAGCTCCAAGCAGACACTGTGAAGGTTCCCCCAAACCCCGGCCCGTAACACCCATCCTAGGTAGCACAAGAGAGATACATAACGTTTTCATAGCGTTTATCCGAGACGATAAAAACGGTTTATAGAAGACATGAGTAAAACAACTTCGTTCTTAAAACGTCGTATGTCTGATAATGTCCGGCTTAATTACTTTTCTGAGACGATCTATAACATGTATTAAAGACGTATTCGAAAAGCTCGTCAAATAGGATTGAGGGGGGGGGGGGGGCGCACTATAAATAATCCCCTTTGCCATAGCTATTCACATAAAATTTCTAAACGTTTTTAAGATGTTATCAAAAAGCTGGTCTAGACATGGTCTTGAAAAGTTTACGATAATCTGAAGCTAATTTTCGCGGCTTCCAGATGAGTCGAAGCGTCGGTGTCTCGTGCAACAGAGCTCCTGGCGCAGTGCCAAGCACTGTTGCCTATATATCGACACCGACGCTTCCTCTACCAATTAATAAGTCACATGAAAACGAACATGTCCATGCAAATTAATCCGGATCAGAATCAGTTTATTCAATACAAAAACGGGGATAATTACATGATAAGTATAAGAAGGATAAGAAGGAGGTCCCGTAGTTAGAAACTGAAATGGGACCTCTTCCGGAATACCGCCTTTGGTGTTTACAACCAAAATGGAACTGCCATCCCGCTAAGAAAAAACGGGCGCGTCTGGACAAGCGTCCAGGCCAGCACTTTTGCGCCAAGCGCGCATGAAATGAGGACAGTATGACAAAGCAAAACTTTATTGAAAAAGTAATACTTGTGCAAGATTTGAGCAAAATGTATGAGAAATGCAAAGTAAATCAAATTAAAAGTACACCAACAATGACTAAAACTCACAGAAACAATTCTTAGTGAACTAGAAATTTCTGATAAACAATGCCTAGAACATACTCACAAAAATCGTAAGATTTCTTATTTAGCAAAGTAAACAGCCCATGCTATCAGGTGAACAGACTAGAGTTATTTAAAAATTGATATCACAGCAAGTGCAAGAAGCAGACTGAGAAATGCGAGATTTTCTCGCATGGTGGCTGCCTACAAGCAATGTTACCAATAATCTAAAAGCTTGAAAAGAGCACCAAAAGTAATTACGCCGCATACCATCAAAAACAATCTTGTGATAAAAAACAGACACTAGGAACATGTCAAAATCAAAAATATTGCCTTTAGGATACATCAAATAATGTAATGGTGTAAGAATTAAAAGAGCCATAAAACCAAAAAGCAACAATCAAGTGAAAATAGTATAGAACACTCAAACGGGGAAATCAGTGTCACAAGTGAGCACCACTGTAATGCAGTGTGATGAGACTGAGTAATGCTATACATAAATAAAATAACCTTAGCATTCTAGTACACGAGAAATGAATGTGTAAACCTCATATTAGAAACTTATATAAACCTGGAAATGAACTGAAATGCACTGGAAGCTGCATTTAGCCAAGGAAGTAATTTACGGTTTATCTGAAAAGTATTGTACAAGAGGCACATATCTACCTACCACTCTGGAAAAAAAGCAGGGATAAGGTCACAATGAATCATCTGCCAGCCAGTGAATACGTTCGTACACTGTCATGTTACACTTTGCACACATCTCCAGTTTCCTAAAGTAAAAAAAAAAAAAAAAAGCACTCTCAATGACAAAAAGCTTTTACACATGTAACCCCGAGCAAATACTTTACCTGTTCATCCTCTAGCAGCCATCGTCATCTTCCTCGGCCGCTTTTTATTGACCCTTTTCGCGGAGATCACGTGGGCGCTGCCATGTTTGATCACGTGGTGACGCGTCCATTGCTTGCCTCAACTGCCTCCGTTGCCTCCTTGTATTGACGCCGGCGCGGCTTAGAAAACCTGTTTTCGGGGATATGGTAGACGGTGACTAGGTGGACGACACGAAGCTTTAATCACAGCTTCAGAGAACATGCAAAAGCGCTTTCGGAGCTGATTAAGCTATGTCCAAACGGCGCAAGCAGCGTATATGGTGCTTGTTCTAAAAGCGGGGCTAAATATGTATTCCAAGCTATCCAAGCTTTCCGATTATGAATTCAGTCAGGATTGGTGTGTTTTGCTTTTTGTTCTTTATTCGGCAAATATTTTGAAGCAGTGGCTTGTCAGTTTCTGCCTAATCGCTAGCGGGTGTGCTCTGTTCCTATAGATTTGTTCTTGCTGTGCACAAGGCTTGAAACGTCGCTGTTTTGTACATTGTAATACCTTGTAGCAAATACATATTACAGCTAGTAACTCGCTTACTCTTGTGGACCATCACGAAACATTCAGCTTCGACCATTCGTGCGCCATAGGTGTAGTTAGTCATTTATTGTGCGTATACAGTGCGCATATATTCAAGTATGTGCCCATTCACTTATTCTTGATATGTCGGCGATAGAGTGGGCGTAAGTTTTCCTGCCATTTGGGACAGATGTGTATAGATAATAATTAATTAATTATGGGGTTATACGTGCCAAAACCACGATCTGATTCTGAGGCACGCCGTAGTGGGGGACTCCGGAAATTTGGACCACCTGGGGTTCTTTAACGTGCACTTAAATCTAAGTACACGGGTGTTTTCGCATTTCGCCCCCATCGAAATGCAGCCGCCGTGGCCGGGATTGATGTGTATAGATAACGTGCGCGAAACTTGCTATGCAGGAAGCGGCACTACTCCCTTTATCATTGTTTAACGAGTGGTACTCACTCTTGCCGACGTTCTGGGGATGAAGCCCTTTCTTTGAATGTTAGCGATACAAGGCTGGCGGATGAGCAAATTTCTGTATCCTCGAGGAAAGCCGTACATCACGAAGTGCCGGTAACATGTTCGGACAGTTGCAGCAGCGGTCCGCGAACTTGGCCACACAGATTCATTCTGTTCCTTAACATGCCAGTCACTATTTTTGCAGCCAACTATTGCACACGTCTTCAATCCACATGATTCGATCTACCATGATTGGAGCACAGGGTGTTAGCGAAAACTCAGTTGCATTTCCGACAGCTGATCGCACAGAAGCAAGGTAGAAGCGGTAATGGTTTCGTATTCGTGCACGGTCGCTGAGGAGAGGTATGGCGCGCCGCCGTGAGCGCCATCTCGTTTCTCTAAAACAAACTGCTCCGCGAAAAGGGTCAATACAGGGTGTTTCATGTAACATGTGGGTTCTTGGTGTCTCACAGAAGACCAACCACCGCTGGTTCGAGTTTAGTGAGCCACAGGGCCGCGTCAGCCTTCGCCTACGGCACCGCTCGCGCACTAGCTCAGGGGCTGCAAGGGGCTACCGAGCGACGCATGCAAGAACACAGTAAAGCCCTGAGTTGAGGGAAACCGTTTATTGAATCCGTCGGCACCAGCACTGCACAAACGCCTGCACGGCGGGGAACCAAAGGGGCCCCGCACCAAGGGCGAAAATACACAAGAACAGGCGCCTATAGCACGTCGCGGCGAGAGCACAGGCTCAAGCTGGGACACGCCGCTAGGAAATGCCCCGGCGGCTATGCTACTTGCTCTGGAGATAACCAATGGGCCAACTCGCGAGAGCTCGGGCAATTTCTCCTTAGGCTTTCGGCAAGTGCGGCTCGGCGTGGTACGACCTCGCGTGAGCACCAGGCACCGCTCGTCGGCTTAGCGTAGAGAAAGGATCAGCACAGCACAAGTACGCGCTCCCCGCACGGGCAAAGGCACCGTGCACGAGCTCCAGTCCTAGTCACAAATGTGTCGACGGACGAGAGGAAAGCATGTACGTACCGTGCATTGGTCCCGGAGATCAGAGAGCCACGTTCCGCCGCTAGCAGCCGACGCGGCTGCATAGTGACGTCAGCGCCCCGCCCTCACCGCTAACCACCGCGTGCGGAGCGCTACCGCTAGAACCGGTTGGGCACGGACGGGGAAAAAAGGCGAGGGACGGCAGAACAGGTGAAGCCCGCGCAATGGCGCCGGCGCCTCCCTCAATCACCACATCCTTGGGCCAAAATCTGCAAATGCCACGTAGCTGGACAGAATCAAGGTAATGTTGTTTGTCGTCGCTTGGAGATACTTTGATTATTTTTTGCATTCCGTCTAATTAGACAATTAGTCTTCATTAATTAATCAACTTCTCAATTACTATAATTAGATAAGAAGTGTCAATGAGAAAATTGTAGAGCAACATCAAAAACTCCCGATAAAGCTTCCTGTTCCTCAATACGTGCTACATAAAAGCGTTTTTCCGAGCGTGCAAGAAGCCCCCGAATGACTGGCCGCTCGAACCAGTTTGCGTATATTCGCGGGCATCTTTAAAGCTCGGAAAAACACTTTTATGTAGCACGTATTGAGCAACAGAAAGAGGTTTCGGGAGTTTCTCATGTTGCTCTACAATTTTCCAATTTACTTATTATCTAATTATAATAATTGAGAAGTTGATTATATATTGAACACTAATTATCTAATTAGGCGGTATCCTTAATATAATCTGAGTATTTCCAAAACTTTACCATGTTCTATGCAGCTACATAGCATTTGCATATTTTTGAAGTTTGGCCCAAGTGAGACACCTCGTACATTGCAACACCGCAGAGGCTTGGGCTAGTCGGTACATACTCGACAGGGGAACAGCGCGAAAAGACGGACAAAAAGAGGAACACACACCAGCGCTGATGTGTGTTCCCCTTCTTGTCCTTCGTCGTTTCGTGCTGTTACCCTGTCGAGACTGTACGAGGTGTGACAAATAAATGAGACTATAAGTGTGTAGCTTGAAAAAACAAAAATGAGTGGAGTTGGCAACAACTGTTTTGCTGACGTTATCCCACACACCTCCTCTATTCATGCAGCCAGTTTCTACTTAACCGATCATGCCAGTTGGGAGTGCTGCGTCATTGATTGAACACGTGCAACTGTGTTCTACCGGAATAATGTCTAATGTAAAAACCAAACAGCGAATCAACATCTTTTCTTGTGAAACTTAAAGGGATACGGACACAAAAGTTGGCGGGTGGTTTTTTGCGTTGGAACAAAAGTTGAACTGTTCAAAATGACGAATACAACAATCTGCTTTGAAAAAAAGAACGAGAAACATCTTTTTTTTGCGATTTTCTCTTGCACCTTGTTTCCAAGCGGCCGCCAGCAGAAGCGGAAATTTCACGTCATAACACCCACCCGCGCGGTGTACCTACTAGCAATTGTAAAGTTGCCACCCGCGTGTGCGCGGCCAAGGTCGGCCACAGCCGCCGCAGTGTTTCCGGGGGTGTCGGTGCCTTTGTGGAGATGGGTTTGCACAAGGCTTACCCTACGAGCGACGGTCAGAAAAGGGCATGACGCTCCTCCACTCCGCAACGCACAAAGGCGCTACGGCAGTGTTCGTCGACTCTCCGACACGGTGCAGAGAAGACTCCAGAGTCAGATCGCCAACAAACACGGGTTTATTCACCCAAGATACAGCACAGTGCGACAGTCACAGCGCTTATTATATTATAGAGTTAATATATTATAAATTATAACAGAATTCTGGGAACGTCTAATAAAATTCTTAACTTGTTCTTGTCAAGATGCTTTATAAAAGCCTGCATAATGTTTCCAAAGTCATTATTACAGAATTCTGGGAACGTCTAATACAATTCTTGAAGTTGTTCTTGTCGAGATGTTTATTAGCCAACTTTTAGCGTAATGTTAGCAGGGCTTGCTGAAGTACCTGTAGACATCCACGGCTAGAAAATGTCTTGACCAGGACAGCTATTAGACTTTTGAATTATCCGTTCAAGACATCTTTTAGACATCAAATAGCTGCTTGTGTGTTTCGTGGGTGGCGCCTCCGCAGCAGCTTCTCAACGAAGATCAGCTCGTCAATCATCGGAACTTCTACGTCGTATGCTGCGGTTTTTATAACAGGATTCTGGGGACGTCTAACAAAATTCTTGTAAGGGGGTTTATTAATTAAGCTATAAAAGCCTGCATATTGTTTCCGAAGTCATAATGTATAATGGCTTCAGAAACAATATGCAGGCTTTTATAGCTGTCTTTAAAGCAGCATTTATAGATTGTCATTCTACAGTGACGTGGTAAGCAAAATTATTGGCCACTTCTTCCGCAAACCATGCATCCGTATGCTAGCTTCATAGTACACATGTTACTATATAGAACTGAAAATTAAATTGAAGCATTACATTATATTATTTATAATAACTTGCATAAAATTGTTTAAAGGGAAACTGAGACTTCCACCCAAATGTAGCAATTTGCTACAATGAAAACCCAACCGGGTTCCTCGAAAGAAAGCCTCGCAGTTGAAGAAAAATTCGTCCTGGTCCGGGACTCGAACCCGGGACCACCGTCTTTCCGGGGCAGCCGCTCTACCATCTGAGCTAACCAGGCGGCTAGCAGATGGCAGGGCGAAGTCGAATTTGTCGACAACTCGAAGCAAAGGCAAGTGTTTGAGGCAACTGCACCAAGCAGCAACTGCCTGGTTGAAGAATTGCAGTTTGCGAGCGGGTAAAAAGCCAGCATGTTACATTAAGCTTAGTGTTAAGATAGTTTTTATATAGAAATTTAAAATATACTTATGTTTTTAAATGAGTCAGCATCATGTAGCATGTTTACATCTTATTAAAATCGACTGTTGGTTCTATATCAGAAGTGCATGGTATGGGATTAACATTTTGTCTTGGGGTTCTAAACTCTACTCACATCAGTCTGTTCACAATGGCCAGATAACTTCCAAGGACCATCTATGCATGCTGTTGTGACATCATGCTTTATTGTGGTCATAGGGAAACTTGTATACATTCTGAAGAATTTTACTTTAGACAATAATTTCTGGGAACCCCAAGTAGAGTTGGCATTCAGGGCCACTTGCTTACAAGATGCAGTGTAAAAGAAATCTGTAATAAATATTTACTTCCAGGCAGCAAAAGGACATGGGAGATGCTTTAGGTGAACGTGAAAAGGCATTTTAAATTAATAGAATTAATTATACCTGTCTTCTGGCACTGTGCTTATGCCTGCAGATTTTAAGCAGTTTTTTATGTGTTGTATTAGTTTCTTTTATGCCATTGTTCAGTCTTGTGAGGACAGCCACTGAAAGGCCAGGCTTAAAACAAGTAACTATGCATCATGAGTGCATCAGTCCTATAATGTTTGAAAGTGGTGTGTGCATTACATGCCCTTAACAGTAGTCACCAAGAGAAAACAAAGTGTCTTCGCTAATTTTTCTAATATGTAGAGATTATTTCTTAGTTATGTTTATGCTAAGCATTTGGCTTTTGCTGGCCTTAATATAAGTGAGTCTGGTCTTTTTTCCTTTTTTTTTTTTTTTTTTGACTGGCGCAGATTTTTCAAAGGATACTGGACCTGCCGCCAGCTGACATGTCTTTCTTCCTCCTTAGTCCTTTATCTTAGTCCTGTTAAGATGTGGGGTTAGTTTTTCTAGACATGCAACCATAATATATGCAGTCTAGTCAATCAGTGCAAGGCATTACATGCCATTCATTTCCTATGTATATATTTAGTCAGAATCAAAGCAGGGCAAGCACATGTACATAATTTGCAAGAATAAAATTTTGTATTTTGCTGATTTTGTTGTCTCTTAAACATTGTTATGAAATGCTGGCTATAGAAGAGGCATTTTGCAAGATGTCTTTTTAATGTGCCTCATTCAACACCCTTGTGTGCTGCATGAATTTTGCTTGTGTTAGCAGTATACCCAAATTAATTGTGCACTAATGCAGATCACTGGTACTGGTATTGTTTTCTTGGAACCAGTGGTGTGATTCAGGATTTCTAGGAAATGTACATATATTGAATGTGACTGGCTTTAACTTCAAAATAAAAACACGCAAAGCTACTAAGCTGAAAAAAGTTCAGTATTATGTGCTAAAGGCATGCTTTTCCAAAGGCATAAATATAAAAGCTGCATATATTCCATAGTTTGGTAATGAAATCTGTCAAGGTATAATAGTGAGAGCCCATCTGTGACATGTAAACATGTATACATACATATGGCAACAATGTCATTTATGCACTGATATAACATTGTTCAGAAATGAATAGACTCGCGGCCTATACACTTAGCAAGTGAACAGCATTTTAGAAATTGCATGTCGCACACGGCCTCTCAACATTATACCTTCACAGATTTTATTACAAACTGTGGAATCTATGTGGCTGTTTTAATATCTGTGCCTTTGCAAAAGCATGCATTTAGGCCATTATACTGAACTTTTTCAGCTTAGTAGCTTTGGTGTGTTTTAGTTTTAAAGTTCAAGCCAGTCGCATTCAATATATGTACATTTCCTAGAAATCCTGAATCATAAGACTGGTTAGAAGAAAAGCTTATCAGTACCAGCAATCTGCATAAGCGCACGGTTAACATATGCATTAGTTAACCTTTTTTTTTTTTTGCAAGGTGGATTGCATATTTCTCCGGCAAGCAAAAAAAGCCTTCTTACGCAAGTTCTACAGATAGTCTAACGAACAGCTTGCCAAGACTTCCCCAAGACGAATACGAAGGGAGCATTAGCTTGGCTTCAGGAGTGCTTGTGGAGTTCTAAGGCTATTACTCAGCTTGTACAAGCCGGATTGTAGACAACCTCTTGGCTTGAACACGCCCAAATGTAGACGTCTTCTAGATGGGTTTGTGCTACCTGGGTAGATCACACTGAATGACCGCAGACGACTGTCAAAATGCTGCCAGCAGGCGCAGACGCCGCAGCGGGCGAAGGTTCACGCGGTCTATCGCTTCAACGGAAACTGAGCGGCGAATGCACAGCACATACAAAGGTCAGAGCCGTGTGGAGATAAGAGACGGTGCGGGCGACCGCCACCGCCGGGCAAAGTGCAGAGGAGATGTGCAGAGGCGAAGTTCGCAGAGGAGAAGCTCATATAAGAAAACGTCCATATAATTGCTATCGCAATAAAAAAAAATGTGACATGCTCGCTTGCTCCCGAGCGCTCCGCGTACAAACGAACATAGCATTTAGCAAGGTGTGCTGCCGCTTAAAAGGCCACAGGGCAACCGTTATCGCAGCGCAAGCGATAACGGTTGCGGGCCTAAATCGCACAGCCAACGCCTGAGTCGCTGCCCTGTGGCCTTTTAAGCGGCAACACACCCTGCTAAATGCTTTGTTTGTTCGTACGCGGAACGTTTGGGAACACTGCAATCACGGCGCGCAAGGAGGCATGTCACACGGAATTTGTTGTATTTCCAGGGCATCTGAAGTAAGCGGGAAAATACTAATACTTAATAGGGAGAAAGTTGGGAGCTGTTTAATCGGACGTTTTGCAAACCACTGTACAACTTTCTAATTGGAATTTCTTGCCTAACTTCGCTGCTTCAGAAGATGGTTAATCAATCTTGACTAATTATGCAATTAAGCAGAATACAAAAAACAGTGACTTACGCCATACAATAGTAAGCACAATGGGTTTGGTCACGTTAGAGTGCATTGCCATATTTTTAAAATTTGGCTAAAGTTAGCTGGGACACCCTGTATATGCACTTGCTCTTCACTTAATTGGTAGCACTGAACTTTAATTCTTCCCTCTAGGTGTGCTTGGTAGATAAGTGGGGAGGCCTACACATTCTTGCAAAATTTTTTCAGCTTGTAATGAAACATGTAACAGCACAATTAAGCTGAAACGTTAAAGAAATACTAAATTTTATTATGATTTATGAAAGTGGTATGTACACGAAATATGCAACTACAACACTGTATCCGGATCATAAAAACAAACATAATGAGGCGAACTACGTATAAAAATTATTGCGGGAATTGTTTTGAACAGGCTGGTCAATAAAATGACCAGATATGTAGATTCTACATTAAATGTACCAAGCATTTCAAGTGAAATTAGCGACAGCTTATGTAATACCATATTAAATTGCGTTCACTCGCCCTTCGTGTGCTAGCAATCTGATTGCTTGCATTTCTTAAGCGATTTGGATAACTCTGTTTAAAGCAGATGAGGGACGATGTCCCAATGTATTTCATGTGTTCTTCCGCACTTTCACCCGTGGCCACTGTGTTGATGCCAGTGGATTGAACAAGAATGATCCATTGGCACATTACAAGGGAGCAAGAATAATTAAAGCCGCTATGTGCTTAAAGCATTATCACGAATGGTCACTGCCATTCAAGACACCACGCTCAGTTACCATGCATTCGTCCGATACTGCTGCGGTTATTGGTACACTGTCGCCCTAGCTGCAATCGTATTTTCTACTTAGACCTCGCCACAGGGACCAATTTATGCAACCAATCATGCACGAATCAATTCCGCACTGCCATGGTTAAAATGGTTAAAAAAAACCATCACATAGATGATGATCAATGTAGTGTTTTGTGGCGCAAGGGTCAAGTACTACGGCCAAAGAGTGCCAGGCCAGTGTTAATGTGTTCGAATTGGAGTGATGGAATTAGAATGGTGGATATGACCTGGCTGTAAGGGGCCCTAAAAATAGTCGCTGTAAATTGCGTAAAATCTACACGTAATAAGATTATGGCAATGACTACTGAGGTGCACTATGAACACGGAGAATGCATTGCGAAAGAATGATACGATATGCAGAATATCTCGGGCGCAATAATTCGCAAGAAGCACTACTGCCTAAACAGAACCCTTGAGCCGCAAGGGCCTGGAGGCATGTGCTATACCGAACTACTATTACAGCGGCATCCTCTGGAGAGAGTATGCGCTACGAATTTATCGGGCTTATAACATGTAGGACAACATCGTTCAGGAAAGCGAGGACTGCCTTGGCGTCAAAAAGCGGTTATTCACCAAGAAACATAGCAGAATGGAGAGGGACACAATAGCGGTATGCGAGAGGAAAATGTTTTTTTCTCTCCCCCTCGGCCTCCCGACACTCCAGGAGGCAAGGAAGACGGTGAGCCTCTCACCACATCGACCACAGGTTGGAGGCTCGTTACCAGTAAATAGAAAATTGTGAGTACCATATGGGTGTCCTATTCTGAGACGACACAAAAGGACATCTGTTATTCGTGTTTTCGTAATGTAGGGTCAGATACCTAATTTTGGCTTAATCACGTGAAGCTTATTGTTCATTTCAGCAATCCACAAGCGTTGCCAATGGCTTCGCAGTTTGTTTCGTAGGAAAGGCTTCAGATCTGTAGCAGGGGCAGCAGCAGGAAGACCAATACCTTGCGATGCCATTGATTTGGCGATTTCGTCGGCAAGCACAATATTACCCTCGATTCCTCTATGACCGGGAACCCAGCATATTATTACATATCTACGAGATACGTAAATGTTGCACAAGAGTGAGTAAAGCTCAATAAAAACAGGATTTTTATGCTTTTGTAAAGATATATTGGAGCTGCGATATTCTGTAGGAAAATGTGCTTGTTCAACCGCCCCGCTTAGCAGATGACACACGTCTTTTACGGCCTCATTTTGTTTCGATTTAGTCGAAACCGAACGTGTCCTTCTCCATTTGCGTGTATATGTTAGCGTTTTTACAAGACTTAGCGAGTCTGTGAATATTATTGCTAATTCTAGTTTTAATTTCTTTATATGTTTCATCGCAGACAGTACTCAGTAGGCTTCTGTTGTGAAAATACTTGTTAGGTTCGATACGTCAGATTTAGAAAAAGAGGGGCCAACAGCCGCATAAGATACGCCGGCATGAGACTTAGACGAGTCGGTGTAGAATTCCGAGCACGAGTACTTCGACTGAAGTTCGCGGAAATGCATTGCAATTTGAGCTCGGGAGCGTGCTTTGTGACCTCTACGAAGCATAAATCACATTCTATCACCTGCCAATCCCAGGGCGGTGACAGCTTAGCTGGAGGCATTAGGCAATGTTCGAGAAGTGGGACATCCATCTCTTCGCTAAGTTGTCTCACACATAGTGAGAAAGGCCGCCTCATAGAGGGTCGATTATGGAAAAGTATTGCACACTTCAAATCATTAATGGTTATAGAAAAAGGATGTTCCTGATTAGAGTGCACTTTGAGAAAATAGGTGAAGCTGATGTATGTTCTCTGGAGATGGAGTGCCCACTCATTTGATTCTACGTATAAACTTTCGACAGGGCTTGTTCTGAATACGCCAGTGCCCAGGCGGATACCTAGATGGTGGACAGGATCTAGCATTTTTAGCGCACTTGGGGCGGCAGAGTGATATACCATGGCACCATAGTCCAATCGTGACCGAATGAGGCTCTTGTGAAGATTCATTAAACACTTCCTGTCGCTGCCCCAGGATGTACGAGATAAAATTTTCAGTAAGTTCATTGTTTTTAGGCATTTGGCCTTGAGATGTTTTATGTGGTAGATGAAAGTAAGCTTAGAGTCAAGTATGACACCTAAAAACTTGCGTTCTTTGTTCATAGGTATTTGTTGTCCATACATTTCGATAGTGGGATCTGCAACGAGACCTTTCTTCCTGGTGAAAAGAACACAATAACTTTTGTGGGGGTTTACTTTGAACCCATTTTCGTCTGCCCACTATCTGCAATGAGACCTTTCTTCCTGGTGAAAAGAACACAATAACTTTTGTGGGGGTTTACTTCGAACCCATTTTCGTCTGCTCACTTAGACACTTTGTTCAACACCTGCTGTACCTGTTTCTCGCACACAGCTGGTTACAGGACTTGAAGCCTATTTGCATATATCGTCCACGTAGATGGAATAAAAAATAGCTGGTGGTAATGAAGCACGAATTAAGCGTGTTCATTTTGACGATAAAGTGTGCAACTGAGCACACCTCCTTGGGGTACACCAGTTTCCTGTATAAATGGACGCGACAGTGCATTACCTATATTAAACCGGAATGTGCAATTGTGTAGGTAGCTTTCAATAACGTTGAACATATTACCGCTGATGCCAATTGCCAACAGATCGCGCAAGATTCCGTAACGCCACATTGTATCGTATGCCTTTTCCATATTGAGAAACACGGATAAGAAATATTGTTTATGTATGAAGGCATCACGAATGTTTGCATCGATGCGCACGAGATGGTCGGTTGTAGACCGTCCTTCTCTGAAGCCGCACTGATATGGATCAGCAATTTTGTTTGCCTCAAGCAACTGTAAAAGGCAATGGTTTATCATTTTTTCAAAAAGTTTGCAAATGCAACTTGTGAGGGCTATTGGGCGGTAACTTGTTACTAATGTGGGGTCTTTACCTTGTTTCAAAATCGGGACGACAAGGGATTCTTTCCAGGCAGTAGGTGGTACCCGGCAGCCCATATAGCATTGAAAAGTGCGAGTAGTGTTATTTGAGTATCGCTGTGGACCTGCTCCTCGGGCACCCTTCGTACGCGCGGCGCACCGCGGGGGCTTTTGACAACGTCTCCCACGACTTAATTCTCGACAATCTCGCTTCCTCCCAGTGCGACGCACATATCTACAATTACATCAGGGCCTTTCTTTCTGACCGCATGGCCACTATTGGAAGTGGAGACCTCCGGTCGGATGTTATAAGTCTCGCAGGCAGAGGAACGCCACAGGGCTCGGTCCTCTCTCCCACCCTGTTTAATGTGGCTATGGCTAAACTCCCCGCATTATTACACAAGATCCCCAACATCCAGCATGCCATTTACGCAGATGACATTAAAATCTGGGCAACCAAAGGATCAGACAGAACCATTCAGGATGCTCTCCAGGAAGCTGCATCTGTTGTACAAGACTATGCTGCCACCGGGAGCCTTACGTGCTCAGTCGAAAAGTCAGAGTTGTTAGTGGTACGCAAGCGGCGCCGCAGAACCGACGATTCTTCTGATATTTCACTGTTCCTTGGTGGCCGTCCTATCCCTCAGGTACCTCGACTCCGCATTTTAGGCCTCCACATTCTGGCTGATGGCAAGGCCTCACACACTACGCACCTTCTGACTCAGCACATAACACAAATTACACACATGATCCACCGCATCACCAATCGCAGGAGAGGCCTTCGCGAGAAGGATGTCCTCTGCATAGTACAAGCTCTCATAGTTAGTCGGCTCACCTATCACCTTCCCTATCATCTCGCGCTTACTCAAACCGAAAAGATGGACATCCTTCTACGGACGGCAGTGAAGGCGGCTCTCGGCTTGCCTCCACACGCTTCTACACGACGCCTTCTTCAGCTTGGTGTCCACAACACCATAACCGAACTGCTCGAGGCCCAGCACAACAGTCAGCTTCAGCATCTTAGGCAAACCCGTCAGGGTTGCGCCATCCTCTCTCGTCTTGGCTACCCCATTCCTGAAAAACCCACACAGGTACCGCAACATAAACTCGCTCCTAATATTTGCGCTCTCATTAATGTGGCTCCGATTCCACGCAACATGAATCCCCACCGCCATGCCGGCCGTCGACGTGCCCGAGTTCAGGCCATGACACGCGTCTTTGGCGATGGCACTACAGACTTACAAGTTCTTTACACTGATGCGGCACGCTACCCAGAAAAGCCCGCCATGTGTCTAGCGGTGATCGACAACACAGACGCGCTCGTGGCGTCTGCCACACTTCGCACTACGGACAGTGGTTCGGCAGAGGAGGGAGCTATTGCTCTGGCCATTGTCCACGCATCGACATTACCGTCACAGGACGCCCCTGTCACCATAGTGACAGATTCACAGGCTGCTTGCCGTGCCTTTGCGCAGGGACTTGTGGCTGCGCATACTCACAATATCCTGTTTTCTGTCTCGCCGTCCACTTTACGTACGGTGCGCATCGTCTGGACTCCTGGACACGCCTCTCTCCATGGAAATCGGAAGAGCTGTCCAATTCAGACGACTCACCGACAGAACCACTAAACTACAACGCAATGCTGGAGTACTACCGACAGAGACGTTATACGTATCCTCCTCCCCATCCTTCACTTAACAGAGCAGATGCAGTCGCTTGGCGGCAACTGCAGACTAATTCATTCCCTTGCCTCTATATGCTGCATCTCTTTCATCCCACTCTATACCCTTCCTACTGCCCCTACTGTGGATCCGAACCAATAGTCTATCATTCTACGTGGGAATGCTCTAGTCCACGGGGCGTTCCTCCTATCCCCAACCCCACCCTTTCCTCTTGGGAGTCTGCACTGCTCAGCTTAGGCCGGCAGGAACAGCAACAGCTGGTCCAGTGGGCTCGCAGGGTCGTGCAAGGCAATGGAGCCCTGGACTGAGGGCCCCACCCAACGAGGAAGAATTACCTTGCCTTTGTGAATAAAAGTTTATTCTCTCTCTCTCTCTCAAAGGTTGGAATGGCGTATCCCCAACGATCGCGCAGGCGAATGGCCCTAGACGCGCGTGAACGGGAGACGGGGGTGCCCAAACTTGAAATCGTTTATATAATTGAAGCAACAGATGAAATAAATCCTTGATCCTTCTGAAATAAATCCTTCTCGAAGACACCTGTCACTGTGAGTGACGTCACTGCACTGCAATTTACGTAAGCAAACTTGTGCGATTGACGTCGACTCTCCAACTGAGAGCGCGACGCTCGCGAGTAGAAGGGCGCACGGCGTGTGGTTTCAAATTCCAGCTCTTTTTATGACGCGCAGTGGTGTAACACTGCATGCAGACACGATCGTTAGCGCACGTTGTATGCACTGTGCTTGTCAGCTCAAAATTGTTATCACGCATAAATAGTTATCGCGCAATCGAAAAAAGAAAAGAAATTTCAATGAGGAAAAATATTTTTTTTTTCTTGAATTTGGGAGTCGGTGACAAAAGATACGGTTTCATGCTGCGCTGACAATTTCTTCACATTGGCGGTACGAAGCTACGAAGTAATACCTGCGACGCTTTCGCGCCCCTTACGAAGCCACTGTGGGATGCACTATCATGAACTCAGGAAGAGGGGAGTGAACGCTTCATCTATCTCTCGCTTCAACGCTCCTCCGAAAATTTGATTACGCGACATTCAGCCACACGAGAAGACATAGGACAGGATGCCACGGCCATCTAGGCTCGTCCAAACTTTTGCACCCACCCCAGATTACCTTCAAGATAGGGTGGGCGGGCTGCGTACTCACTGCACTGTGCTGGCAGTCATCGCACGCCTTCTCTCGCACCGACAGCTTACGGCATGCGGGATCCAATAGGACCTTATCGCACTTGGACTTTACACGGAACATGACGGCTGCTACGCTGCTTCACTTTGGCGGCCGCTCTCTGTTGCGGCGCGCGATTTGTGAGGTGCGTTCGCAGCAGCTGCATGCAATTCAATCATTTCATCTTCTGCATACACGACAACTTCCATTTATTGCCTCAGTATTCCAGCGCGGCGGCAGTGAACTTTTGTCACATGTATTGAAATCGTGTATAAACACACTTCGTTATATCGAGGTTCTATGGACAAGTTATAAAAAAGTTAAATACTCTGTTATATCGAGAATTTCGTCATATTGAAGTTCATTATATCGAGGTTTAACTATCTACAAATAAATAAAATCTCAAAACAAATTCAGATTATACTAAAGATAAATGTTCAAAGAACACTTTCACCCCAAAATTAATTGGTACACAAGTGTTCTTCAGGTACGAAACATGGAAATGTTAGTACTCCATGCAGTGAAGCAGCTCCTAGACTTTGTGAGGTGAAGCTTGTGGGGATGCGCGACTCTCACGCGTCCCCTGATGTTGTTTTCCCCGCATGTCTCCTGTAGTCTGGCTTCTCTGCGTGGCTAAGCCCGGCGGTGGTTGCGGCGCGTTGCGAGACGCCGCTGGTGTCGCGATGCTAACGCCACCGAACGGCGAGGTCACTTGGGAGAAAAAGGACGGAGGCGCTCTCTCTTTGGCTTGGGATCGGCGACCAACACGCACGGACGCTTCGCGCGTCCGCCGGCCCGCTTCGCGCGACCGTCGCGCGATGCTAAGAGCGGGACACCGGTATGGACGAACACGGATCATTCGAGCGCGCCACCGTTCGCGTGACTGTACACGTGAACGACTAGGCGATGGTGTCATAGCATGGGGCGAACGTATTCACTCGCTATCGGGTCGCGGTGAGTCGGACTTCCTTGATTTGTCGCGCGCCCGTGTGAATGTTCTATTGGTTGTAATTCGGCTAGTGTGTATTAGTGTATGAAAGGTGCAATAAATGCCCCTTTTGATTGTCTGCACTACTGCGTTGTCGTTCCTTTGTCCCAAGAGCACATGTGTGAGACCCCACATCTGGCTGCTCAACGTGGACCTCTTGGGGCATCGGACGATAATTTTAACAGCTTTGCTCGGTTCGAGATGTTTCAACCGAAGCGTAGTCCTAGCGTGGATTTTGATCGCTAATGTCGGCGGTGTGCTTTCTTGAGCGAGGCGACGGTTGCTGTAGCGTGTTTGAACTTTTCAACATGCTAAGCCTTTTCGCGAGTGTTTTGAAGTACACTCGTCGGTACGAGAGCCACGTGGTCTGCATCCTGGGAGAGCGAGGCCTAGCGCCCGGGGAGCATTGGCAAGCCTGAAGCGAGTGAGTACGCAAGCCTCGTGGGTGGTCCGAATTTCTTATGTAAATAGCTTCTTCTATATCTTTGACTTCGGAAGTCGAGGCTCAGGGAGCCGGGTGGCCGCGGGCCACGGGTGCCGCTACGGGCTGACTGGTATTGCGGCCTGGCACCGGGCGCTCCGACACCGTCTGGGACGGTGGGCGCCGTCAACTCGGATGCTGTGTGCGCCGAGTGGAGTAGGACCACCTCACAGAGCTAACGTCTCCTCGCGGCTGCCTGTTCTTGTGCCCATTTTGGGTGTTTTTTTTTTTTTTTTGGATGCCGGTTGTTGTCAAAGTAGCGACGCATTAGGCCTAAGGCTTAACAAAGCCGCCTGTCGCACGTTGAGGGACGTACACAACCTGGTGGACCGTGGTGTTGAGATGTCGCACATTGCTTCCCTCATTAGTTCGCCTCGCACGAATTGAAATTACTCGTTCGACTCAAGAAAGCAAGCTTTGTTCACGTGAACTTAGCATCTGAAATGCCGTCCGAAATTTCGCTAGCCGAATTGAACATCGTACCACGTGGGCGATGCGTATGCCGAATTCCTCTCCCTTGCACTACTTTAGTGTTTGTCGAGTGCGTTGAGTGAACGCAGCGTGAGCGGAGTCACCCCTGGTTTGCTGTGACCTGCACATCGTCAGCGCTGCTGCCCCGGACTACAATCGAGCTACCCCAGGCTTTGGAGATGCCTGTGGTCAATTCGGCGCAGCGACTTCGGCGGCCGCCAATGTCCGGCTCGCAACCCTCGGCGGCTGGGAAAAAGAGCCGGCAGTCACCAACGGCTACTGCGGCTCTCGCCAGCAGGGCGCGAGCGACGCTTGCTCGTGCCGACTTCTGCGTCGCCGTTTCCGGAGTCCTGGGCTGGAGTCGTGCCATCGAATCTGCAGACGTGGTGCTGTGACCAACGGACGCCAGCGGTGAACCCCAGAGTCAATGTCGGCTCGCACGTTGTGGATACCGCGTGGACATTTACTCGGCGGCGCCACTGTCGCATGTACTAACTTTTGTTCGCGACGCGCGCGTTGATAGGCCTTGTGACATGTTTCGCCGGCGTATGTGTGGTGATTTAAGGTTGGGGGGATGTGGGGATGCGCGACTCTCACGCGTCCCCTGATGTTGTTTTCCCCGCATGTCTCCTGTAGTCCGGCTTCTCTGCGTGGCTAAGCCCGGCGGTGGTTGCGGCGCGTTGCGAGAGATGGCGCTGGTGTCGCGATGCTAACGCCACCGAACGGCGAGGTCACTTGGGAGAAAAAGGTCGGAGGCGCTCTCTCTTTGGCTTGGGATCGGCGACCAACACGCACGGACGCTTCGCGCGTGCGCCGGCCCGCTTCGCGCGACCGTCGCGCGAGGCTAAGAGCGGGACACCGGTATGGACGAACACGGATCGTTCGAGCGCGCCACCGTTCGCGCGACTGAACACGTGAACGACTAGGCGATGGTGTCATAGCATGGGGCGAACGTATTCGCTCGCTATCAGGTCGCGGTGAGTCGAACTTCCTTGATTTGTCGCGCGCCCGTGTGAATGTTCTATTGGTTGTAATTCGGCTAATGTGTATTAGTGTATGAAAGGTGCAATAAATGCCCCTTTTGATTGTCTGCACTACTGCGTTGTCGTTCCTTTGTCCCAAGAGCACATGTGTGAGACCCCACAAGCTACACTGCATTTCTGGCAGCAGAGAGCACAGCTTGCAGTTTCAGCTCTTCTACGTCATCCTGGTTGGTGGTGAAGTTCGGGTACTGGCTTTCAAGTTGGAAGGCCTTTGCAATCTTCATTATTGTACCGCAGCAGCCGCTTGACTGGTCTCTGAAACTGCAACTGTCCTAAGCATTATGACAGCGCCAAGGTCTGCGTGTTAAACATGCCGCAGACATTTGAATGTGTGCATGAGAGAAATAAAACGGCTCCGAGTCAAATCCTAAACTTAATGGCGGACAGCTGGTGATTTTTTGTATTTCAACGATGTGCGATTGTAAATATGATGATGCAATGTCATTCTCCAAGCTACTGCTGGTGCTCTGATCCCGAATAATGCGATAGTGATGCGGTGTAATCACGAGCCGCACAATTTTTTTAATAGAAAAGAGCAGAGGGCAGCCACGCAAGTTTTCGCCAAACCCGCATGCTTCAGTTTGCGAAAAGTAGCTGAACAAGCCAGCTTTGTGGCAAAAACTGAACTAACTGATTCTGAAAACCTTTTTCCTGAGCTTCCTAGCGGTTAATGTTATGTATCTGAGAAATGGTTTCAATGTGTTTCAATTGGCGATCGAAAACATCGATCTGATTGATTAGAACATGTGTGGTAACAAAAGAGTTAAAGCGAAACTATTTGAAATCAACTATACTTGACCCACTGAGTCAGCCAATGGCATGAAACTATAGCAATGTGACATGGGCCTGTTTGTGTCTCTTTTTTGCTACTCGGGCATGATTTCCCAGTACACCATGAATGCTTTATTATGTACACAATTCCCTCTCAACATTAAAAAGAAAAAGGCAACTGAGATCAGTGTCCTCATACAACATGATGTAAAAATCTGCAAGCTTTGATGAAGTGTGACCAATGGCTTCTTCACCAGTCGGCACTATTATTGGCCAGGTAATCTCTGCGGCCAATGTTGGATGCCTGTTTGCTCTGCATGGCTTCCAGCTTGGGGCAGTCGGTGATGCGATGTCCAAGACCACCACAGTAGGAGCAACCACGTTCTTCTGCAGCAGTAAACAAACCTCTTTCAGGTTAACTTGATTATGGTTAATTTTATTTTTCACATAATTTGACCCCACATATAGGTTATGACAGGTGGCTGTATAGTACATACCTATGGGCAGCATTCCATTTTATAAAGTGGCAAACACAATACCACTCTTGGCAACAAAAATAATTTTGCTGAAGTGGTTACCGGGCATTTGAATACAACATTTATAGTCAAACTAACCAGCTTGATAATAAGGGAAAAGCATGCCAAAGGAAATCAAACTTTCCACTTTATCCCAGTGTTGGATATCATGTAGAAAAAGGTTTGTCTGCAGTTATATTATTATTCATTTACTGCACGAGGCAGGGCTGGACTTAACTTAGCAGAAAAGGATAAACAATGTGAGAAAGGGCATGCAATACCATGGAGAGCTGACTACAAGTGCCGGCATGTGCCATGTTTTGTCTTTTCACAAGTTCCCTGCAGCACTTGACAGTGTACGGAGTGGATCAGATCTCGCAACTGCAAACACTTCAAACCTATTAAGTTCACAAGAGTTAGCAGCTCAAGTGTATTAGCAGTAAGAATGAGTGTTCGATATTGCATGGCTCCATTTCAAAAGTACCATATTTACTCATGTAAGGCCCACACCCCCACTTTAGAGTAAAAATTTGGAGAAAACAAAGATTCACTAGTGTTGAATTCCAATGGCGGAGCCGGAGCAGCCAACGGACTCCGCGAGCGAGCACTCAACTCTGGCGCAGAGCAACGCCTCCAAATCCGCGAGTGGAACACAACCTGTGCCGCCGGAGCAAGGCGGAAGCGGAAGTTCTATCCTTCGGGCGCTGAGTTACCCAGGATACCTTGCGTGTTGCCATTCCCTTCCGCTGTTTGCTCACAGCACCACCGCACCGGTCACTTGTGTATACCGCGCCGTTCACCTGCTGCTTAAAAGTGCGGAATGGATATCTCGCCAAGTGCGCAGCAGATTTTGTCTGCTATGGTGAGCACACAGTATGCGAACAAACATGGTAGGCGTCTAGCCGACTACTTTGGGCCTCATCGCGGCAATGCGGAACATCCTATCAAATTCCCGCTCGTAAGTGGCAGTTTCAGCGTCGCTGTTACTCTCCGAGAAATCGCTCGTGTCGGAACTTGAGCTTTCCGACTCGGAGCTGTCGCTGTAGAGTAGCAGAAGCAATGCCGCACGCTTTGCCGAACTATCCGAGTCGCGACAGGTGGCGCCCCCCAGCAGACAAACGTTGTAAAGGAAATGCGTCACGCAGAGTTCCGGTCCACTCCGCCTATTTTGGCGGAGCATCTTTTCCTGCTCCACGGAGCGACTCCCGCTCTGAATCCACTCCGACTCTCTCATTGGAACACTTTACTCCCGCCCTCACTCTGTCATTGGAACAAACTTGCTCCGAAACGAGCAGAAAAACTTGCTCTGACTCCGCCATTGGAATTCAACATAGGTGTGACGTGCATTCCCACGTGCTGGTTACTTCCCGCTAGTCACTACAAGATGGTACTAGTCTGTGTCCAAAGAATCAACTGGTGACTGTAAATGTGTTCATAGTCGGCTGCCAGTGGTTACATTTACTTGCATAGCAGTCTGAGCACAGTTCGAGGCTTCAGTGAGTAGCCATAAGCCTGCCTTGTGTAAGGCCTGCACCCAGTAAAGATTACGAAAAAAAGTGTGGGCCTTACACGAGTGAATACGGTACTATACATAGCTGCCTCAATTTCTTATTTTTTCAATCCATTGTGTTAAATCAACAGAACTTAACATGCCTGCAATGCTGTCTTATACACTAAAAACACATGCATGCGAAATGGCTGCAATCAAAACAATATGGAATGTGAAAAGTGCATCAGCTTTAAAACATGAAAACTGGCACAAAAAAAAAAAAAGCAAAGAGAAGCAAGGAGAAATAAAGACCAGCTTTGGGGTACAGGTCGTCCCACTATTAGCGGGAAGATGTGAGCGTGCGGCTCATGCTCAGCACCGCGCAAGGTGCAGGAAGTGCCAAAAACCAAGCACATGCGCAGAACGATGCAAAGATGGTGCATTCTGCGTGTCGTCTGCTAGCGAGCCATCTCTTCACCTTGCCTGCGAATGTGCTACATAGACAATGTTTTGACTGATTTCTGTTCAAGGTTCATTTTTTTTACGTGTGAAGGTGCAAAACATAGTTCCATGTTTCTTCCCCATAGAGTAAGACAAATCAATGAGGAAACTGTACATCACCTTACATATTTTACTATAACTCCTGAGAAATATTTCGACAAGTGACTGTGGCAAGAAGCCAATAGTATTTATTGCAAAAGCTACCGTAAGAAGCAGAAGTCTGTGGAGGGGCAGTGCACTGCCTTGCGCAATATTGTGTCAGGTGAGTTACCCATGGTGTCGTCTATGTGTTGCTTTTTATACCATGGTGGTGGAAGCAAGTAGCTTTGAATGCACTAGGGAAACTCTGGGGTGAGCTTGAGGACAATGTCATACTTATTCATCAAGAAGACAGCAGAACTTGCAATAATCTCTAACAGACTTATAGTGAATGCTCACTGAGTGTGTTGGAAAAGTGTTGTTGCCCACAAAGTTTTGACATGACAGCAGAGGCACAGCATACGTGAAAAAGCTGCTTGACTTGAACTTTGGTGTAAAGCAGTACCACGGCCGCTGGATAAAAGAAAAGGTGCGGCCTGCTGCGTCGCGTCGCTGTCAATGGGCGAGCGCGTCTCGGCTAAGTTGACAGTTGCGGCCGCTGTTTTTGGTGAGGGTGCCACTTCTACGGTATGCAAGGCAGACGCTGGTTCGTGCTACAATGTGGTTGCCTCAGGATTTATGCGTGTTTATGTGCTTTTTCGTGCGCATTCTCGTGTGCTTTTTTTGTGTGATTGTGTGTGTGAGCAGCTTGCCTCATGTTTCTTGTGCTTGAGTACAGTTCTCCGGTGCGCCCGTGTGTGGCTGACGGTTTTTTCTAGCGGTGTGATGCCTCGAAGCTGTTGTGTGCCGCTGTGCAACTCGAACGCGAGAAGAGACGCTACCATGAAGTACCACGAATTCCCCGGCGATCTACAGCTTCGGGAAGCGTGGCTGAAGAATATTTCTCGCCAAGGGCCATCAGGGAAAGGAAGCAAGTGAGAGCCAAGCGACAGGTTGCTGGTATGTTTATTACATTTTACTGAGAATGACTATAAAAAGAACACGAAGATTGGGCTTGTGCTTCCGACTGCGGTCCCGACTGTGTTTCCCGGTTATGCACCATACATGCAAAAAAAGTACGCGCAGCCCAGGAAACTTTTTTTTTTTTTTTTTCGAGCCCAGGAAAAACAGCGGCTGCAACTGTCAACTCAACTGGTGGTGACGTGACGCAGCAGGCCACACCTTTTTTTTTTTACGTAAAAAGAGTGACGAACGGATTGATCAACTGCGGGCTGTCCAGAAGGCTCACGATGCGGTGGTGAGGCTTGGCCTTCCCGTCCCAACGTGGGAGCGGCCCGCAGTCTTGCCCCTATAAAGACGGGGTGAAGATTCTTCCGACTACCTACCTATCTAGTGGCCGTGCCACTACCAGCACAGCGAGAATATTGAAACGTGCGAGCGGAGTTCAGTTGAAGAGAAGAATGAAGCTGGGCTCGATCGAATGCAGCGCCTTGGACTGTTTTTGCTGAGCGATACCTTCGCATTCATTAACTTGTAAATAAACGCGATCCATCGTTTTGAAGTCGTCTTGAAGAAACACGTAAATCCACTCCCGATTATTCGTAATAGAGCACTTCTTTTCATTTCATCTGAGTCGAGCGGGCAGCCTTCATGGAGAGCATAGAGGCCCACTCTACAAAAGATTGGCACTCCTAGGGCAGACTTTTCACATATGTGAGGTAATCGGCACTTCTAATAAGGAATTCAATATTCAAACTGTAATGTGCAACTATAAAATGCGTTATTTACGGCCTGATTAGAGTCACTGTCATGCGTACAAACGCGGCTGTGGAAACGCTTCTCCATTAACGGCTGTACCAGAGCAGTGGCGCTAGAGCGGGCACGAGGAGAACTAGGCCCGAGACGCGGTTTCGGTGCCATGCAACGGGCTGCATCTTTTTTTTTATCCAGCGGCCGTGGCAGTACATTGTTCACAGTTTCTACCAGAGCAATGAAATTGGGCACAGGGCATCATAATGGGCGCAAGCAGATGACAGGGCAGATGAACTCATTCTCGATGGTGTTCATCCTCCCTATTGTCCAGCAATGTTCATAGCCTCCACAGTACTGAAGGGAAGTACTGAGATGGAGTATAGATTTATATGCCAAGAGGCAGATAACCTTGCCAATGAATGGTCATACTAGCATCCGTGCTGATTCCTCATTTGGGCTAGTCCCACAAGCATTGCAAACTTTACGCTGCTCTGTTGCAATTACAAGTGTTTATACTCCACAGAGATCACGTAAAGAGGTGCTTCTAAAGGCCACGATTCATGACATCTGCCCGGATCTCATGCATCAAAGGGTATTCGCACGAGGAATGTTGGATATGGTGGAGTCGAGTGATGTCAGCCGTAAAAAATTCCCCGTAGACGTAGACTTTGGCGGCTTCTACTCTCGACACCACTCTTGATTTCTTCAAATTCACCCTGTTGTACACATCAGAAAAAAAACTAAACAAAAACATAGTGGCATCGTCACTTGATTTGTCCCTTCCATGGCATTTAGTGTGCACTGGACCACAATTATTCACATAATTGTCATAAAACTCTCACTTGTCAGTTCGACATAACTGTTTCAATAATTTCAATTATCATAGCGCTCTGCACAGATGCAACAGCCAGTGAGGGCAGGGGCAGTTTTGGTACCAGTTCAGTTTAACAAAAGTTCACAAACAAATGGGTTTCCTTTATCCAAAGTGTATACTAAAATCATTGTGCCCACCAGAAATCAACCAATATCAGTGTTCATGCTTCATTTATCTGGCAGTTCCATTTAAACAAAATTTGTTGCAACATTTCACTGATATGATCAGCAGATTACTTGCCATGGAAGTGCCTCTTTGGCTTGTCTGGGACTAAGCCCAACATGTACATTTATTCTGCTGTTCAATTCCTCGCTGATATAGACAGAAGTTCCGCATATGTTCTTATCTGTCTGATCATCATCATCAGCCTATATTTATGTTCAATGCAGGACGAAGGCCTCTTCCTGCGACCTCCAATTACCCCTGTCTTGCGCTAGCCGATTCCAACTTGCGCCTGTGAATTTCCTAACTTAATCACTCCACCTAGTTTTCTGCCGTCCTCGAATGCACTTCCCTTCTCTTGGTATCCATTCAGTAACCCTAATGGTCCACCGGTTATTCATCCTATGCATTACATGGCCTGCCCAGCTCCACTTTTTCCGCTTAATGTCAACTAGAATATCGTCTATCCCCGTTTGTTGTCTGATCCATACTGCTGTCTTCCTGTCTCTTAACGTTACTCCTAAGATTTTTCGTTCCATTGCTCTTTGTGTGGTCCTTAACTTGTTCTCAAGCTTCTTTGTTAACCTCCAAGTTTCTGCCCCATATGTTAGCGCCGGTAGAATGCAATGATTGTACACTTTTCTTTTCAACGACAGTGGTAATCTCCCAGTCAGGATTTGGTAATGCCTGCCGTATGCACTCCAGCCCAATTTTATTCTTCTATAAATTTATTTCTCATGATCAGGGTCCCCTGTGAGTAATTGACCTAGATAAACGTACTCCTTTACAGACTCAAGAGGCTGACTGGCAATCCTGAATTCTTGTTTCCTTGCCAGGCTATTGAACATTATCTTTGCCTTCTGCATATTAATCTTCAACCCCACTCTTACACTTTCTCGGTTTAGGTCTTCAATCATTTGCTGTAATTCGTCCCCATTGTTGCTGAATAGGACAATGTTATCTGCAAACCGAAGGTTGCTGAGATATTCACCATTGATTCTCACTCCTAAGCCTTCCCAGTCTAAGAGCTTGAATACTTCTAAGCATGCAGTGAATAGCATTGGAGAGATTGTGTCTCCTTGCCTGACCCCTTTCTTGATAGGTAACTGTCTACTTTTCTTGTGGAGAACCAAGGTTGC
Organism: Dermacentor silvarum; assembly: GCF_013339745.2. Taxonomy (NCBI): domain Eukaryota; kingdom Metazoa; phylum Arthropoda; class Arachnida; order Ixodida; family Ixodidae; genus Dermacentor; species Dermacentor silvarum. Next base: position 19,371,504 of record NC_051154.1, on the reverse strand, counting down.
TGTGCAATTCTTGTAGATATTTGCCAATATATTCACGTATGCATCCTGTACTACTTGGTTGCATAATGCCTCTATGACTGCTGGTATCTCTACTGAATCAAATGCTTTTTCATAATCTATGAAAGCTGTATAGAGAGGTTGATTGTACTCTGCAGATTTCTCTATTACCTGGTTGATGACATGGATATGATCCATAGTAGAATATCCCTTCCTGAAGCCAGCCTGTCTGATACATGACTTATATACACCTATTTTTGCAATTGTAACACACAAACAGTACTTTTAGGGCTGAATAATATGCATCCCTCCTTTAAATTACATTACAGATTTGGCCACCTTTTTAAGGAACATGAATGTTTGCTTGCGTCCGTTGCAATTAGTCAGTTAAGTCTAAATGACTAGCGAGTGAAGGACGCGGGAGGGGGTCCACGAGATGTTGGCTGACAAATTGAAACGCACTTCTATGGCTCGATAGCTCTGGTCACTTGAGACGTTGATGCCAGATAGATAATTTTGGTCAGTTTTTCACTAGCCCTATTGGGAGCTAGCCCCAGCAACAATGAATCACTGCGCCTCATAGAGGACCCAAACGTGAGCATCGTGGCATTGCGTACACACAATCTTGTGCGCAATGTGTTTGTAAGCTACAACATCGTACTTATTACCTCCAGCGTGCACATCGAGCGACTTCTGAGTGTTGCGGCTGCTGTCTTCACAGGAAAATGAGAGAACATGACTGACAAAAACTTTGAAAAGCAATTGTTAGTGTACATAAACAGCATGTAAGATTCACAGAGAACTCATAGAAAGAGCTAAGCCAACCCGTTTTATTTACTGCATTTGTGCAATGTTAATAAAAGTTGTGAGGAAAGTAATGCAAAAGTAATCAATTACATTTTAGTATTTGCTCAATTACTTTCCTGCTGCAGTAATTGGTCACTATAATCAATTACTATCTTGAATAAAGTAACTCAAACTGTAATTGGTTACTTTTTTTTTTCTGTAATGTGAGCAAGTTTAAACAAAAGTTTGCAAATGAAAACACACACACAATGACAGAGTTTTATCATCGCCTCAACATGCAGCCTAGATACGAGAGCTACACTGTTGCGAGAAAATACAAATTGTCAGGTGTCCTTTCTGAATTGGACACTGAATGTCTTGAGTGTGAGGACATTTAATTTCATCATGTATGCTATGATCCATAAACTCCAGTGGCCAAAGGCACTGCATAAAACAAACAGCAAGTAAAGCTGTAGCAAATGTTTATGTCACATGTTGCAGTTCACCAGGGAAAGAAAAAGGCATGGGTCACGAGGTTTTTTCAAACACTGCAAGCTGTGTAAATGAAATGCAATTCTTGGACATACTATGCAACCTTAATGCCAAAATGTGCACAAAAAATAGCACTTGCCTCCCAATTCCAGGTACTTCTCATTCTCTGATTGCAGGGCATGAAGGAAAGGTGGAACTTTCTGCTTGGCTTCCAGCAACAAATGTTTCATGTCCAAGAGCACAGACTCATCTGAAAATATGTGTACAAAAGCAGATGAGCAAAGCTTCTAGTAAAACAGTGCAGTTGTAATGAAGATTTATTAGATGCTTTAATGTCTTCTAGTGCATGATAGATGAATAGTCAGGCTGCTAATTATAGCCAGTTGGTAGCCTGACACAGTAAGCCGAGCTAATTTTCTATATAGCATGCTCGCTGCATTCAGGCTGAAGGAAAATTGCAGAAAGGCAGAAGGAATAATGCAGCAGCAGATAACGCAACAGGAAGAGAGCAATGCAATATTTCATACCACACGACTTGTTGATGAAGGTTGTTGCGATTCCCACTCGACCAGAACGTCCAGTACGGCCAATGCGGTGCACTGAAAGCAAATGTTGCACACCACAGTTCAGAAGTCAACCACTGTTGCCTACTTTCAGTTCCAAAAAGAAGAGCTCGCAACAAAGCCTGACTTTAACCACAGCTCTACTAAACATAAGTTTGGGAAAATATTTGTGCTAAAGCACACTGCCATTGAACAAGCCACAGCTCTTTAAAAATTTTTGTTGGCACACTTTATGTAACAATGTGATTTACATGCGATATTTTTTTTAAATACCACTGCACAGCAGCTTTTATGTGAATGAAAAAACTTAAGAACAAGCTTTAGCTTGGGCGCTCCTATCTAAATACATGGGAATGAAGAAACCATTTTTATTGGCAATCACTGAACTGAATTTGATGAGATTTGTTATATCTGAAAAAAAAAGAGAAAAATCTAGTCACTGTAGGAAGCAAAATGTTTATTTAGGCCCCATAGATTTTTAAAATAAAAATTGTCGAAAATTACAACATTTCAAAAATTAAACTATCAAGTTTACAACTCTGTAGCTCAGCAATAAAAAAAAAAAAACTATATCACAATTCTCTAAACTGCATCTAATACTGCATTTAAAGTGGACAAAAGTGATGTATTATACACCACTGTGAAATATACCACTAATATGTGAGTACAAAGTTTGCAAAACTCTCACTGTAACAATCTTCAATTTCATGTAAGTTGTAAATTAATATATGAAATTTGTTCACTTTAGATGCTTTAACAGATGAATTTTCCAGAATGCAATATCTTTTTTTGGTGCAGAGTTACGGATTTGTACACTTCGTTCTTCTTTTTGTGTAACTTAATGATTTCCGGCAATTTCCGCAAAATATTCTAGGCCCTAACTCAATTATGTGTTCGCTACAGTCACTAGAATTAAACTTTCTCATTTGCAACAAATTTCATCCATATCAGTCCCAGGGTTGCCTCACAAAAGTAATTCTGCATGTTGCTTTTATTTGAATAGGCGGCATCGGAGTTGACCCCAAGCTAAAGCTTCCTCTTTACAACATGGAACTTCCAATGTGACGGAAAAGTTGAAAGAGAGGGAGAGAGAGAAAAGAAGAAAAGAAATCATGGTGTTGCCTTCTGAAGCAACAAAAGTTTTCAATAACGTGTAAGGGGATGAGACTTTCAATGGCTTGACTGGAGGATGTTTCTTCTCTGCACTTCGCAATGGGCTGCATGAACTGTTTATAGGGAGACTGAGCACGCCAAACCGAGAAGTTGTTATGCAATGTGCATCAGCAAGCTTCAAAGTATGCATGCTTGGTTCTCCAGGTGACCCCTCGGAGCACACACTGTAGATGTTTGAGCGCACTATTATTATTTGATTTGAAAACATGAACATTTGACCGAAAAGGCTTGAACACTTAATTACAACATTTCACAATCAGAGTATAGACCCTTTTTGTGGAGCAGTTTGCTCTATAGGAACGAGATAGCGCTTCTGGTGCTGCACTACACGTTGCCTCAGCGAAAGTGCACAAAAAGGAAACCATTACTGCTTCTGCCCTGCTTGGATTGGATTGCCAACTGTGATCAGCAGTTCGCAATCCTATTGGGCGATCGCTAGCGCACTGTGCTTCATTCAAGCTGCAAAAATAGTGACTGGCATAGTAAGGCATAGAGTGAATCTGTGTGGCCAAGTTGCGAACAGCTCCTACATAAGGTATGCCTGTGTTGCCGGGTCTTCATGATGTACGGCTTTCCTCGAGGATAAAAAGATAACTCATGAACCACCGTTGTGTAGCTAATCTTCAAAGGAAGGATTTCAACCCCGGAGCTTTGGCAAGAGTGAGTACCGCTCGTTACACAGAGGCAAAGGGACTAGCACTGCTTCCTGGCATAGTGAGTTTCTCGCATGTTATCTATACGCATCCACCTTAACTCACACTGAAACTTACGGCCATTCTATTGCCCACATATCAAGAATAAGTGAATAGGCTCACCTTTGCATCAATATGCCAAAGCATGGGTAACGGACTACACCAATAGCACACGAATGTTGGTAGGTGAACGTTTTGTGATGATCCCCAGAGTAAGCGAGTGACTACAGATAATAGTCTTTGCTACAAGCTATTACAATGTACACAATATCTAGGTTCTGAGCCCTTGTGCGCGGCAAGAAGTCTACCGCAACTGAGCACACCTGCAAGTGACTAGGCAGAAATAAACAATCAGATAGTGTCCACACTGAGAAACGTTATACTGAGTGAGAAACATGACAAGCCTCAAACATGCCTCAAAGTGATTGGCAAATATAGAATGAAGAGAAAAAGATACTAATCTTGATTTAATTCAGAAGTGGAAAGTTTGGACAGCTTGGAATACATTTCTAGCCCCGCTTTTAGTACAAGCACCGTATTTGCTGCTCACAACATTTGGACAAGGTGTAATGAGCTCCGAAAGTGCTAACATGTCCTCTGAAGGTGTGGCCAAAGCTTAGTGTTGTCCACCCAATCACTGTATATGATATCCGTGCTGAAACAGAGGTTTGCTGAGCCGCACCAGCGTCATACACCTCCATTGTAAACATGGAGGCAACGGAGGCAGCTGGCAGCTGAGGCAAGCAATGGACGCGTCACCCCGTGATCGAACATGGTGGCGCTCATGGGATAGCCGTGAAAAGGGTCTACAAAAGCATGCATCTCATGCTTCATCGTGCTAACCAACTAAAAAATAAGGATGGCTGTGTCTTATGCAAGGATGTAACTTACATACCAACCTTTTCTTCAAAAACCAGCTTACACAGGGGGGGGGCAACTTAGAGTTGTGACTTACATACTGGAAATATGGTAGCAGTATATAAGAGCTACGAGGCTTCACTACACAATCCCTTTAGGCAAAACATTCTTTAGCAGATCTTGTAGAACAAGCATAAATCTTCAAAGGCAGATTCAAAGTGAATAGGAAAGAAAAGCAGTGCTGCAGGAGTTCTTGTGTGCAACAAACTTGCCCTGGGAGTGTTACATTTTGGTACACACAGATGTGGGGTTTGTATTAATCATCACACAGGGTTCTTCAAAAGTTGCATATTTCTTGTGTGTGACATAATTAATTCTCACTGTTTAAACAATTGTATGAAGCTCCCTATTTCCCCACTGTATTTCATGACAGAGAGAACAACAGCATTGTTACAGAATGACAACTTAAGAAAATGATGCAGATCCAACATACATGTTAGGACACGTGAAATGGTTAATTAAATGCTATGCAACTAAATATATGTACAATTGCATTTATTTTCACCAAATGCAACATGTAATTCACATGCACATTGTTATGTTTATGCACTACACCGTTCACAAACTATGCCAAAATACAAACGTTTAATCAGGAGAATGCCCAGTTTCAGACATCGAGGACAAAGGCAATCTATGATGCTTGTTGAAAAAAGAATGGTGATGAGAGGTCTATGCACAGCGAAGTAGAACACATAAATTAAATACATTTAACCTTTTCAGTGTCACTGACGTACCAGTACGCTTCCATGTTTCTGTCCTGCCATGTCACTGACGTACCCATGTTTTCCAACCTTCACTTGGATGTGCGGAGTAACACACAGTTGCTGTGCTCCGAGGTAATTATGCCACCTATTGTATAATTCCAGACGCATATTTTCTGCTCCTGCTTGGTTTTTGTTAGTGTGCTGTGGAATGCGTCCCTTCATAAAGGTAGTTGCGCCGCACAGAGCACGCATGTCCCCAGGTGGGAGGGCTGGCTCTTGGACTTTGTACACCACTAGGGCAGTGATTCCCCATTCAAATATTCACACCGTAGCACAAGGTCCACTCTTGCATGTTTCTGCCATCTGTCACATGTAAATTAAAAATAAATTTCTTTTTTCTTTTTCGTCTTGCGCTGTCTTCGTTACTGTGCGCCTCCTTTCCAGCGACGTGGGTGCTCCTTTCGTCAGTGCGTTTTCTCCAGGATGGCTCTGCCCTCTGCCATCTGTTCCTCTCTGTGTTCATCTGTTGCACACTTTGCTTTGTCTGTTCGAGCACGAATAACGAAAGCGCTTCTTTTTTGAGCATGGCCACGTGATTTATTTAAAACGGCTGCTTGCGTGGGCCCTTCAACTGATGACTGGGGCGACGACTCTACCGACCTTGAATACGAGCCAATGTCGGACTTGGAAGATGACAGCTTGTCGTCCGAGCAATAGACAACTTCGACTGAGTCAAAATCTCACCCTGACGTGGTGGCACCATCACGGAGCAGTGATGGTGCCACCACGTCAATGCAACCAGGTAGGAAATTAAAATAGGAATGTGAAGACCATACTTGACTGCATTTGCCATTATCCATGTAATTTTTTCTGTTCTGCATAACCAAAAATAAATTGTTGTTTTCGTTTGATAATATCCGAGAAAAAAACTTGACACTGGGGGTGTGTCACCTCTGGAAAAACCCAACAGTGAAAGGGTAAAGGATTCTGTACTTTTTGTGTCACAATGGCACATAGCCAACGGCCAAAGAATGGGGTAGCTCAAATGTAAGAAATTAAAGTAAATAAAAAGACAGAAGAACCCTTTCAGACACCACTTTATCCTGTTGATTGAAAACTTACTATCACCACATTTCTTGCATCTTCAGAATCATAAAAGTGTACAGTTGCAGAAAACATTAAGAATTTTCAATTGTTTAGTGAGTTTTGTCAAGTTTACAGAAAGTGGACTCCATGCAAAAACTCACTACAGAAACATCAAATACAATACAATACAATACAGTCTTATTCGCCCGTTTTTTCATGCACATGAATCTGCTGGTCAGCCTAAGCATATAGCGCTTGTCGGCTGAGCTGAGAGGTGGTGGATACATCAGCAGTTACAAGGCTCAATGATACACAAAAGACCAGATAGCAGGATTTCGTCCTGTGCGACATGTCATAATGTCAAATATGATAACATTAACTATTTTGCCTATTGAAAAGCTTGAAATGCACTTATCCAGCTGCTTAAAAATTGTGCCTGGTGTATGACATTGTGAAAAACAATGAAAGAAGTGAGCCCGCTACATACAACACACAGACACCGAACAAGAACACGCAACAGTCTACCTTCCCACTCATTTACTAAAACATTTTGCACATGTTATCCGAAATTGCAGCACAGTTCCAATTATAAGTGTTTCAAGATATATGCAGCACGTTATAAATATCATTACTTTGATCAGTGCTTTTAATGTTGATGCACTATCTCGGTGTACACCATTGTGCACACAGCGTCTGAAAGGGTTAAGAGGTTTGTGTACATTAGAGATAGCTATGAGCGGACACTATATGTACAAGTTTTGTCGTGATTTACTGTTTTCTTGGGCAGAACGAAGCTGCTGTCACTGGCACTACTTTGTCATTGAACAGGCAGTGATATATAAGCCAGTTCAGTGGAGCTTGCATACTGCATGCACATACCCTATATACAGGGGCGGATCCAGGTTTTTTCTGAGGGGGGGGTCAGCTTCTGTCAATGATGATTATGATGATGATGATAGTAGCCTTTCTTATTTACCGAAATTTACCGTTTTTGCTCACGATAAACCCGCGTTTTATACGGCTAGAGCAACACCTGTAGCCCGCCGTGGTGGCTCAGTCAGCTCAGGCGTTGAGCACGAGATCGCGGGATCGAATCCCGGCCGCGGCGGCCGCATTTCGGTAGAGGCGAAATGCAAAAACGCCCGTGTCCTTGCCTTGCAGTGCAGGTTAAAGAACCCCAGGTGGCCAAAATTAATCCGGAGCCTTCCACTACGGCGTGCCCCATAACAGTAGCGCACCCAGGATCTCTGCCAGGGGGCGGGGGGGGGGGGAGGTTGACAGTTTGCCTTAGTTTGCCAATACCATCTAAACAGCCCTAATTTGAGTTTCTTCACGGTAAACTTTCAAAAAATGCGCTTTTTGCGCAAGTTTGCGAGTGTGCAAACGATTGCGCGTCTTACATCTAAGTTGCAGTACTCAAAGGCGCAAGGAAAGAAAAAGGGTTAAACAAAAGGGGGGTTAACTCGGCCTCAGGGGGAGGGGGGGGGTGTTACGACCCTCGCATCCCCCCCGTCGGTGCGCCACTGCCCCATAATCAGAACTCGTTTTGGCACGTAAAACCCCAGAAAGAGGAAGAAGACCTGTAGCGAAGCCAGGTATCGGTTTCTCCGAGCTTATAGGAAAAGGACGTTACCCAATACAGCCATGTGCGTGGCGACTGTGCCTGATAATACAGGGTGTTCAAAACTAAGCTTTATGGTTTTCTTAAAGTTAGGCACACGCGAAGACCACCTGTGCAAATACGTTATGTGGCTAGGGGGGCACAAAGTGAGATGATAATTATCGCTGTGAGCAGCCCAACTAACTAAAATTGAACAACTATTTTTTGTTGACTGCAGTGAGTGGGTATGTTTGTATTGAAAACTTAGAGACAGTCGTGTTTCTACACAGTATCAGTAGGAAGAATTATTCTAGCGTGTCCGTGCTCCGAGCTATCCGACTCCAAATTTCAATTGTCGTACTGCGCAGAATAATCGAGTCGACGCGAGAGCGGTTTATGCTTTGCGTTGCTGTGGAAGGAAGGCATTTTGAACATTTTTAGGGCATTGACATCTTGATGGGTGAAGTGTTGTCACGAGATTTGTACATCACAACACCAAACTTAAAGCGGCAGTATGAAATATTCGTTAGCATAGCTAAAAAGGCTTCTGCTGTTGATGGTGCCGTTGTTACTTATGATTTCAATAAAACTTACAATACTTGGAAATCAGCAGTCACTTTATTTGCGTAGCCCAGGCAAGGACCATGCCCGGTCGTCTAGTCACCATTACGCATGCGTACTGCCCTCCGGCTTCTCCGCTCGCGCCATTATCTCGGCATGGCAGCTACCGCCATCTTTACAGGCTGTGCGGTCGCGTGTTACGACAGCCGTTACGGGTTCTTCGATTTTTTTTTTCATTTCACCAGCCTTAAGGGGAAGGGGGACAGTTATTATCTTTGCCAATGCCTCCGCCCCGTTGTCAGACTAAATGCCGCACGCAACAGCGGTGTCACATCAGGGAGGAGCTTTGTGCCGATCCTCACTCTCTTGCAAGTTGCTTGCGTAATCATACGAACGACCATTAAAATTTGGAGTTGGATATCTCGGAGCACAGACATGCTAGAAGAATTCTTCCAAGTGAAACTGTGTAGAAACACGACTGCCTTTAACTTTTGAATACAAACATACACACTTACTGCAGTCAATAAAAAGTTAATTATTCAATTTTAGTTAATGCGGCTGCTAACAGCGATAATTATCATCTCACTTTGTGTCCCCCTGGCCACATAACTTATTTGCGCAGATAGTCTTCATGTGCCTGCCAGTGTCTAATTTTAAGAAAACCATAAAACTTAATTTTGAACACCCGGTATATCTAAGCCTGTATTGTTTCTTAAGATGAAATTTGGGATGATCTTTTGCAGGTTCGTTATAAATGCGTAAGCACGGGTCCGTCTTTGGAGTTCTGTTGGAACACCTTGATTTCCTTAAGAAGATTCTTTGTTTTCGGCTGATACACCTTCGTTTGATTTGGAGGACTAACTCCCCTATTCTCAAACAGCCCTCGACTCGAAGCTCTTCCTCCACTCCACCTTGTTGAGCACAGCGCCTCCTCTCGACTGATAAAGACGCGACAATTCCAAAGAATTCCCGTGAATGATCATGAAGCTCAGTGACCACTTCTTTGGAGGGATGGCGGTGCTATATTTCCTCTTCAGTTGAGGTGTTGCGTTGACTACAGGAACGTTCTTGAATACGGGCGTAACGCTACGCTCCAACGCGGTAACCACTACGCTGGTTGTTTACGATATGCGAATCACCGCGCATGAAGACTCACGACGCCACCTACAAGAATAACGATGTGGCGTAGTAGCCGAGAGCGCGAGCCAGCGTCTTCATCTTTTGTTTCTCACGCGGCGTCATCCTTTACACAAGGCGCGCATCTGCTCCCGTTTCTCTAACCACGCGATGCCATCCTAGGCCCGCGCGCTGGCGTTCGCCGCTGACGTCACGCTCCCCCGCTTCGCAGCCGCGGCTCGAGACTTCGCCGATTTCCGCCACCGGCACCGGACCTGACTAAGACGGAGGAGCGCTGGCTCTTACGTCTATACACCAACACAATATTGTGCCCTGCGATACTTAAGCATTTCAATCCAGCCTTCTACGGGGAATGCCCGCACTGTGATCATCCGTTCGCGGATGCTTTCCACATGGTGTGGGCATGTACCTCAAACCCTGCGGTCCCGCCAATCCCCTCGCCTTCCCCCCCTACCCGAGAGAGCTGGGAGGCTGCCCTGCTCGGCTGCTCGACCTTGGAGGGCCAGAGAGCCCTCGTGGCCAGGGCACGCGCCACTGCGGAAGCCACAGGGGTCCCGGACTAGGGACTCCTCCTAGAGTTTGTAAAGGGTCGGCCCTTAAGGCCGTCCCTATATCTCACTTGTAAATACAGCAAATAAATGTTTTTCACCACCACCACCACCGCGAGAACGCCCACTCAGATAAACGGATCCGGCGGGTTTGAGCCTCCTATGCTTAATGTACGACAATAAAACTGCGAAGTCACAATGAAAACCTTGTAGCGTACGAACGGTACTGTGCTTGTACTGGATATTGTCAACGTGCAACTGTGATTAGAATGAGTGCTACAGCTAAAAAAAGTTGCCTATGCGTAGTTCTTTGTTTAGCTGTTAGTTGTTTTTATTTATATATATGAACACTTCAGCGAGAGATCTCTTTCATTAAGCAGGTTGGTCGCGCAACCGATGACAGCGAATGAGGTAACCGTTGACAACCCAAGGGGAAACTAAGTTAATCAGGCGCGAAGGCGCTCGAGCGGACCTCGGCGTGCTTGGCAAAAGGGACGTCCCCTCGTTCATTCGACGCCACCGACGGGACGAGTAAGGCACGGCCGGCGCCAGGAGGTCCAAGGTGTTTATGAGAAAAACTACAGCAACTTCGCGACACCACACTCCTACGGAATACAACTAAGCTTGTGAGCGAGCTAGCTTTACTTCTACAGGGCTGATACCAATGGTATACTCGCGAAAAATAATTTTGAAAAATGCTGGTGGCCATATATTTTTTTGCGACAGGGCCATCAGCGAGGGGGCGATGCAGAAATTTGAGGGGGGGGTCAGGACATCCGGACATCCCCCCTGGATCCGCGCCTGCCTATATATCTATGTCTTACACAACACACCAATGAATGAAACCTGGGGGAAGAGGCCAAGAAAGCACTGCTTTAAAAATATATTTACAGAGAAGAAGCAAGCGGAATAATGTTGGTTGCTATTTAAATGCTATGTAAACAGCCTTCTCATGCTGCTTAGTGGAAGTTTCAACACATGTAGAGCTATGAATGCACAAGAAACACCGTCAGGATATTGTAGATGAATCATTGATACAATACCAAGCCGGCTTAATTACTCAGAAAGCTTGACAAAAATCAACAGACATTGAGTGCATCTTCCACACAGAAACAGTTCAGGATAGTTTTTACGCATACTATATAATTTGCGGCTTCTAACAATGAAGTATTTCTAGTGCATGCAATAAGAATAATAAAAAGAATGTGCCCCTACCATAGTTTTCAATATCTTCTGGCATGTCATAATTTATGACATGCTGTATGTTCTCAAAGTCGAGACCCTTTGATGCCACATCTGTTGCAACCAAAACATCTTTCTCACCCCGCCGAAATGAATCCACTGCTCGTGACCGCTCTTCCTGATCTGCAACAGAACAGAGAAATTGACATCATGATTTGTACATCCTGAACAGGATCAAGTTTCTTATTGTGATTCTACAAAAGATAACATCCCAAAAGCGACAACCTATAATTACACACTCTTAACACAGTAGTGTGAATAGCGAATGTTGAAAGCCATTCCTAAAAAGTAACTAAAAATCTGAATTGAAATGTCAACATTTGTAAGTATTTGCATGTTAAAGCATTAATTTTCTTATTTAGCCACTTGACCCTTCAGTGTGTGCTTCGCGAAAAATATGTCAAGGAAATAGCTTCCCTGAAAGAGTGCTCCCATTATTTTATTCTTTTTCTTACATGCTGCAGGTATATATGTCGATCAAAACAAGTGGCATTAACCTATTTACTTTTTACGCCCCAGATTTCTCTCTCTCTCTCTCTCTCTCTCTCACTCACACACACACACACGCACGCACGCACGCACACACACACACACACACACACACACACAGAGAGAGAGAGAGAGAGAGAGAGAGATTAGAAAGAAGGAGCACACATGCAAAAAAATGCATGTTTAGTTGCTTACGTTTCGGGTGTGGCACGGCCCTTGTCAGAATCGTGGCCAAAACTTAAGCAACTAAACATGCAATTTTTCGTACATGTGCTCCTTCTTTCTAATCTACGTGCATACCAGACCTACAGAACATAGTGTTTGAAATGATATAATGTGTTTGAAATAAAAAAAATATATAAATATAAAATATTGTGTTTGAAACACATAAATTCTGTGGGCACCCCTTGCATCCCTGTCCCCGATTCAGGCACGACTTGGGCCATTCACCCTGAGCAATCGCTGATGACATGCCATTCCAGCCTTATTTCTGATAGCGTACATTCCCCGCGACTGCAGGCACAGGCGGCGGTGCAACGCGAAGCCTTCTGCTTGTGCACATTGCTCATATTACGCCATTTGCCACGAGTACGACTAGTGTCCAAGGAGCGGGCCCCTCTGCTCGGCATCACTCTCAGAGTAGCATCAGAGATGCGCTGGCACCTTCACACAGCACCAAATTCACCTTCAGCGTTCTTGTCTATCTGGTTCAGCCCCTACCTGAGCAAGGCAGCACCCTTGTGCGGTGAACCTAGCTTACTACAGCCCTGTGTGGCTGAGTGGACTTCCTGGAAGCTTTCACCCATACTCTGTGGCTGCCATCCTAGTGCCTTAATCCCTGGGTCGTACATACAGTGGGATCTTGTTGATACAATTCTGCATACATTTTTCGAGATAATAAGTTTTTTCCTCATATATCATTTCTTTTTCTTATATATGATGTTCGGATAATACAATTTTCGGAAGATACATTTTATTTTTCGATTCCCGTGAAAATCGTATCAATGAGATTCCAGTGTATCTCTTATCTAGAGATGTCTACATATCAGGCAATAAGCACTCTTTGTTGATACCATAGCTGGAGTCATCCTTACGCCTTGTCAGCAAGTCAGCACCCCTTTGCACGTGTCACAAGATGGGGACGAGCTGCATGTCTCTTTAGACCTTAGCTAGCCAGTACCAGACACATTAGCTTGAACTGCGACAATAGATACTGTCACGAGTCAAGGAATAAAAGTTGAAGATAAGAAACAAGACAACATGAGATGGAGGAAGAAGAGAAGGATGATGCAAATGATATAAAGTAGTGAATAAAGGAAGGCAACACGAAGTTGAGTGTGCCAATAAGTGGAAAACGTGTCAAAGAAGAAGTAATAAGATAAAAAATGCAATGACATATGAGGGAGGAGAGGTAGAAAGACACGAAGAGGAGAGCTACGGTCGGGGATGGTGAGGGCAGCGGTCGGCCTGAAGTCTGTGCCAGCTTGGTGGTTCAGGGACGTGGCCAGCAGCCTTTCGGTGGACGACGTGGCTCAGCACCTGTGGCTATGCTCCATTGGCTGCAGGCACAACCAGGATCATTGGCAGCGATTACCTGACAGCGACAATTTTAGGCCTTAGATCCTGCAGCTACGCTCCGTGGGGTTCAGTGGAAAGCTCCGAGCGTTCCAGATGCAGCGACCTGACGTTTTCGCCACCTTCAGGCCAGAGCAGCCATGCGGATGTTGGAACCAGCGATGGCAGATTCTTCGCAACAACGTCAAGCCTTGCCATGCTGATGTTGGAATCAGTGGCACCTGGTCAACACTAAAGCTTCGACAAACTTGTAAATACCATCATCATCATCATCAGCCTATATTTATGTCCACTGCAGGACGAAGGCCTCTCCCTGCGATCTCCAATTACTCCTGTCTTGCGCTAGCCGATTCCAACTAGCACCTGCGAATTTCCTAACTTCATCACTCCACCTAGTTTTCTGCCGTCCTCGACTGCACTTCCCTTCTCTTGGTATCCATTCTGTAACCCTAATGGTCCACCGGTTATCCATCCTGCGCATTACATGGCCTGCCCAGCTCCACTTTTTCCGCTTAATGTCAACTAGAATATCGGCTATATCCATTTGTTCTCTGATCCACACCACTCTCTTCCCGTCTCTTAACGTTAGGCCTAACATTTTTCGTTCCATCGCTCTTTGTACGGTCCTTAACTTGTTCTCGAGCTTCTTTGTTAACCTCCAAGTTTCTGCCCCATATGTTAATACCGGTAGAAAGGAATGATTGTACACTTTTCTTTTCAACGACAGTGGTAATCTCCCAGTCAGGATTTGGTAATGCCTGCTGCATACACTCCAGCCCAATTTTATTCTTCTATAAATTTCTTTCTTGTGATCAGGGTCCACTGTGAGTAATTAACCTAGATAAACGTACTCCTTTACAGACTTTAGAGGCTGACTGGTGAACCTGAATTCTTGTTCCCTTGCCAGGCTATTGATCATTATCTTTGTCTTCTGCATATTATTCTTCAACCCCACTCTTACACTTGCTCGGTTTAGGTCCTCAATCATTTGCTGTAATTCGTCCCCATTGTTGCTGAATAGGACAATGTCATCTGCAAACCGAAAGTTGCTGAGATATTCGCCATTGATTCTCACTCCTAAGCCTTCCCAGTCTAAGAGCTTGAATACTTCTTCTAAGCATTCAGTGAATAGCATTGGAGAGATTGTGTCTCCTTGCCTGACCCCTTTCTTGATAGGTAACTTTCTACTTTTCTAGTGGAGAACCAAAGTTGCTGTGCAATCCTTGTAGATATTTGCCAATATATTCATGTATGCATTCTGTACTTGATCCTTGGTTTCGTAATGCCTCTATGACTGCTGGTATCTCTACTGAATCAAATGCTTTTTCATAATCTATGAAAGCCATATAGAGAGGTTGATTGGACTCCGCAAATTTCTCTATTACCTGGTTGATTACGTGGATCTCATCCATCGTAGAATATCCCTTCCTGAAGCCAGCCTGTTCTCTTGGTTGGCTGAAGTGTTGTCCTGATTCTATTTGAAATTACCTTGGTGAATATTTTATACAATACTGAAAGCAAGCTAATGGGTCTATAATTCTTCAATTCTTTAACGTCTCCCTTCTTATGGATGAGTATAATGTTGGCGTTCTTCCAGATTTCTGTTACACTTGAAGTCGCGAGGCATTGCGTATAAAGGGCCGCAAGCTTTTCAAGTATGATATCTCTTCCATCCTTGATTAAATCGACTGTTATTCCATCTTCTCCAGCAGCTCGAGAACAACAAGCAAGATGCTCGGGAACAACAAGCAAGAGCTCAGTGCTGTCAGGCCGGGCGTTGTAACGGTGTAAGGTGTCGTTGTGGAGCACAAAAATCCGTATGGAAGGGTCAGGGTGTGGTTAGTTGAGACCGTCTATAATAGGCCGCAAAGCTGAGTCGCGGCTCTGTTCGTCAGCTATGTGGACGAAGTCTGTAATGGCCAGAACGAAGGTGTCAGGTTCATCCTCCAGTGTATCAGGGGGATCGACCGGGTATCGTGACAAGCAGTCGGCGTCTTGGTGAAGCCGTCCAGATTTGTAGAACACAGAAATTGAGTACTCTTGCAAGCGGAGTGCCCAACGGCCAAGGCGACCAGTGGGGTCCTTGAGCGAGGAAAGCCAGCAAAGTGCATGGTGGTCTGTCTATAATAACTGAAAAGTGCCTGCCATACAGGTACGGGCGGAATTGTGCGATGGCCCAGACGAGAGCTAAGCACTCGCGTTCTGTGATCGAGTAATTTTGGTCCGACGGCGACAGAAGGCGGCTTGCATAGGCGACCACGCGGTGGAGGCCGTGCTGGTGTTGTGCAAGGACGGCGCCTATACCGTGGCCACTGGCATCGGTACGAACGTCCGTGCTGGCTGATGGGTCGAAATGTGCTAGAACAGGTGGGTTCATAGGAAGGCAACGAGTGATGAAAAGGTGTCCGCTTGGTCATGACCCCAAGTGAAAACGACGTCCTTCTTGAGTAGGACAGTGAGAGGGCGGGCCACTTCTGCGAAGTTCTGGACAAAACGACAGAAGTATGAGCACAGGCCAAGAAAACTGCGGACGTCCTTGGCCGACCGTGGAGTAGGGAACTGACTAACTGCGCGGACTTAGTCAGGGTCTGGCTGCACGCCTGCAGCTTCAACAAGGTGGCCGAGTACGCAGATTTGACGGTGCCCAAAGCGACATTTCGAGGAGTTAAGCTGAAGACGAGCACGGTGAAAAACATCAAGGACGGTGGACAAGCGAGTGAGATGGTTTTCAAACGTAGTCAAAAAAACAATAACATCGTCCAGGTAGCAAAGGCATATGGACTACTTGATGCCTCGAAGAAGAGAGTCCATCATGCGCTCGAAAGTAGCAGGAGCGTTACATAGGCCAAAAGGCATCACTTTAAATTGATATGGGCCATCAGGAGTCACGAAGGCGGGGTGGGCCGGCATCAACGTTGTCAGAGCACGAAGGAAGTTCTAGCCGGAGAAGGCCCACGGAGCAGTCGATAAGGGCAGCGTGTGTGGGCAGAAAGTCGATTCCAAGGATGAGGTCATGGGGGCACTGTTCTAGAACAGCAAAAAGAACAGATGTGTGGCGACCAGAAATGGTGATGCGTCTAGTGCACATTCCAAGTACGGCAGGTGAAGTCGCGGGCGTCAGGACTTTCTGGAGGCGGCGCCGGAGGCTCGAGCTTATTACAGAAATTTGTGTGCCGGTATCAACAAGAGCTTTAACTGCCACACCATCAACCTTCAAGAAGGTTGCATCGGGTATGAGGGACAATCAGAGGATTTTCAGGCCGGGTCGTAAATGCAGTGTCACCTCCGGGGGCTGCACTGGCTAGTTTTCCGAGGCGGTCAAAGGGAGACCGAGAGCGGCGAGGTTGGGGCGAGCGGGACTGGCGGCGCTGGGGCGATGGTGAGCGGTGATCCTGTGGTCGGTGCTTGGACGATGACGATGACGACGTGGCTTTCTGGTGTGCACGCGCTCATACATTGCCAGCCATTCATCGACGTCCACGCCACTTGTGCCTTTGAATGTCCCGGGATCACGAGGGTGCACGAGAATTACCGGTGACGGGTCTTGCTCACACTGGGTCGCTTGGCCAGTCATTGTGGTGGCAGCAACACGCCGTCCGCTGTGAAGATCCAATTCCCGGTGTTGTAGCGAGCTTACCCAGCACCTCCATCAAAGATGTTATGGGGAGAATATATATACAATGAATATATTTACAAGGGAAGGCGCACAACGCTACAGCAATTGTGCAGGAGAGCGCGTGCACACCAGAAAGCCACGCCGTCGCCGTCGTCATCGTCCAAGCACCAACCACAGGATCGCTGCTCGTGACAATATTACAACATAATATTCACTTGCACGAGTGGCATTTTCGGGCAAAAAAAAAAAAAAAAAATTAATCGTACAGCACACTACACGTCTATGCATCCAACACCAAAATCCTTCAACTTAACTGCAGAATGACCCTAAATAATTGATAATTGAAAGGTCTTATGTTCGTACTCTACATCTGTTATTACCGCACGTAATAGTAGCGCCACTGAGAGCCTAGTTCACTTCACGGATGTACTATTAGACTCCAATACCATAGGACTTTCAGTACTATCAATACCATAGGACTTTCAATACTATCAATACCATAGGACTTTCTAATTCTTGTCCTTTCTATTGCTCTTAACTTGTAGTTTGCAGTGTTGCACACATAATAATGAAAGTGATACAGGATGTGGCCTAAGTTATACACACATCCGTGCATAAATCCCACAAGTTGGAATAAGGCTCAAAAAAAAAAAAAAAAAAAAAACCCTTCAGGAACACTCGAATGAAGTAATGAGAAAGCAGGATGTTGTAGGAAAAATGGGAGAAAGGGGTGATCCCTAGTCATAGACACCATAACTGTTGCTCAATGCAGGCACCTGAGCTATTGTGTGGCGGAAAAGGAGCTGCCGGCACTCACTATATCCAAACTTCGAGCTCAGCAAATGACGATAGACGAAGAAACGGGCACACAACACTTCTTCGTCTATCGTCTTTTGCTGCGCATAATTGATTACATTTTATACCAGAGGAAGATTATCATGTAGGTCCCAAGCAAGCACACATTACTACAACATCGACGATTCTTCATAGACCTTCAAGGCAAGAAACCACAAGCTGACAAAAGACAAAGAAAAAAATTAAGCGGTGCAGAAATCATCAATGATGATTGTCAGTGTAAGCGAATAGCCGAATGCAAACATTCATGTTCGGGGTCGCCGCATACCAGAGGCATTCTTGCCCGCCACTTTGCCTTCGTCGCTCTTTTTGGGTGAGGGTGCATTTGGGAGGCATTATATAGCACTTATTAAAGCAAATTTCTAAACCTTACACAGCTTATTTTTTATGTATATATAAGCGAGAAAGGGCTAGCAAAGTGAATGGCAAGGTGAATGGTGAAGCTTCTATAAAGTTATACACTTTATTTAAAGGAATGATGGATTTTTCAAGGTATTTGTTGCAGTGAGGATATTTAGGTAGTGTTCATTGTTTCATTTCATAATTCCATAGAGAACAGAGCCATTAACCAGACCATCTGTAGCATAATGTAGGTGGCTATAGATACAGTAGAATCTCGTTAATGGATGGATGGAAACAACTTTATTAAGATCCGGCGAAGTTTAACGACCTGGGCTCAGGTCTTCCATGAGGGGACTTCGAGGCCTTGCCTCCTCGCCGCCTCCCGGGCCCGCTGAACTGCCCACTCTTGTGTCTTGAGGTTGGAGCTGCGCAGAGCGGCGGCCCACTTCGACGAAAGAGCCTCCGGAGCTACTGCCATTTTCGCTGCTATAACAGGACACTCCCACAACATGTGTGAGAGTGTCGCTCTAGTTGCCTGACCTAACTTGCAAAGAGCACTTGGGTATTGCGTGGGGAAAATGTGCCGCAATCGCACCAGACTGGGGAAAGTGTGTGTCTGTAGTTGTCGCCAGACGACTGCCTGGCGACGTTTCAGTTTGGGGTGAGGTGGGGGCAATATCCTCCTGCCTAACTGGTAGTGCTTGTTGATATCATTATATCTGACTAAGCGTTCTCGTGTGTTTTGCACCAGGAGGTCCGAACTCGAAGAGGGTGTCTCAGACTCTGCACGGTGGCTCAGACTCTGCACGGTGGGTGCAGAGTCTGAGACACCTCATTCAAGTTAGGGGGCCCTTGTCGGTGGGGGTGGCGACGTGCGCTGGGAACCGTTAATCTCGTTAATTCGAACTCCAAGAGGACCGGAAATTTATTTGAATAGAATGAAGTTCGAACTGAGGAAAGCCCTGTTAAATATAGCGCCCGATCAATTGCATGGTAGAGTGCGCAAGACCAAAACCGTCACTGGGCTAGCATTGAAAAAGTCTTTCTTCCATCAGCATGCGACGGCATGTGCCGGAAGAAGCCTAGGTTCCGTATTAATTTCAAGTTACGATAAGATCGTGCCTCACGAGCCCTTTGCTATGAGTGCAAGGGAAAACCTGCGAGGCTGAACCAAGAAGGATGGTGGCTTGATGCGTGCCATCCTCCCGCGTGCGCAGTGTTGGAGATGTGATCTATCGCACGCTAGAAGGGGGGTAGCGCGCAATAGCAGGATCAAGTGCGCGCTAAGAGGGAGGCAGGTGGGCGTGTGGTAACGTGATCAAGCACCCGCTGGGGGTCTCCTTTCTGCTCCTTTTAAGCCAGGATGGGAAAGGACGTGTGCGGCTCTGCTTTCTTCGGTTTTATGCCAGCTACCCGCGCATCTTTCCTCGTCGTTTTTATGGCACGCGACATTACGGCAGCTAGAGATGCACCGAACTTTTGCCTTTGGCTCGGGCTTGTCCAAAATGCGGTCCATGGGAGAGAGAAATTTGGTTTGAAATAACAGCTGTGCCATTTTTGGAGTTCGAACTTGCGTGAGTTTTTCTCTATTCAAATACATAAGCCTTTGCCGGGACCAACAAAGCAGATCGAATTATCCGTCACAATTCGAATGAAGAGATTTCGAATGATCAAATTATCCGTAATTCGAATTATTTGAAATTGGCTTATACGGCCAATTCGTCATGTGGTGCTAACAACAGTGTGAAAGGTGACTGCCCTCATCCTGCTGGAGCTCTCTTACAAAGTCAGCAGAGCAGGAAAGCGCAGTAGAAGAACAAGAGCACAGCTATACCTTTCAAATGAATCATTTGAAAGGCTAAATTGTGAACGAAGGAAGTAGTATGAAAAGAGAACCTATAGAACATCTTCTTGGGCATGTTCGTGGGGTTCACTAAACATGGTTTTTGGGCACTAGATTACACTCTTTGATAATATTGCATAATGATGTTCCACTGTACTTTTTCTAACCTTTGTTTTGTTATCTTTTTTCGATGCTAACATTATTCTGTTCTGTTGAAACTGTTATCCCCCTTACTCAATGCCCTTCAGTGGGCCTGTAAGGTATTATAAATAAATAAATAAATAAATAAATAAATAAATAAATAAATAAATAAATAAATAAACAAACAAACAAATAGTTAAATTTTGTTATGCTACTAAAATTCGACATTTTCTGCAAATAAGTACAGTCATCAATGGATTTGTCTCACACGGAAGGGACAATAAAACTTTTTGAATTATCAGGCAATCAAAAAAAAAAGCAAATTTCAATGACACACACACACACACAAAAATTTTATTTTGTTGAATTTGAGAATCGGCTCCGCTCCGCCACTGCGGCTGATAGTGTTGCCCACAGTGGGACGATGCTATCAGTGAACTGCTCTTCACACAGTCTAACCAATGCAGCATCAAATTCCATTGGGCGATTTTTCGCAAGCAACCGCATGTACGTAATTCAACCATTTGACTACCTGCGCACGTTGCAGTGAAATTTGGTTATATTAAAATCGCCTTTAACACATTCCATTATGTTGAATTCTAACATACACGGTGTTCCAAGCACAGGAAGTTCTAAAAAGTTAAGTACGTAGTTTGTTATACAGAGAATTTCGTTAATACTGAAGTTCATTATATCGAGGTTTAACTGTATTACAGTAAATTGTAACAGCAATAAACCCTTGTGCTATTGTAAATGTTGACTGTAAATAAAAAACGTTCTTGTGGATATATTTAATTTTTTTTTTTTTGCAATCGAGGTTGTTTTTAGTTATGGCAAAACTAAAATGTGAATGGCGCTTAAAAGGTCGAAAAACATGGAAAAGGTAAACTCCAAAAAACATCCTCCAGTTTTGTCCCAAAATAAACTCAGAAAATGCAAAACCCTACTAATAACACACTGGTACTACCAGCAATGATGCATAGAGCTGAACTGATTCTCATCAAAGAGATGTGAATGGTTGAAAGGAAGATGCTGAAATAGATGTGTAGAAAGACAGCTTGGCAATGAAGTGTATCCAACAAATAGAGACACTGCAGCAAAGTTTCAAGAAGGAGAATCATGTGGACACTTGGTGAGAGTGTACCATTTGTGCCGGTGTGCACTTACGTCAGTCTTGTCAAGCAGGACTTGACTGTCCGTAATGCGCACTCAATGCACAGCACGCAAGCATTTTTTGCATTCCACTCCCATTGGAATACGGCTGGGATCGAATCCGCGACCTTGTGCTTAGCAGTGAAACTCCATAGCCACTGTGCTACCGCAACAGCCGAGACCCGGTATGGTGTTCTAGGATGTCAAATTTATAGAATGGTGATCATGGAGACCTTGTAAGATAAGACAATAATCTTTGTTTGTCAACATTTATAGCAGTGGTAGACATCAGAAGCTGTGTGATAATTTCCATTATGCTCATATGTTAATTAAGTGGACTGCACCAGAATTTCGGTAACTTCAGAAGAGAAGCACACATCTCGAAACTGGTGCTAATCACAGGAATGCCAGTAAATGTATTTAGTCAAAATTAATTTACTTATACTAGGCTCCTCGGTAGTTATCAAAATTCCTGGTGTCAACATATAATCCCTGCCAGAAAAAATTATAATTTTGTCATGAATTCCCTATTTTTAATTGTTAGAGGTCATCATCACTGAAAAGCCAACTATGTGTTGTAAAGGAGAAAATCTATGTATGTACAGGCAAGGTCGAAAGCTTATGGGATGCAGGATTTAAGAAAAAGAATATTTACAGGGCACGCAGCCTGGATTTCAAATGTTCTACCTGTACTAGTGTACGCAATCAACATAGGGTTGTACTGTTTTAATGGCTGCAAGTTAAAGCTGGGCTCAAATTCAACTCTTTCATGGAACCTGTAAACTTTTAACCCTACCCGTAAATTCAACTTCCCAATATCTTTCTTTCTTTTAAAAACTACTCAAATCAAGAAGCTCCATAATTAAAAACATAAGAAACTAAGCGAAGAGCCATTAGATGGCGCCAACTTGCCTTTGCCACCATGGATGGCCACTGCCTCTACACCTTTGAGGAGCAAGTATTCGTGAATGGCATCCACATCTTGCTTCTTTTCTGCAAAAATAAGAACCTGCAAGGCACACAATAGTCCATTTGATATCTACTGCTGCAAGAAGATCCCTCTGAAGAAATTATTTGTCCTGTTGGTCAAAGTGACTTTGGGCATTCAGCCCTAAATGGAACTTACAACATACTTTGAACATGGTACAGAAATTGTTTCAAACAGAACTTCCCCCCCCCCCCCCCCCCCCCCACACACACACACACATACACCTCCCAGTAGACATCACAGGGATACAAAAATAAGGGAGAAAGTAAAATGTCTCAGCCATTCGAAGCATTTCATGAGGCAAATGTTTCCATTTTTCATTTTTCATTTGTATGAACACACTATGTGGGTCATCTTTTGCACGAAGTTTCATGCAGAATCCACTTTTCACACATATTTTGAGCACGGAATCCCTAAATATGCCACATCATGCAAATAAAATAATGGGGAAGCATGCACTTTGGAGAGACTGTTTGCAATTTCCAATATTGTGGCTTGTTACGTGCATTTTTAAAAAATGCTGTATATAGTAGTATCTGTAGAGGGAACACTGAATAAGCAAGCAAAATTCTAGGAACACTATCCTTTTATAAATGTTTGTTTCCTGTCTAAATCAAATTTACCCTTTCATTTTTTTTTTAACCTACATAAAGTAATGCTAGTTTTACATAATTAAATATGCAATGTTTGATTTAGTATTTCGTTTTTATCTTGTTCATCGTTTCACACAGTAGTTCCAGCTGCTCTAACTCCTCTCTGTCCTTTTTCCTATGTTTATTAAATTTATACAAACAAATTTGTTGGTAAAAAATTCAGCAACCGAAATTGATTGGTCATTTGACTGGTCCTTCCACTATTTTTAATCGTTGGCTACAAATTCAACTGTACTAGAAATTTTTATATACACACATTACTGCTAAACAGTAATTTGTTGCTCTGCAATTTGATAGATATCCAAATAATGATGCACCATGTTTTGCACTGAAAGCCATTTTGGACTTTCATATGGGCAGCTTGGCAATAAACAAAAAAATTACCATTTTGCAAAGCCTACTGCCGAAATTTTTAGTAACCATGTTACGTATAACTTAAATTTTGGCAATACGAAAACTAGCACCGCTAAGTATGCGATAGCCCACTTAGAATGTGACGATTGTGACAACTAAACAGCTGCGTGTGCGTGCATCACAGGTGAGCTTGCACACTTACATTTATCAAAGTGATGTTTCTATACCTCGTATCTCTTACAAACTTGCAATTTCAGGCACACTGTGATGTGGTTCTGTATGTTCAGCACATCTTGAACTTTATGTTAGATACTTCCAAGGTGGGTGAAGTCCACCTATAATGCCAGAATACTGGTTGGTGTTATAATGATAGACTTAGGGAGCACACATACTTGCTAAAGGTCTCTGCAGGTAGCCATTTGTTTGTGAGCCCATGTTGAGTGAGTGCACAATTTTAGGCAGATACCATGAGCAAGATGAAAGATTTGCAAAGCCTTTGCCATCCATAAAGGTCTTAACACTTGTGTCAGAGAGCCTTCACTATTTCTGTGCTGCAATGAGGTCTACTTATTCGTTATGTGACACTGCAATCAAGGTGATGATGTTGCCTGTTCTTATTTGTTTGTTTTCCCATGTACTGCTACATCAAGACATAACAAAAATTTGTTGTCAGTTGTTAGTGATGTGTTTGCCTATTCTCGACTTGATCCTGTTTTTAGTTTGTTCGTTCACATTCTAGAATGTGCTAACTGGCCTAACTCAATAGACTTCCATCAGCGGATTCTCCTTCAGTACTTTTCGTTTGTTAGGAACTAGTCTGATGTGCCACTGAGCAACACAAGCCCCTTTACAGACAAAGTCTACTCATGACTGAGTGGACTTCCTGGGAGCTTTCTCCTGTTGACCACCACCCCCGTGCCATAGTCCTTGGTTGCACCTGCCCTTTGGACATGTCGGTGACCCATCATGACCCGAATGCTGAAGTTGTCTCTACAACTTGCTGTTAACCAGCTGTGGCACCTCTTTTTGCATGTTGCTGAAGGGGCACGAATTACATCTCTTTCCATATATATATTTTTACAAGCCATTTCGAGGCATGTTAGCTTGTAATTCCCACAGCACGCAACTAGACAAGGCATGCAAGCTGCTGGTACATGTATGCATTTACTTCTCACAGGAACAAGTAAACTGCAACCATACATTTGCAAATGCAACAGCCAACTGCAACACTAATAGCACCAAAATATTTACAAGATAGTGTCGTATAGTAAGTGGCAACAGTTATACTTTATAAGAGCCAATAAGGGCCTGTAGTATACAGTTGAACCCTCATATAACAAACATGTATATAACAAATAATTGGATATAACCAAGTAAATCTAATATGTTTATTGCTGATATCAGCGTGTAACGAATAGTAAATAATATTGGACATAATGAAGGTAGTATTTTGTGGGACACGACCTCAATATAACGTGGTTCAGCTGTATTGAGCAAAAGCTGACAACACAGGTTTGTCATTGGAATCACATGTTTATCGCTATACTGTTGGCATTCCCAGTGAGGAGCTTTTCATATGCACCAGCACATGACAGAAAAGCCACTGAGAACTACAGTGAGGAGCATGCATTCCCGCATGGTGCCTGCTAGTCTACTTCACATCCCTGGCACCCCATTGATGCTGTGGCAACACAGCCAGACCATTTTGATGAGCTGTCCCAGTGGCGCACCGAAGGGGTGGGGGGGTGGGGGGGACTGGGGGGTTGTAACCCCCCCCCTGAGGCCAACTTAAACTCCCACCTTTTGTTTAACCCCTTTTCTTTCCTTACGCATTTGAGTGCTGCAACTAAGATGTAAGACGCGCAATCGTCTGCACACTCGCAAAAAGCGCATTTTTTTGGCAATTTCCCGTGAAGAAATCGAAATTAGTGCTGTTTAGATGGTATTGGCAAACTGTCAACCCCCCCTGGCAGAGATCCTGGGTGCGCTACTGAGCTGTCCTAATACAAATTGCTTAAAATGCACTCACTGGTGGTGCCGTCTTCTGGAGTGTTTCGAGCAGGTGCACAATCTTCGCCTCCTGCTTGACGTACTCGACCTCCTGGACCACATCTAAGCTGGCTGCCCCTGCCCGTCCCACATTCACTGTGATGGGCTTGACCAGAGCACTGCGGGCAAAGTTCTGGATTTTCTTGGGCATGGTGGCCGAAAAGAGTAAGGTCTGTCGCTGGCCCTGCCAAAAGCAAGATTCAACACATCACTTCCAATGGTGTTGTCGTTCTCAACATTTCCATAATCATGCAATTTCAAGGCATACTTATAAGGACTCAGCTAAAACCAATAGTGGTGTCAACAAACAACGAAAGCAGTAAATAATTTCAGCAGATTAAGGTTTTCAGATATGTTCTACACATACTCCTTTCTGTACTTCCTTTCAGTGGGGAGAGCTGATGCTTGTATCTGCAAGAGAGAATGTACCTCAGCAGTCCACCTAATAAACCCACACCTATACACTCTTGTTTCTTCAAAGTGCTAGCCATTTTAAGACAACGACAACTGTATAACACAGCACAAGCACCACAGAGTTTCATACTAACAATAACTAAGAGGAAATAAGTGACAGTGTTTGCATGCACTGCCAGTATGACAGCTATTACAGCATGGGAATTATGAACAGTCCAAGAACTTGTTTAGACTCGTCTTCATGGCTCTGAACAACTTGGTAGCTCCTCACTTGTCGAAGCTTACCGTAAAAACCGGACTATAGGTCGAACCGGAATATAGGTCGACCCCCCAACTAACCAATTCTAAAAATGAAAAATATCTTTTTCAATGGCAAAAGCACCGAAAGGCACCCTTTCCTTTAAACAAATGCGACTCAGCTGGTTGCACAATGGTGATAGTATTTATTTAAATGCTGCTCCGTGCCGTGATGATAAGGTGCTGACAAACACGCGGGTCGATGGTCGCACAATACGAAGCCCACGGCAACCTGGCGGGTTGCCGTGGGCTTCCGCGTACTCAATCGCCTTTTTCTTGAAGGCGACGGTGAATTGCTGTCGGCTTCCGCTCATTTTGAAACAAAATGTGAAAAAGCAGCCTGAATGCGATGGCGAAGGCGGCTGTTTACTTCATCTGCCCATTGTTGCAGGACTTCCATAGTTTTTCCGCCAATGTCCGGTATATAAGACGAGGGTCGACTTTTGGTTTTTGGTTTTTTGAAAAAAGTTCGACCTATATTCCGGTTTTTACGGTATTTTGTCATTGCAACTTAGCTGCAGAGTAATGATTAGCCTCTTTTATCCCAAAGTTTCTACTATTTCACTGCTTTCAAAATATTGCAAAAAGATTTTATAGAAATTACATATGGTGTTAATTATGTTAAATTATGGTGTTAAAATTAAATTACGAGGTTTTACGTGCCAAGATCGTGGTTTTGGCACGTAAAACCCCATAATTTAATTTTTTTGCACAAATGTCATATATATTTCAGAATCAGAATCAACTGCCTCTATCAAGTGTCATACTCAACAAGCAGCAAAAGCCCATGTCTCCGCAGAAGCTCGTTTCTGTGATGGTGAGATGTGGTTACGACGGTGTTTTATTTTTCTGTATATGTCGAACAGACAAAAATGTCGAGTGCTCCCCTGAATGACGCAAATTTATAAATGCAATTTTACTGCAAAATTTGCAATACTACAAACGAAAGTGTGCAGCTGGCACCAATGCGATTAGAGGACTGCTAGCAAGATGGTGGCCCATATCCCAAAGAAAACTCACCAGATGCACACGAGGGTCGGTGACATCTGTGCACTTTATTCCTCGTCTACCATGAGGTGCTTAGTTTTTTACATGTACAAATTGATAACCCTGCACTGAAGCTAAAACCTAATTTTTCCCCTTGTTTTTCCTGTTTATGCTTAGCATTCACATTTAAATGCATGTTTGCACTGATCAGGTGTGCATCCTTCCATGCGAATGGAGTCAAAGTGGGCATAGTGCAGTGGCACTAGAGGCAATCAAAGTGGCACATCTTAAGCCAGCAGCATCCCCGAAGGAAGGATGTGTCATTTTTCACAGTGACCTGAAACAAGAAAGGCTACAGTGCAGAAACAGGATGGCAGTGAGAAACACAGAGTGCTGCCCTTCTCGCCACTATGTTCCCATGTAAGATGAAAAAATGACTAGCTGAGAATCCCTTCAAATGTTTAGGGTATACCCTATTGTAACCTAAGTTTCCTATCTGTCAACCATTTGTTTCAAACTGGCTCTCACTGCATTCCATACATATTGTGATGGGGATAAGAGTAGGCAAAACAAAAGGGAAAATGTACTGACGGAATATATACAAAGCGAAGCCGAGATGGCGGAACAACAACTGCACAAGCACTTCTTTGATCGTTGTCTTCTTCCCCTTGCTGGCGCCTTCTCCAATGTACGGGAATGGCTCGTAACATATGACCCCCGCCAGTGGAAGCGCCATCTCGGCGCTTAGGGAAGGGAGGAAGTGTTGTTGTCGGAGAAGTAGGATTTCAGACGGGTGACGTGAACGATATCACTAGGTGGTACAGACGAGGACGAGCTAGTGTCCACCGGGGTGATCTTGTATGTGACTTCACTGAGCTGGCGGAGAACTCTGTAGGGGCCAGAGTAGTAAGACAGAAGCTTCGAAGACAAGCCCACGTGGCGGGAAGGCGTCCAAAGAAGGACCAAGGAGCCTGGAGAGAAGTGAACGGTTCTGTGGTGGCTCTCCTAGCGGGGCCTTTTGGGATATCTGTGAGGCAGAGAGAAGATCCCGTGCAATCTGGTGAGCAGTTTGAGCCCTAGCAGCAGCATTGCAGGCGTACTCTGTGGTAGCGCACTGCACGGGCCCGGGCCGGTCTGAAGCGTTTTTCAGCGGGCTCGAGCCCTGCTGGGCCCGGGCTTGAAGCCACGGGCCTGGGCCAGACTCGAGCCCGCTCATTCCCAAGTTCGGCCTTTGACTACACGCTGAAAGTTAAGCATTGCATGAATCAAGGCATTCTGTGCCAAGCTCCAGTGACACGTGCAAAAAGCTGGCTCTTAGTATACTTTAGCACAGAAAATCCACACAAAAACAAACATTGTTTCCGCGTCAAGAAAAATAAATTATACAAAAGCAGCCCTTCAAACCATTTGCCTGTTACCGCTTTTGTGATTGCAATGTAACCACTCTTGACAGCGTTATATTATTTTAGCCCTAACGCAAGGGTGTCTTCTTCTACTTGTGCATTTCTTTTATGTTGTATGCTCGTGAATTCGCGTATTCATATATATACGAGATCTGTTAGAAAAGTATCCGACCTGAATTTTTTTTTCAGAACATCTGATGGATATGAACCTTCATGCACATGCGCAAATTTTTTCCTGCCTGCCGATAGCGTCAGTCGCTGGGATGCAGCGTTTGAGTGAGGTAGTGCACAGTGCTCTTGTCAGTTTTTTTTATTGCGAGGAAAATGACGGAGCAACTGGAGCAGCGCTAATGCATCAAATTTTGCCAGAAACTTGGCGACAGCTAAGTGGAAACCATTCAGAAGATTCAGATGGCTTTCGGTGATGATGCTATGAACAGCACACAGATTAAGGAGTGGTACAACCGCTTTAAAGACGGCCGCACATCGGTGGAGAGTGAGCCACGCTCCGGTCGACCATCAACATGCTGAAATGACCAGGTCATTGCTGAAGTGAACGCTGTGGTGATGCGGGACCGTTGTGTGACTATCCAAGAAATTGCGAAAGAGGTGGGCATCAGCACTTTTTGTGCACATTCTATTACGACCGAAGGCTGGGCCATGAAGAGAGTTGCGGCGAAATTCGTGCCGAAGCTGCTCACGGTGGAGCAAAAGCAACTTCCTGTTGAAGTCTCACAGGACATGCTGGATTCCATAAACAGTGACCCCGACTTTATGAGCACCATAATCACTGGTGACGAGTCTTGGGCGTACGGGTACGACCCGGAAACCAAATCCCAGTCGTCATAGTGGAAGCATTATACATCACCAAGACGAAAAAAGGCCCACCAAGTGCGCAGCAAAGTCAAAGTGATGCTGACTGCTTCATTTGACTCCCACGGTGTGGTACAGCACGAGCACGCACCACAGGACCAAACAATCACCAAAGAGTACTACAGGGATGTCCTCCGTCGCCTACGTGATGCTGTGCAGCGCAAGAGACCTGAGTTTGTGGTCAACAGGAAATTGGCGCATCCATCACGACAATGCTCCTGCACATTCCTCGCACTTGATTCACTTTTTTGGCGAAAAATCAGACTCCTGTAGTTCAACAGGCTGCTTACTCTCCTGATATGGCCCCTGCGACTTCTGGCTGTTTCCCAAAATCAAGAGGCCATTGAAAGGAGCGCAATTTCAGACAAGAGAGGACATTATGGCTGCAACGACAGCTGAGCTAAACTCCATTCCGAAAGAGGCCTTCTCGGAATACTTCCAACAATGGCAGCACCGCTGGGAGAAGTGTGTGGAGTCCCAAGGAGACTACTTTGAGGGTGATTAGGTTTCCAACACTCCAGTTATGCCCATTTTCTTTCTTCGGCCAATGGTCGGATACTTTCTTAATTAACAGACCTCGTATATATATATATATATATATATATATATATATATATATATATATATAAACCACCTCTTAGGACCAAATAGTACGATCAAGGTAAATGCATGCGCACCAGCGGAAACATAACAGCACAGGCAATGGGCCAGATAAGTGATTTTCCCATGGAGGAAACAAAGATTTTGGTATTTTATTGCTTATACCCTGCGGCTGATTAGACCTCGGGAAGGTAAGGTTGACACATACGGTGCAATCTGCAAGTAAAAAAAATATATATTTGTTTACTTACAGGTCTGGCCTATTCATGCACATGCTGGCCCTGGCTAAACTTAGTAATGAACGCCCAGGCCCAGGCCGGGCTCGTACTGAGTAATACGGGCCCGGGCCGGGCCCGGGCTGGGCTTGGGCATGTACGCCCGGGCCAGGCCCAGGCTTGGTGTCACGGGCCCGGGCTGGGCTCGGGTTTCAAAAAGCGGGCCCAGGCCGGGCCCAGGCCAAAAAATCAGGCCTGTGGAGTGCTCTACTCTGTAGGAGCGTCAGCAGCTGATGGCAGGAGAGTCTCAAAGGGCAGCGTTGGGTGGCAGCCAAACAATAGGTAGAACGGAGAAAAGCCGGCGGTGTCGTGGCGGGACAAGTTGTAAGCGAATGTCACATAAGGCAAAGTGCTGTCCCAGTCACGATGATCTGCGGAAACGTACATCGAGAGCATTGTGGTCAGCATGCGATTAAGACGCTCGGTAAGTCCATTTGTTTGTGGATGGTAGGCTGTGGTTAGCTTGTGACGTGTGGAACACGAACGAAGGATGTCGTACACAACTTTCGAAAGAAAGGAACGACCACGACCAGTCAGCAGCTACCGTGGTGCGCCGTGGTGGAGAATGACATGGTGAAGCAGAAAGTCCACGACGTCAGTGGCACAGCTTGTTGGCAGTGCCCGGGTGATAGCGTATCGAGTGTAGTCAGTGGCGACGGCAATCCACTTATTCCTCGTAAAAGAAGTCGGGAATGGTCCAACAAGATCGAGGCCTATGTGGTAGAATGGGACAGTTGGAATGTCGATAGGCTGAAGTGGATCCGCGGGCAACAAGAACGGGTGCTTGCGTCACTGGCAGGACTCACAAGCAGCAACATACTGGCGTACAGAACGGTAAAGGCCTGGCCAGAAGAAACGATGCTGCATGCGGTCGAATGTACGGAAGACTCCAAGGTGTCTGGCTGTTGGGGCATCGTGGAGCTGGTGGAGAAGAGTAGAACGGAGGGTCGTTGGTACTACGAGCAGATGCTCGGGACCGTCGGAGTTGTTATTGCGACGGTAGAGAATGTTATTACGGAGCACGAACAGGTAGAGGGACGGGTCGGAGTGAGTAGCGCGTAGATGGTTGATGATGGACCGCAAGTTTGCATTGCTGAGCTGTTGATTGCGTATATCACTGAAGTTGGAGATGGCGAGGACGTAGGCGTCAGAATCGTGGGTGGTGGAGTCGGGAGGGTCTAGGGGATGACGGGATAGGCAATTGGCGTCCTGGTGCATGGCGCCGGATTTGTAAAGGACAGCAAAGATGTATTCTTGAAGCTTTAGCGCCCAGTGACCAAGTTGTCCAGTCGAATCTTTGAGGGACGAGAGCCAGCACAGCGCATGGTGGTCTGTGATGACCGAAAAGGTGTGGCCAAACAAGTACGGTCGAAATTTTGCGACTGCCCAAACTAGAGCAAGGCATTCACGTTCAGTGATCGTTCATACCATTCATAACTTTGAATGGTACATTAATGCTTCACTGGGCAGAGACCAATCGGAGCATGCAGATGACCAAGTGCCTTGATAGCTAGGGGGCTCGTCGCGGCACCCCATGGCACCTGCGGTATCTATGCTATGCAGCAGGCACATTGGTACTTCTAAGCACCGTCGGTCAATCCGATTGAACAGCACCTTTCTAAAACATCAGGACCACATTAAGCTACTCGGCGTGGTCTTTGATGACAAACTGAACTTTCACGCCCACGTTGACTATCTTAAGACTAAAGCCGAGATATTCGTCTCCCAATTGCTGAATTTTATCCGCATGCATTTTACGCTGCGTCCAGTACTTTTACGTCGTTTATATAGACAGGTTCTGCTGCCTGCGGTTGCATACGCGTTGCCAGTATGGTGGCCCCCTTTCCCGACGACGCACCTTCAAACCCGAGTCCTGTCGGTGCTTTGATCTTTAACGAAGAGATGAGAAATTACATGGTGTCAATTCAACAGCAAGTCATACCCGTAGTCAAGCAATATAAATACCTCGGAGTATACATAAATGAAGGAAGACTTAAACACCCACCAAGATAATCTGAAAATAAAGTGGAAGATGAATGCTGCAATAATAAAACATAGAGCACTTTGGGGGTCACAATAAATATAAGCTGGTGTGTGGAATCTGGAAAGGAGTAATGGTGCCAGCACTAACATTCGCAAATGCCATTCTGTGCTTA
Organism: Dermacentor silvarum; assembly: GCF_013339745.2. NCBI lineage: Eukaryota > Metazoa > Arthropoda > Arachnida > Ixodida > Ixodidae > Dermacentor > Dermacentor silvarum. The sequence goes on along the minus strand of NC_051154.1, from coordinate 19,338,943 downwards.
AAATCGGATATCTTGTTGGGGTTGGAAGTTAACCAAAGATCAGTAGGCCGGTAGCTTTAGGAGCACACGGTAAACTACAAATGAGGGGGTGCAGGGTGACATGGATTGGGCCTCTTTTGAAGCCACATAAGTGCAGAGCTAAATAAGTTTTGAAGAAAGACTCAGGAACATGGATGAAAATAAATGGGCCGCTAAAGTGCACAAGTATTTGTACCTGAAAAGCGTGGACACAGAATGGAGGAAGAGGTCAAGAAAGTTAGCAACCAAGTACAGGGTAATTGAAAGTGCATATAGACAACCAGGAGTCATCAGAAAGAAAGTGAGAGAAACTGAGACCGTGAATTGGATGCAAATAATGGGAGGGGGGGGGTGAGACCATGGAGATTTACTGGAATGGGAAGAAAGAAATTAGAAGGGAAAGCATGTGCAATAATACAAAGAGCAGTGTCTTGCTATTTGAGGCTCGAGCCGGTTGCCTAAGGACCAAAACAAACCGCAGCAAATATTAGGAACTAGATGAGGCATGTGTATGCTGCATCAAAGATCCCGAGACCACTCAGCGCCTTCTAATGGAATGCAAAGGGATTCACCCAGTGACAACCGTAGGTAACGTACACCTTCCAAAAGCACTTGGGTTTAAAGTGGACAAAAGCATCAACCGGTCAGCAGTCGAGATAAACAAGAGACATTTAGATTATTGGTGGAAGAAAAGCAAGGAAGAGATTGACACGACCGAATCCGTTACAGGCATAGGTAGAGGTACAAGGTAAACAGGGAAGTTCTGAGAGAGAAAAAAAAAAGAGATTGAGGAGATGTATAAGAAAACGCTAGAATGATAAACATGTGTAGCATACCTGATTAAATCCAGCAGACTAGGTGACTATTAGTCACCGCTCTGTTTCAAAGGAGATGCCAATAAATCATCATCATCATCACTTCCGGCAATACTATTGTCTTCGCGTAACTTAGTGCTGAACCAGACAATTGAATCAGCCGGTTTTGCTTAATCAGACAATAAGCACGCACTGAAAGTGATATCGCCGAAAGTGATCGTCCGAGAATACGTCTCCAGCTTGACTGACTGACAGTTGAAAAATACAGACGGGGCATTTTGAAGTGCTATCAATAACAAGCCTACGTGTGGTCTGTACTTATCTCGGAGGGCATACTAAGAAGCCGTGTGTTCCAGGTCATGTGTCACTTCTGGCAAGCGACGGCGTTTTTTTCAGGTTCGGTATCAAACACGGCTATTTGTGCGAGCTTTTCCTGACGCTTCCGCTCGTATTTCAAACATGAAATTTTGTGCGGAGGCTCCTCTATTTATCTACACTATCTTAAACTACACTTTTTAAGAGGTCCAAAGTTTTGTTACAGTTGGCCTTTAATGAAAAACAGCACCCCTATGCAGAAGTAGCTAACACTGCATAAACCAGGGCCATTTCATTTTGTACAACAACTTTCAGCATACCTTGCTGCATGTTGTTCTTTCCTTCATGATTATTTTCTTTTCATAATATGCACTTTCAACGTCCGACTCTGAAAGTGGAGTGAATAAAAGAAAGACAGTTGCGATGGCTTACAACCTTAACCCTTTAACTGTCACTACCGAGATAACTCGTGAAACCCCCCACGCGCACCCCTGCTACCCCCCAAGTATGCTCGTGTTGCTTTTTGAACTCACTCCCTGCCACTCCCTAGACAACTCGTGCAAAAAAAAAAATTGCGTTCATGTCCCGCCATTTGTGGAGAGGTCACCTAAACACATAGAACCTGTAAATTAAATTTTAGACAACAGATGGAGCGCACGTGTTTACACCCGCGTCGTTTTGTCTCGGCAGAGCGCAGCCACCACGTGCGTCCGCGCTTTGACGGACGAAGAAATTCAAGAACTGCTGATGAATATCTTAACATGTCCTGTGGAGTATCATGGTGCATTACTAGCATGAAATCTGCACTGAACCAACATGAAAAAAATACCTGGCAGGTGGTGAGAGTCAGAAAAAAACCCGGCAGTGAAAGGGTTAAACACATGGCTGAAATGTCAAAGAGAGCATGCAAACAAATGTCAGTGATGAATCACATATCCAGAAAAAGAGAGATACCTCTGTTTCAGTTGATTCAGCCATGCAAACATTTTCTTTTTCTTTGGAATATTAGGGAAAAAAAACGGTTATTTGCCCTTCATCCAGTGCTCTACAGTTTTACCACAGAGTATCTTTCACTATGAACTAATTGCACATGGTGCCTTTGGTCAGACCTTAAAGAAAGAGAAGATGGTGCGGACATCCTCCTCGAAGCCCATGTCAATCATGCGATCAGCCTCATCAAGGCACAGGTAGCGACACATGTCCAGGTTCACCATCTTCTTGTCCAACATGTCCATGAGCCGGCCAGGCGTTGCCACCATCACGTGCACACCCCTGCATGGTGACAAAGATCAGAAAATTGTATAAATCAACTTCTGTTAATTTGAACCTGAAGTGACTAGGGTCATAACGAAATTGGTCGAATTAAACAAGATGCAGAAAAACCACCAAACACACCACTCATTCGACCATGTCCCCGAATTGAAGACGCACCCACTTTTCCTTTTTATGGGTTTGAAGTAGAAAACTAATGTAAAATTGACATTATAACTCCTAAACAAAGTACAAATTGAACTCACACTTGATTTTTTTAGCAAAAAAAAAAAAAAAAATATAGCATGCTTCCGATTCTGCCACTAAGGAAAAGATGAAACCAGCGAACTTTACCTTCACAGAGTAGAAATTTATTTACTTAATGACCATCATCATAAACTCTCACACAGCACTTTATCACTGCCTATGAAGAACTACGACATCTCATCCTCTGTACGGTCCATAGCACATTTCATAATCTGTATTTAGGGAATGGTTCCTCAACAATTGCAAACAGGATGGTGGTCCACGCCTACACTAACCACTATGATGGTTTGTGAAAGGAAAAAACTGCCATCCACCCGAATGTAGCAGGAAGTTACAAAGGTAACCCATACGGGTTTCCAAGAAAGAAAGCTTCGCAGTTGAGGAAAAATTCGTCCTGGTCCGGGATAGTTTGTCCAGCGTAACATGTAAAATATTTTATCAATTGAATGTGCTTTCGCAGTCAGACTGTAAGCGATGTGTCATCATCGTCATGCTATGCGAGACGTCGTTTTAAAGGTGAACATTTGACAGATATCTGTCTGGTTGGGAATAACTGAATTTGAAAGGACTAGGTTTGACACCAAGCAAAAATTTTTGGTGTCAAACCCAGTTCTTAAAGAAGTTGTTTTGTTGCTATCATGGTCGCCACCTTGTGATGGCAATGGCCATGACGCTGGCTAGGCTCTTCTGTGGCTCGAGGTAGCGTTTGGCCAAGAATCCACCAAGCCCATTGATGAATACGTCCAAGAATAGAAATGAAGGAAAAGGGGTTTATTTTAAATTATTTACGCTGGCTCCAAATATGGGAGCCCCCACTCCACGTAGGAGCATATTAAATGTCTGAGTTCACATCAGGACACGTCAGCACTCCCTCACTGCACCACAGGTGCAGTGAGGGAGTGCTTCTTTCCTAGGAGACTAGACTAAGGAATCTGGTGGCTGTATCTCTGCCAATCACAATCGTCAAATCGGTTGCAATATCCTTCCCAGAAAGTCGCTCCGTTCCACCGGCTCTGCCTCTGGTGTTGCACCTGGTGCCGCGTATGTTGCAACTGCATGCAATCTAGGAAACCGAGGCTGGCGCGGTTCTCACAGTAGTGGTCGACGTTGGCCCCTTTCATAAATTTGTGGACTCTCCATGACGTTCAGCCTGTCACGATTAGGTTCAGGCAGAGGGGTCTTCAGGGTAATTTCCACTTCCATGGAGGGTGGCGGTCGTAGTCGCCTCGACGTGAGCTCCTTTGTTTGCGCGTCCCTGTCTATGTCGGGCCATGTTGCCATCCGTGCACGCACTAATAAAAGGACGGCCTAGAGGGAAACGTCCAAGGAATGCTCATCGCCGTATTGGTAACAGCTCATTCTAATGGTAGGCTGTTGCGAACACCATGTTTTGGTTTTGTATAGGATTGTACCGCCCAAGCAAATTTTGCATGAATATTACTGTGGAAAAAAAATGTGTGCGTTAGAGTTGGGCAAATACCATAATAATTAATTGTGAACTACAGTTTTCACTTTGAAATCTTCCTGGGGTAGGCCAAGAAATAGGTGTTTTCGATCAGAGGTGATGTGTCTTGAACGCATTTACTGTACCGTAAGCGCTGCCAAAACGAACACTGCCACTATTGGAGTCACCAATGTGATCACTACTGGTGTCGGGCAGGTGCGTGATGACCAGCAATGCTTGAATTATAGGGCAAAGACTACCGTATTTACACGATTATAAGTCTACCTCTTCTTTCAAATTTGAAAATGTGAAGTGGGGAGGTAGACTTACAATCGAATCCAAAACATGGCACCGCCAATAAAAGCAAGACAAACGAGTTATCAGGGGTGCTACAACATGGTTACAATTTTATGATTTTTCTACGGCTCTACCCGTAGCGTTCAGCTATTCTGCGCATTTGTTCGGAAGGGTTTTTCAACATTTTAAAGAGTTTTACAGCACACACAGCACTCATGGGGGTGTCAATAGTTGATGGAAGGGCTGCTGTTCCAAACGCGGCGGCACTAACCCTCGGAATGGTGGCGCTTCCGGGGAATATCAATAGTTCATGGAAGAGACGACACCGCTCACGTGTTTCTGTTTCTCTATAGCTCTCGGTTTGATGCGTCTGACTTGGATGCCGGCCAGGTATTACTAATAAATTTTCATTATGGAATGTGCCCACGGGTATGCCCTTTTTATTTTTCTGACGCACGTGATATTGGGGGGTCGACTTACATTCGAGTCGACTTACAATCGTACAAATACAGTAATTTCTGGATCGAAATTATGAAAGTTTGGGCCCATAGAAATGTATGGGCATTGGCTGGGATTGAATTAACCAAAAAACGAATTCACGGACGTCTACTGTATAAATGAGCATGTACTTGATTCTTCACACTTACAGGAGCTATAGCATCAAGTGTAAAGGCATACGGAATACTGCGAGTCCTTGAATGAAGTGATACCGGATTTCGCTCACTTCCTCCTACATTTTGTAACAGGGTAACTCTTACCACCTCAGTATTGTGTTATCCTTTGTGAGTGATTATATATAAAAATATCTCGGTTGTTTTCACTGCCTCTTGCAACAACTGGTTTTGAGCATGCAGGAGATTGATAATCCCGGGACATGCGTAATCAGCTCACTCACAGCCAAAAATCACACTCATGCATTCATATTGGCGCTAAACATATTTTTTTTCAAAGCTGAGTAGCTAATATATTAACAAAAAACAAAAAAACAAAAGTCACAGTTTTGCACAAAAGGCAAAGCAGTGATTGCGATAACAAATTCTTAGAAAGTTATACCTATTAAGGATGGTAGTTTTATCAGCTGTATTAACAACTGTAAACATTCTCTTACTAAATAAATGAACAAGAATGATGCTACACACACACAGGCAAACATAAACGCATCTCACTCAATGACCACGAACACTCACTGTCGGGCTGCTGACATGATGGAGAGCAGCAGCAGCTGCGAGCGAATTGCCCTTTGTGCTGCCTCTCCCTTCAATGCAAACTAGGTGTGCGAGAACACAGCGCTTACGAAGCTATCTGCTATCTCAGGTTGCCTAGTCTTTGCACCCACCACAAATTACACCCAAGATAGGGCACGCCCGGCGACGCCATGCGCCGTTGCGATAGCAGTAGAAAAGTAGAAGCACACTAACCTTCCTCGACCTTGCACCAATAAAATCCGTAAATCCAATAAAATCCGTAAATCATCATCCTAGTGTATGCACATCTCCCCACTCCCCCCCCGGTGCACGAGAGAAGGCGGCGTGGGCCTTCCCCACTGTCCACCCTATGCACCAGATCAAGCCACCATCCTTCTAGGCTCATCCTCGCATGCTTGCCCTTGTACCTACAGCATACAGCATACAGAAGCAGCCAAAGACGCAAGTGAGCACGGGAAATACTATGCATACTAGTTGAATTGTGTGCTTGCAAGGCATACCAGGTTTAGCAATTTGGCCTCTAGCAACACTAATTCCAAAAGTGCCAGTGGTAGTACACAATGGCTGCCTGGTGTACATATAACTAGCTTAGCTACTATACACACTTCTATCTCTAGCGCTCTGTTAAAATGAAGTGCATGTACTTTCAATCAAAGACCATTATCACATGTGCATCGATTGTCATAAAGTGTGGGCACCAGTTGAAATTGTTTAGTGACAGCATGACAATTTTCCTTGTATATGGCTGAAGGTAGGTTACTTTTTGCCTTTTGGTACTTCTAGAAAATTTGGATATCTGAATTTTTTTTAGTTTAGATGTTGGCAAATGTGTGCTACACTGACCTAAATCCCTGAAGATAGAAGGTAGAGCTAACACTGGATAATTCCAAGAAACGGGGGTCGCAGTCAAGCTTTTTTGGTGTGCTTATCCTGGCCTAACATTTTCTTACTAGCTACGACACAAGCAGCCAACACATCTTTTCCAATCATCTTGGGCCCAGAGTCCACTCGAATCAGCTGCCAGGATAATTATGGGGTGGCACAGCTGATAATGAAGTGTTTCTCAGGAAGAGTTAAAGCAAAGACAGCAAACAGTTATGTCATTCTGTTCAGTGTAACTGATGTCGCAAGAGCCAGTGACAACAGAAAATGAATGGCGGTTGTAATTAGCACAGAATAGTAAATGCTCCACTCACTGTCTGTATCACGATGGCTAATAATGTTGCCACTTCTGGTTGGTTCACTGATAGTGAGTTAATTTGGCATGTGCTTGGCTGCAAAAAGCATGCTTCCAGTGAATGCGTGTGTGATGAGCTTACATTACATCACATAGTAAAAAAAGGCTGCAAGGCCCCAAGAGCCCGCCTGCTTGAGCTGTACCATTTGTGCAAGGTGAGAGGAAATTGGTTTCGTAGAAGAAAATAAACCAACCTGTGATCAATACACTCGAACCTTGTTATAACAAAACAAGATATAATGAAATAATGCATATAACGAAGAAAATTAGATCCCCTTGAAATCCCCATAGAGATTGATGTATTTAAAACTTCGTTTTAACGAAGTGAAATAGTTATGCCAATGTATATAACGAACTAAATTCGTCTCCGAAACCAAAAAAATACCTGACCGTCGTACACCAAGTACATCGCTTTCTGCGGGGTTCGGCACTCGTTCGCTTCAGCAGTTTAAAACTCCTGCATCCTGGTTTCAAATACGTTGTCGAGCAACACTGGTCTTTCTCACCGCCACGCCTAGCTGTGCACTTGCGCAAAAGCAGCAGCCCCTATTGCACTTCTCCACTAGCCTCTCTCTCTTGCACGTGCCCGGCTGCGCAAGCTGCGCCACGCCGTGCAGCTACACATGGCGGCACGAAATGTTTGTACATTCACTTCCACTGTGCGGCACGCTGCTGGTCGTGGCCTCTGAGATCTCCCCCGTGCAATCTCTGGGCTCACGCCCAAGCCCATTCACTTCTGCTTTCCCTGCAGTACGCTGCACGGGCTGGCAGGCAGCTGGGCGTGTCCTCCGAGTTCGCATTGGCATCGGTGCAATCTCGGAGGCCACGAGCTGGCTGAGCCAAGCCGGCGCGGTGAAGTTCACTTTCCTCCTCAATCACACAGCACAGCGCTGTGTTGTATGCCACGGGCTTCTCGAATATATGCCGCATTACCGTCGACAGTCATCGTGAGATGGATTCTGCCGAATTTTTTGCTTAAGGCTCACTCAGACTCAGACTAACCAAAATTCTACTTAGCTGGACACATGCCGACTCAGACTCAGCAGAATCCTACTCAGCCGGGCTCATTCGGACCCAGACTCACCAATATTCTACTTAGCCAGGCTCACTCGGACACAGACTCGCTAAAATTCTACTCAGCCGGGATCTCTAGGACTCACTCACCAAAATTCTAATCAGCCGGGCTCACTCGAACTCAGACTCACCAAAACTCTACTTAGGAAAGCTCATTCGGACCCGGACTCACCAAGAGAAGAAAGAGAAGACTAAGCCAGGTTGACTCATACTCAGACTCACCAAAGCCTCACAGACTTACACTCATTCGGGTGCTTTTGGATTCACACAATTATGGACACAATCATACTAACAGAATCATGCGATTAGACTCCGTCAAATCTCGTGGAATTACCGATTTGCTCATTTGATCCAAACTCACAGGCTGATAACTTATGCCAATTAGCAGCTCACTAAAAGGATCACTGATACAGAGCAATATCAGAGCTTGTTTCAAAGTTACGTTCCACACTCACACCTACAAACCTCCACTGCCCCGAACTCATTTGCTCACTCTTTTACTCCCACTCACATGTACTTGTTCACGCTCATAATGACGTCCATTCACACTCACCAGCCGCTTACTGAAAATAAAACCACAGTGTCAAACCAAAAAGAAAAAAACCCCGGTTTGGTTCAGGTTCAACGTGCTCCGATTTCTTTCTGGTTCAGTTCCGGTTTCTCCAAAAAGAATATACAAAGGTTTGCAAACCAATTCAGCGTAGTCCACTTTATCTAGCCTCATGGCGACATGTTGCCCAGCGCTATTATTGTCCGCATGGTGCACACACAAGTTCTGTCAGCAGGAAGCAGAAATGGACTACCTGGCATGTTGGGAAGGCAATTGATGTTTTTACATGAATGTCAATTAATGAAGTGTACTGTTACACAGCCACAGCAGGCTTACACATAAAGACAGCTATCTTAGCAGGCAGTGGTGCTAGATTTAGAGTGCGAGGCACGAGGTGTGCGACGCCTCGACTCATCCATCTCCATGCTCCTTCTTTCCTGTGTTTGCTTTTATCATTATCCTTACTGAGCATGCGCACACTGTACTAAATAGCCTTCTTTGAAGTACTATAAGCACGGTGAGTTACGTACAGTCGAACGCATCTTCCAATAATACCTCTACATTGAAATGACCTGTATAACAAAGGAATAATTCTATCCCAGTTATACTGTGAGCTGTGCGATGAACAAGCTTTACAATGAAGTGACCTCTATAATGAATGATTCTGGAGGCCTCACGCACTTGGTTATAAAGGTGTTCGATTGTATTTCTAAAAGGAAAACCTCAACTGTCACAACCAAATAATAAGGCTTTTTTCTTGATAAATGGTGCATTGTAACTTAGCGATAAAATATTCCAAACAGTAAAAAAATTAAAAAAATTGTGAATGTATACAAAAATTAAAAAAGAAAACATTATCAGTCTGACATAGAGCACATGCACAGGTACAACAAGCAACAAATCTCGGAAGAAATATGACGTAGTATTTAACATAGAACCAATCATCTTATTTTCTGTGCATCATAAACTCCAGAAATAAGTTATAATAAATGAGCATATAATGAGCATGCAGCACGATAATCAAACACAGCTGAAATTATGTAGCAGAAAAATAAAGTTTAATGGAAAAGATACAAAAAGTAATGAAAGTAACACCATTTAAATACTAGCTGTTCACTCGATTAATTAAGCTTTTCCTGACGCCGTGAGGCATGTTCGCCAAAATTACACCGTAAGAGAAATAGTACGCGCCATGAATTCAGTATAAAAAAAATTCAGTAGCAATTTAGTGATAAATGCAAGAGAAATGTGGCAGCATTACATCACACCCCTTTGAGGTCCTCGATACATGATCTAAACAGCGTTCACCACATTGAAAAGTAGTGTTCAGAAGCTCCCTTGACACATGTACTGCCTCTTCGAGGAGCGAAGTGTAGCTGACGGTGGTCCGGAGCAGACCATCATCAGTTGCACTATATATATCATATGAAGCCAACAAACCATGATACCAAGGATAGCATAGGGGAAATTACTTGTAGTTCTTAACTGAACTAAAGAAATGATAAATAAATGAAAATGAAAGTGCATGAAAAAACAATTGGCCGCAGGTGGGATATAAACCCACATCTTTGCATTACGCGTGTGATGCTCTTACCAATTGAGCTACCACGGCGCCGTTTTCCCATACACTTTCTGGGGTAATTATGTTTATCTACTAGAACTAATCCTGGGAGTGTTAGCCTGCAGCACTGCGTAAGCTCAATTAGTAAGAGCATCGCACGCATAATGCAAAGATGTGGGTTTATATCCTACCCTGTGGCTATTGCTAAACGATTTTAGCAATGCCTTTTTCCGAATTGACCATAGGTCGGCAAAATAATTAGAACTCACTCGCAAAATTAATTTTTTGCTGAAGGCTCGCTCAGACTCAGACTCGGAAAAATTCTACTCAGCTGAGCTCACCCAGACTCACCAAAATTCTGCTCAGGCACTAAAACTTCCCAAAATTTTACTTAGCTGTACTCACTCGGACTCAGACTCATGAGTCAGTCTGAGTGTGAGTGAGTCGACTCATGAGTTGGCGTCAAAGAGGTTCGCTGAAGAGAGGCACATACCCAGTGACACATACTCAGTGAAGTTGGTCCGTCGGTTGGTTTCGAACCCTGTTTCCTCAGCACAGCAGTTCTATGCTGTACCCATTAGACCATAGACTACATAGTGATCCAAGCTGGCAGGAAAATGGTTAAACACACAAACAGGCAGATAGTGCCCTGAAAGTGCATGAAGTTGCCAAAGAATTTTAATAGCATTAAAGCTTGTAGTAGTATGCTTTAACAGCATACAACCCTTTTCCCCAGCACAGGGCAGCCAGCCGGTACTTACAGTGGCTAACCTCTCTGTCTTTCTTTCCCTTTTGTCTCTCTCTCTCTCAGCAGAAAAATGGGGTATTGTTGTTATTGAAAAGTTAAATTTGATCAAAACTGCATTTCTTCAAAAGTGCAAAGTGCATTCAAATGTAAATTTGAATAAACTTTTTTTTTTAGCAAAACTGACAAACGAGTATTGTACTGTCGCTTAAAGGTAATAGGAACAGCGTCTGGCTGAACAGATACCTTCGCACCACTTCCAGCTGCTCCCTCACAGAAGTGCCTCCAATGCAGAGGCAGCCTCGAAGGCTTGGGTAGCCAGCACCCTCCAAGTCACGGACAAAGAAGGTCACAATTTCAAATGTCTGCTTGGCCAACTCGCGCTGCACAGAGAAAAAGCATGTCATAATAGTGCGATTACTCACCTGCCTCCCATAGCATGCAGGAGTTTATAGCTACAAGTGTCATATTACCCCCACATACTACTGCATGAATAGCAAATACAGCACACAGGAATACTAAATTAAATTATAGTAAACATGCTAGCATGATATGAAAGTCCCACTTTCGAGGGCTCCATAAAAAAAAGCTTTCTTCTACAGATGCCACCTTCAAACTACATTGCCACAAATTAGTGCAATAAAAACACAAAATGGGTAACATGATGTAACAATATAAAGGAATTCAAGACATTTTTTTTTTGTGCTATCACATCCCCCCCTTGAAGACATCCAGTTATCAAACATTTTCATATGAAAAACTAGGATTCATGACGAGTTTTGGTCTGCAAGCACTACCTAAGAAACTCTTGTTGTACGACCTATGTTTTAAAAAGTCTCTGTAAACTAGTTACATACTGCAGACTGTTTTCCTTAGCCAGTAATGGAATTTTAGAATGGAATTAAAATATAAGTTTCAAATATTGACTCGAGTGCTAAATCTTTTTTGTACCTGTAAAAAGTTGGAAAAAGAAGGAAGAGGGTGGTCGGAAAAAAACCTTTAAAGGGGCCCTGAACCCCCCCCTCGGGCTTGGTGAGAACATTCGACAGATAGAAAACAGAGCTGTGAACATCACAGCCAAATTTTGTAGTAGTGTGCGGCGTGTTGAGCTCATAAGCAGAGCGCTAAGTTGACCTCTCTCCAAACACCGTTTTTTCAAACAGAGGCCTGCTCACCGTGGTGGGCTAGCCGGTGGCAGCTGTCGTGTGTCGTCATAGAGCGGATTTCCAAACAGAACTGCCACTGGCCGATAGCTGACATGAAGCAGGCAGGATGTTAAGGTCAATGTGCTTCTTTCTATTGTTACCGTATAAATTAAATGATGCAGTTAACTAAACAGGCCAAAGTAATCGAGAATCTACATTTGAAATTTCAATAAGAATTGAGAACTTCAGGGAGAAATCGACTGTCCCCATGTAGGGATGAAACGTAATGCTGCAGGACGCTGGCCATAGTCAAAACAAGATTACATTTTGAGATGAGTATGAATATTTTGTTCACAATCAATGATACCATCTTATTCTTGTTGAATGCGCCAACATCCACTGCAATTTTGTTTCATTTCATTTAAGTTTTTATTTTAGCATAAGCACAAAGCATAGTTATGCCATATTTGCACCTGTAATACTTTAAAAAAAAATGAAAGAAAAATTGGTCATGGCACCGGCCTTCTTAATGGCACACGAATTAGAGCCTTCACACAAAACTTGGCCTGAGCTCCTGTCAGTGTGGACTTAAACTCCATGGTGAGAAGCAAAACCAAACAGTGCAACAAGCCATAGCATGAAGGGGCATGCACAAGAGCCCGCATTTGTGTATGGGAGATTGAAACAGTTTGAGTGCTGGCGTTCTTAGGATGCAGAAACAACACTCCATCTATGACAATGGCCATCTACGTGCTCTCAGGAGAGACTTCACTCATAGAAAAAATTGCAGCAGAACCAATCTCATGATGACTGTCGACAGTAATGTGTTAGAATTGAATCAATAGTGACACGACGTATTGGCACTGTCAAAATTAGTTATGTATGAGGCGTGTACTGCAGCGGGACTTCTCTTTTGTGCTTCCCTAAGAACACACGGTGCCATCTAGCCATGTTGCTGCCCTTGAGGAACCCCTTGTGACGTAGGGTTCGATTCTTCTGAGCATCGGAGTAAAGGGATCTTCTTCGTCATTCTAGTGTGGCACATTCCCAGAGGCACATACAGTGGAATCTCAATGATACGATCACGGCTAATACAAATTTCCGGATGATACGAATTTTGCTGAGGTCCCGGCCGAGCCCCATTATTTTGCGACGTGCTAGAGAACGGCTGTTATGAATCAATTTTCGACCCGCGCCGGTTGATACGAATAAACGCCGCCCCACCGACGGCCGCGAAAGAGAACAGCGCGCAGTCATGCGCGTTTTCCCTTTCTCTTTTGGTGCGGACGCGGCGCCAGACAGAGCGAAAGCCGCGACTGGGCGCGAAGAGGTTGAAGCGGTGCCGCTTTTGTGCTTTTCTTTTTGTCTCTGCGCTCGCTGTGGCGGCCGCGCTTTCCCACGCGCGGCCGCCGCAGCAAGCGAAGGTTCGTGCGGTCTATCACTTCAACGGAAACTGAGCGGCGTAAGCACAGCACATACAAAGGTCAGAGCCGTGTGGAGATCGCTTTCAAGATACGGTGCGCGCGACAACACCGACAGCCGGCACAGGCGCAAAGTACAAGAATGCATTTGTTGGCAGAGTAGGAGCCCCCCCCCCCCCCCCACTCCCTCCCTCCCGCGCTACCTTCCGGCTTTGCTCCTTTCGCGTGGGGAGATTGCGTCGCCAGTGACCCTTGCCCTCGGTTGCAAGATACGCATTTGGCGTCGCAGCACAGCGTCGCCCCCCTTCCCTCCCTCTCTCCCATACCCCCACGGCCTTTCGCGCAACGAAAGTCGCGTTTCCTCTCCGCTGTGCGTTCGCTGTCCGTGAAGGTGCGCATCACCCGCACGCTCTCACTTGCACATACGGCGCGCGGCGACGCTGCGCTTGGACTCGTGCTCCACGTCTCATGCTCCTCCTCCGCATCACCCTCGTTGATCTCCTCTCCCATCGGTGGGCACACCTCGTGCTCGCTACCGTCCTTGTCGGCGAGATTTTCCCGCGGAAGCCGCAATTTCGTCTCACGCGGCTACACTGTAAACGGTATGCGTATACATGGCGTTCTATGGGAGGGTAAACGGGAGTCGGAAAAGGCCGTGTTGTAGCCAGTTCTGCACTATAAATGGTTACGCTATAAGTGGTCTATACTGTAAATGCTTTTTACGTACGTGTGCCTGAGTGAGTTCACCTCTCGACTCTTTAATTTAGCTAGTTTTAATTGTGTTTCGATGATACGAATTTCGGCTAATACGAATTTTTTTCGTGACCCCGTGAGATTCGTATCATCGAGATTCCACTGTACTTAGTTACCCAAGTTGGCATCAAAGACGTTCATTGAAGAGTGGCACACATCTACTGGCACGATACCAGTGACCCAAGTTAGCATCAAAAAAGTTCACTGAAGACCAGCACAGATGGAGTGCTCCAAGCCAAGGAGTTTCACTGACCAATGGTACCTACCCAGTCCTGCATCTACAGTGACTCACGTGCAAGAGGTTCGTTGAAGAGTGGCACGTATGTACACAATGCCACATACTCATGACCCAAGTTGGTTTCCAACCCTGTTACCTCAGCACAGCAGCCCGATGTGCTATCCATCGACCCCACCATTGACTACCCAGCTACCCAGGTTACCCGTACTGTGCCCATCGGACATTGCTAGCCCGCTATTGATAGTTTGAAACGCCGCTCTCGGCGCAGAAGGTGTAATAAAATCTGGTGTAAAACCAGGTGTAAAAAATCTAGCATAACTTACAAAAACACCTATTTTCCCCATGGTAGGGAAAGAGTTAAGATGAGTGTGCAGCAGTGAATGTGCACCAACATTGCAGTACCTCATTGAAATGAACACTATAGTATGGTACTGGCACTTCTTGGCACACAATGCAAATATTCGCTGTTCATTTAGATGAAGCAGGCAAAGCACATTGGTTAGAATGCTGGGCTTGAAACTGGCAGTAACATGTGACAGTATAAACACTGCTGCAATTTCCACAATATACCTGTTACATTTTAAGCTAACACTTCCGTGACATATGGTCAGGTTAACTTAAACTAGGCTAGGTTAGGATCACTCAATCAATCAATCAATCAATCAATCAACCAACCAATTTGAAGCATTAAACCACACCTTTAAGAAAAGTCATGAAAATATTAGCTTTATTACATTATATTGGAGTCTCCCAGTAGGTACTTGGATAGAAACACAAAAATGCTGCTAAAAACTAACTCATGATAAGCCGCTTGTGGCATGCAGCGCCTCATGACATGGCCTTACCGAAGGACACACTACGAGGCCATATGGACCCTCATTCTGAATAAAGGGAAGCCGCTTTTCTTGTTCCAGGCAGAACATCAGCAGGGGTAGCACAAACACCAGGGTCTTGCCAGAGCCAGTAAAGGCAATGCCAATCATGTCTCGTCCAGAGAGCCTAGAAAAACACAACTCCAACTAAGTGCATGCCATTTCAGTGAAAAAAGCAGCAGGTCTACATGCATCCCAAGTATTCCTGCCGCAAATATATGTATGCGAACCAGGGTCCAAGAATTGATGGCTTAAGATGGGTTTCGAGTAATGACTGATCCTCACTCTTAAGAGATGCAGATGCACAGTTATAGTATGACCTCAGAAATCAGATTTAGCTTTTTTTTTTCATAATTATATTATTTAAAAAAATTATAATATTAGTTTAAGCTATGTGTGGTGTCTTAACAAAAGACTTAAAAATTAATTCTGGTTGCATTACCCTTGTGAATGTGGGCAGATTACTCTCGTAGGGGCAATAACAAATGTGCAACTCTTACTGAGAAATTAAGCAGGGAAAGCAAGAAAACAAGGCCAGGTACATCCCAACATACAAAAATAAATAAATATAGAGGTAGCACAGCATAAACAGATATTCACTGTAAAACTGACACACATCTATTAAAAGTGTTAAAGTTCATCACCTTGCAGTACGACCATAACCAAAGTGCCAGGGCCATTAAATCATTCCTGGATCTTCCCCCTCTTGCTCACTATTGAATAATCGCATGTGTATGTCTGTTTCATAACTTATATTACAACTTCCCCGGCTTGCCTAATACCATTATTTTTCCTCCAGCACGTACTTTGCGACAGCTGTTTAACTCCTTATGTGTTCATCGAGTATTTGGCAAAACAGTAGCTTTTAATCAATCACTGTTACCTGCTGCCATTGACGACTGGAATAAACTCTCAGATAACATTGTAAATGTGAGGAAGCCCAAAAAACTTAACTAGTTACTACTTACTAAAAGTGTTAATATGGCATATTCATACATTCATATACCATGCTGCATAATGTTTCTGTTTTCTGCTGTACAAATCTATCATTATATTTTTCAACTTCTTGACATTAATACAATCATACATTATAATGCACATTGTTTTCTGTATTATGCTCTGTAAACCTATCAGTTTATTTTAAACTTTTTGCCTATACTGACTTAAGCTTCTAAATTTAAGAATTTTTTTGTATTTGCCCAATCCCCCCCCCCCCATGTAATGCCCCACTGAGGCCTTTAAGGGTAACATAAATGATGATGATGATAAACGTGCAGGAGTTCAGAAATATATATTTTTTAAAGCAAATATTTTTTTTTTCAATTACAGGTACTGAAGTACATCACTTGTCTTACCACAATCTTAAACCAATATTTTTCAGTGTTGCAGAAATGTTGACAAAAGGTAGGTTGTCCTATCATTTGAGAGGCTGCATACACCAGTATGCATACTATGGTACAGGGACATAAAATAAAATGAACAAAAGCACTATCAATATGATAAGCATGTAAGACTGGAACACAAGACTAAAAAAAAATATCAAATTGTATCTGGTGCATAAGCATCAATAAATAGCACAGTCATGAGGTTCTGTCCTGTGAAAGGGAATTTAGAAAGCCATGAGGTGAGACAAAGACTGCTTACACAGCTGGCAGACCTTGCATCTGGATTGGAGTGGGCTTTGTAATGCCTTTGCGACGTAGGCTGCTCAGAATTGTGCGAGGGAACTTCATTTCCTAAAAGAAGAAAGAAAAAAATAAAGAAGTAAACTTTTATATTATAGCACATTTCCCTCTTTTTAACTAAAAATCAACAAATCACTATGCCACCGCTGCCGCAGTGCATGCGGAAAATGGATTATGCCGAGCTTTTTGATCGTTTGAAATGTTGTTTTATCGCTGCATTGTGACAGTGTAGTAAAGCAATAAAATGTTGTGTGACTGTGTGCTGCAATAAATGCAGACAAAAACCTTTAAGAGGAAGCTTTAGATTGGGGGCCAATTCCAAGTCCCGCGTAATGCTATGGGAGTGTTTCATACAGCGGCTGCAGTAGATGCATTGTGGTGCTGGCGCAAGTAGAAGGGCATCAGAGTAGATGCAAGACAGATGCCATAGGTATTCTGAGCGTAAGCCCACTTTTGCACCACCTTCTGGTGCAGCCTTGCAAAAGTACTTGAACTGCAGGGTGTTGGTGCTCTCATTATATAGAAGAATACCTTAGTTATAGTATCAGGGTCCTTCAATACTTTTCTTCTGGTCATAAAACACCTGCGTAACGCTATGAGAGTGTTTTATATAGCGCCCGCAGTAGACGCACTGTGGCGCTGGCACAAGTAGAAGGGCATCATAGCAGACGCCACAGGAATTCTGTGCGTAAGCCCACTTTTACGCAAGATTCAACTGCCATTATGATATGTGAGCATTGTTGACACAACATGGAAATTGCCGCCCCATTTCTGTACAGTGTTCAAAAACATAAACAAACAATTTCGAAACATCTATAACGTCTTGTTTCTATTCCAGGTTTACCTGCATTTGTAACAGCAGCCTAATTCAGAATTCAAAAGGTATACTTGGGGCTACTCCATCATTAGAAACTGGCTACAGAAAGACTGCATATCTAACTTTTATGTATTTATTCATAAAAGGCACTCGTTCCAGTTTTTAGCGACTAGTGTTTCAGTTTTTGCACTGTACACCTCTCTCCATGTGGTGACAGCATCTTTCGTGATGGCGACAATCCCAATATTTTTTGTAGTGCCTGCGTGTGGGTCCAGTTGCAAGGGTGCCTAACTAACCTAACTTACTACTAATGACTACCTAACATACTAATTAAAAATCAAGCTAATTAAATAAACTAAGTCTATAACAAATAATGAAGTCAGCTAATGACCTAACCAGCTAATTAACTAACTAAACTCAGTAATACCAAACTTGACTAATTAAGTAATTACACAACAAATAACTATGTTAATTAACTAAACTAACTAATCTAATCAACTAATAACTAACTTAACTAACCTAACTTACTCAATAAGTTTGCTAATAACCAACTTACCTACCTAAACTAAATAATAACTAGCCCATGTAATGAAATATAACTATAAATAACTAACTTAAGTAAACTAACTAACTAGCAAAATATTGTTACGCGAAGGATGAGTCAATTAAACGAGAAACTATGTACAGATTATATTTACAGCAGCGGTTGCAGCACTGACCGGTTGGATTCACAGCGCGAGCCCCAGTTCGTTCTTCCTCCTCTTTTCTTGAGTGATGGCGCCCGCGCGCCTCGTTCAAATGACCAAATACAACATGCATGTAGCATAATCCCCCGGCACCAGAAGCGACGTCTCGGAACGTCTAAATGTCATCACTGGGAGGGATGATACTTCTTCAGTTGTGTAACGTGCACAATATCACTGGAGTGGGAAGCAGATGGGGCATCAGGGGCAATTTTCGTAGGTGAGGGGAGTCATGGCACGAAGCACTCGGTATGGGCCTGTGTAGCGAGACAGCAGTTTTTCTGACAGGCCAACCTGACGCGACGGAGACCACAGAAGCACCAAAGAACCAGGTGGGAAGTGCACATCTCGGTGTCGCCGGTCATACAAATGCCTTTGACTCTTTTGGGAGCTCAGATGGTGGTCACGGCTAATTTCCCTTGCATGGGCAGGGCGGGCGATGGCGTCAAGTGCATATTCACTGGTCGGTGAATATGAATTCTGATACAGGTAGCACAGCATGAACAGATATTACAGTAAAACTGACACACATATAGAAGTGTTAAAGTTCATCACCTCGCAGTGCGACCGTAAGAAAAAATGTCAGGGCCATTAAATCATTATTAGACCATTGAAGAATCGCTTGTGTATGTCTATTTCATAACTTTTATTACAACTTTCCTGGCTTGCCCAATACCATTCTTTTTCCTCCAGCACGTACTTCGCAACAGAAGCTATGGTCTGCCTTGGCTGTTAGGCCTTAGCAGCACTGTTTGGCTGGATGTTGACCACCAAAGTTACAGTTTAGTGCTGTGCTGAAGCAAATCTATTCACAGTAGCCGTACGGCTCTCGAGAAGCCACAAGGCCGCTGCAAATAATATGTTTGAATAATCGAGCTGGTGCAGATATCAGTAAACGACTGTAAACAAAGTCATATTTGCCTTGTCTTTATGCGATGTGACTTGCTCAGCAAAACCAAGGCTGTAGATTATACATGTTTTAAAGTTTAACATATTTTTGCATGTAAACATGGACAAAAATTATTAAAAATTTAACGGTAAAATCTCTGTGCAGGTTACATATGAATTTCAACTTGAGATGTGGCTTCCTGGCAGCGCAAATTTTGCTTTGAGGTGTGGTTTCACGGAACCACCTTTAGGGCAACGTTCTCCGCTATCGGCATTATTGAAGAGGTAGGGAGAGCCGCTGACTGAAGATACGATGTGGACGATTTGTGCATCCGCGAATAGAGACTCTTTTTACACAGTTTGAGCATTGTATGCAGTTATTTCCGTTAGTTATACAGGCGGTTTTTTTCCCTTTCTTTTCAGGGTGTTGCAATTGGGGTGTGGCTTATATGGGAAAAAATATGCAGATTTGTTCGTTTTGAATACTTTAAGAACGTCTTGAAATTCCAGCAGAATAGAATATTTCATAGGATAATATTCAATAGAATATTTGACATATATAGAATATTCGAACATGCATACAGCGCAATAGACAATATGCAAAACCTGCAAGTGCATCTTCATTCAGCTTCTTTGATGCAACCAAGATGGCGGACTTGGGTCTAGAATCGTAATTAAGGTATCATCATGCGGGTCAATGACATCATTTCTGCCACCGTCCATTCCCCACAGCATCCAAAGTGTCACAACACGTACCTCAGCTTTAAGAGCGCTACTAGCAGGAACGTGGCCATCTTGGTTAGGGAAACTTAGCTCTGTGGGAAAGCTTACTTACGGACTTTTGCATATTGCCTATTCTAATGACTAGAGATTGGAGCTTTAGGTGAAATTCCCATTTTTTCCTTACGCCGTTATCGTGCCCATTTAACATATAAGCACAAACTATGGGTCTAGACACATTTTATAGGCACCTTCATTGTGCCTATAAATTTTAATTTTGGTGCCTATATTGCATTTTAAGGGCCTAAAAATGCTTTTTTCCGTGTTTTGTTTTAACCTCATCCTGTTTGTAATGCTATAACCCACTGGGGAACTTGGCTGAAGGCAGCTAGTTATTACCACAAACACTTTGCTGGTGTAAAGGCTGTTATTAACAGCTTTGCAGCAGACTAGAGCATTGCTGTGAGATGGGCTCAAACTGCTCTATGTGGTGATATGCTTGAAGGTAACTTAGTGCACTTGTGCGCCCACTTCATGTTTTCAGCTAACATCTTCTATAAACTTGAATGCTTGGGCACAACTCTGACCCTGAGTGTGGAGCTCACTTTGGACATTCAGGAAAGGTTCGCCATCATGTCCAATGAAGCTGTTGCTGCTAGAGTTCGAAGCATCAATCTGTCGCGGACAAAAATCCTGGGTTTTCGGTACTGAAAGAACTGAAAAGTTCTGAACGGTGAACATACTGCAATTTCTGAGGGCACTCAATCATCTAATGTTCCAAAGTAAAAATATGTGCCACAACTTCGGAGGATTTTCAATGTTTCGTTTCTCCATACAAACTGATGCTGAGTGAAAAAAAGCACAACATGAAACCTGAAAATGTTAGGATGACGCCTGTTTGTCACCGCTTTCATAACTTTTCCCATGGTGTCTAGTCACACTAGGCTTCATATAAACCTTGTAACCTACGCAGCCTGCCTTATTCCATTTTATTGAGAAAATCACAAAACAGGGGTTTAGTGGGCTGTGTTTCTTAGAAAATCATAATTTATCCCTCATATGCACAGCAGAATTTCTTAATCATTGAGCCTATGCATGGCCTAAAGGACAGTAACTGGTGCCAATATATACCTTAAATGGAAGCTGTAGTGCCTAAACATCCAGTCTCTAGTAATGACATACAAGGGTCACCCAAAAGTAAAGCAATTTCTTTTTTTAATTTGCATCTTTCTTTGAACATTTCAAAACATTATTCACTTTTGAAGTAGATCTCGGACGCAACAGACTTTTCCGACCACTTTATTATTTTTCAGAACTTTTCAGCAATACTTGCGAACCAAAGATCCTCGGTGCTTCCATTGTTTTCTTCATCTCCTCCACACATTGAAGATGCATTCCTTTAAGCTTTTTGTTTCAGTCTTGGATATGAGAAGTCGCAAGGGGCATGATATGGGAAGTAGAGAAGGTGAGGTAAGATAGTATTGTTGCCTCGTTTATGTTGGGAAGTGCAGCACGCTCAATGCTGTGAGGGCGGCAGCGCTGTCGTGATGCACAAGCCACTCACCTGAGTTGTACAGATTGGGGGCGTTTTATATACAAACTGCATCACGCAACCGCTTGTGCATTGCAATATAAAAATTATGCTGGTTGATTGTTCAGCCTTGCAGTAAAAATTTTAAAAGAACAAGCTCCCTGATATCAAAACATTTCCCAAGTGTGAACAGCACTTGATACCCACACACTGTTCTTTGATGTCTGGCATCACATAAACCGACTCAGACGACAAAAGAGGCTCAACGAAAGCAATGTAGTGAGTAGACAAAGTTTTACACAAGGGCGCTGCTTGGCCAACTGGTGGGGACAACAGTGTAGTACGCCTGCTTAGCAGCACAGGTCAGTACTAGCTACCCTTCCGCCTCAGTAAAAAGATTCTTGTTACTTTGTCACTACTCTGAGTGGGGGGCCCCTAAATGCTACCCAATTTGGAACTGCTTTTATTTCACAACAAATTCACTTTGATAGTAGTTCCCTGAATTCCGCAGAGACTACACAAAGATTCCCAAGCTAATAAACCCATGTAATGCCTATGAAACAATGAAAGTAAAAGTGCCCTTCGATACTTCTTTATCCACAGTATACTGATTTTGCTCTTCTGTGTTTTCATCTGTTTCTCTAAAACATGCCCTCCTGCTTGCTCTTTGGTTTGCAGTATGTTCTAAATAAATAAATATTCAGCCT
Organism: Dermacentor silvarum; assembly: GCF_013339745.2. Lineage (NCBI taxonomy): Eukaryota > Metazoa > Arthropoda > Arachnida > Ixodida > Ixodidae > Dermacentor > Dermacentor silvarum. Next base: position 19,316,644 of record NC_051154.1, on the reverse strand, counting down.
ATCACAAAATTCATTGAAAGGGGCCCACAACAATGCTGAAGAAAGGTACAAAACGTGTCTGGCATCAACCAATACGACAGTGACTAAGGGTTAAAGGCCATCACCTCATCAACCTCACTGACAAAATTCAGTAAACTAGCGAATCCTGATGTGCCTCCTGATGTGCCTTCTGATGTGCCTCCTGATTCTGTTACATTGCCATGCTTAAAAGCCAAGCCCTCACAGGCTTTGTGATGGCCAAGTTGGTAGACCCGGAACATCAGGAGCGAAGTGAGGTTGCTGCTGTACTACCTTTGTGCTTGAGATGTTTTTTTTAAAAATTAATTTTAAAACCATTGCCTGTTTTGAACATATGCACTCTGTTGAAGTGGTGTGTAACTAAAGACGACTGAAAGAGTGGAATCTGCGGGGTTGTGACGTGAAGGTGTTGCCATGTTACCACATGTAGCGGCATGTGTTGCCCATCCTACAACTACTAAAGAAATGTGTCTCGTACCCACTCATGTGAAAGCTGCGCATTCCTGCTACTTTTTGTAGAAATTGTCATGCATAATTTGGTGCTAACCCCGCCTCCTCCCCCCACCCCATGAGCCCACCCTTCAGCAGCTGTCGTAAAGTTCACAAACACCTAGGCCATACAGTTCCTCACCTTGAATGTCGTGATTGGTGCAGGAATCCCCTCACCCTCAACCAGAATTCGATACTTCTGGCGCACTTTCTCCTGTTGCTCAAGAGTCATATTGGCCAGGTAGGCTGGGCAGCGCCACCTAGACCCAAAGCAAGAAAAAAACTTAAAACAGATAACAAACAAAAACCAGTTCAGTTGCTGTGCCAGAAGTCTCATTGCAAAAGGATGACATGTACACTACTTCATACATTGTAGACTACCGTTCAATAAGTTGCATTTTGCAGTAAAACACTTTGACGGGTGTGATGTACAGGGCCTGTCGCTGAAGTTCACCGATGTGAACTCAGTTTGTGAATACAAACATGTCCTTACCGCTACAAGAGACTATCTGAAGTAGCCAATAGTGTCGCATGGCAATGTGTACATATGTGCCACTTCAAAAATTAAATTATGGGCTTTTACGTGCCAAAACCACGATCTGATTATGAGGTATGCCATAGTGGGGGACTCCGGAAAATTTGGACCACCTGGGGTTCTTTAACGTGCACTTAAATCTAAGTATACGGGTATATGTACCACTCCTCAATGAACCTCTTTGATGCTGACATAGGTCACTCGGTAGGTATGTGCCAGCTGTTGTGTGTCACTCTTCAATGAACGTTTTTGATGATGACTTGGGTAACTAGGTATGTACCACTTGGAATGTGCTGCTCTACAATGATGAAAAATGGACCTTGAATTTCTCTGATGCTGGGCTGAATCTAACCTACGTCACACGGGTTCCTCAAGGACAGCAATCCTACGCTTTAGGAGGCTGCAGCACAAATTCACTGGGTATGTGCCGCTATTCAATCAACGTCTTTCACTCCAACGCTTTAACAAGCTGCGTCATGAATGCACTGGGTGTGTGTTGCTCTTCAGTGAACCTCTTTCCAACTTGGGTCACTGAGTATGTGCCACTGGGTGTGTGGCAAGCGAGGAAACAAGGTGCGCCACACTTCTCGTCTCAGGGACCACACGTAGACTTGATGGCAGCGCCACTAGATGGCATAGCGTGTCTAGAAAGAAGCATGAGAGAGGAGCCCAGTCGTCGCATCACATGTTTCTCAGCGTTCGCACGCACTGGTGCACCATGCAATATGGAGGCCATGTAGAGGCTTAGCAGTGGTGGTGCTAAATGGCACTGAGTGTTCTTAGGGAAGCGCGAAAGAGCGAGTCTCGCTGCAGTACACGCCTCTTACATAACTTTTTCCGACAGTGACAATACATTGTGTCGCTATATTGATTCAGTGCTAAACACATTAGTGCCTACAGTCATTGCGAGATGGGTTCTGCCTAGTTTTCTTCTCTCTCTCTCTCCAGTTGTAACAGAGTACCAAAAGTTTTCAGATTTGAGGATGATTGTTGGCAAGACTTGCGAAAAGGAATGTGAAAATGAATGCTTTTAATCTGGTAAACCTCACAGGCCTTGTGTTATGTGAGTTCTTGTACCTGTTTAGTCTCACCTATGCCATTAAGTTCTTAGATAATAGGCTGTAGATTTCAGGCCAGCACATTAATAAGCTTGCCAACAAAGAGGCAATGTCTCTGCTTCCTTATATTTTAACTCCCTAATTGCTGATAAGAAGGAACATTCTCCGTTTCTGAAATGGTCTGAGAAAGTCCTCTTTTCATACTGTAAACAGCAGTCTTGAGATGCAAGAAGATTACATCTTAAAGGTAGCCTACCCTCTGCATTTCTCATCAGTGAGCCCCTTCTAGCAATAACACACCCAGTGATCAAGGTAGCCATAAGGCAAAACAGAAAACAAGCATGCACTCATAAAGAAAGTAGGAAAACATGCAGGCAACAAAGTGGTCTGTTCAGCTCCTGAGAAAATGTGCAAAAAGTTAATGGTACAAATGACAGAAAAAAGCAGAGCTATTGTATCACACATAATTTTTTTGTTGCTTGAATCAAGGTATACGATTCCTCAATGCTTGCAGCAAGAGGTGCATAGGCCAGACAGAATATTGCCTCAATGTGCATTTCCCCGAGTATCAAAGTAGGTTTCATAAACCGCATCAGGACACCCTTGAGCTGCACTGTGATAATTGTGCATGTATACCTGAACTATAAAAGAACAAAGTACTCTACAAATGTGCTGAAACAAAAAATTCCGGCGGAGCCTATCTCACGATGACTATCAATGGTAATGCGATTAGCATTGAAGCAATGTGGCAACACGTCTTCCCACTGCCGAAACAGGTCATGTATGAAGCGTGTACTGCAGCGTGGCTCCTCTCTGACACTTCCCTCTGTACGCACTGTGCAATCTAGAGGCAGAGTCGTTTGCGTGGCCTCCGAGACTGCATCAATGGTGCGGTAGCGCTCTCTCACGCTTCCCCATGATCACGCTGTGCTATGTAGCGGTGCCGCAGCAAAACCAACGTGTGATCGCTGAAATGCATGACATGTCGGTGCATGCAAACACTGAGAAACGCATCATGTATGAGGCATGTACTGCAGCCGGCCTGCTCTCTCTTGCTTTTTCTGGACACGATGAGCTACCTAGTGGCACCACCGAGAAGTTTTGCTCATGGCATCCAAGATGCGTGACGTGTCGGTGCGTGTGAACGCTGAGAAGAATTGGTCCCTAGCTGGCCGCATACCCAGTGACACATGCCCAGAGACCCAAGTTGGCATGAAAGAGGTTAATTGAAGAGCAGCATATACCAGTGCATTTGTGGCACAGGCCACTAAAGTGTTGAGCTGCTGTGCTTGAACAACCTGTGTGACGTGGGTTCGATTCCGCCCAGCATGGGAGAAATTTTAAACGTTCTCTTTTTTCTTGAAGAGGGTGGGAAAAATGATAAGATAGTCAGGTGGCTGCAGAACAAAAGCTGCATGAAGTAGCACAAGAATGCTAATCGCAAAACTCAGTTGATCTTAGAAGCATAGCGTATTCTTAGGTAGCAAAATGTATGCGTCAGCAAACGATGCACTGCCTCACGTAAAAAAGGAGCACACAGCAGTGCTCACACACTAAATACAGGAATTCCGTTTTTACGTAAAAAAAAAGAAATAAAGAGCCTGGCTATGGACACGCCTCCCTGTTTATCTTTTTTCCTGTTACTAGCTAACAAATATTAAAAGTTATTGTCCAGCGCAAGACGCACCTGCATGTATCACTACGTTCTCAATTGCTGTAGCTGATTCCCTCTATTGTTTATGTTGTCACCAAACCTTGAGTATTCAGACTGCATACATGACGCAAATAGTGTTGTACTTTCTAGAAGGTGCAACAGTATACCGGCAATGGTTAGAATGCTAGGCTTAACCAGTGCCGCCAAAGTTGTGGTAGTCTCCGACCGCCGCGGAGACTACCAGGTGAGAAGCAAATTTTCTGCAAGCAGCAGAAAAAGTCTTGGGATGCTGCCGCCTGTCTTCGCTCAGTTTCTGACTATGCTATTGCGTTTATGTAAGAAAAAAAGAAAGAACAAATGAAGAAAAGAAACCGTAGCGCCGGCTGTAGGGCGCCGTTTTATTCACCGATGGCAGTAAAGGCAGTAATGGTGTATGCAACGTCATAACTCCTTGCTCATAAGTGGGCAATTTGAATTGCGCTAGAGGAATGCGGATCCTTGAGATGCAATTTTCTCTTAAACTGAGTGTTTTTTTGGCACGAAACATGCACTGCGTCATTTCTGGAATCCACGTTGATATACTACAGTATTTGCCTTTAGTGTCCTTTGAGTTGTTTCATCAAAATTTAAAGAAATACATTTGGCATACACGTCATCCTCATTTATGTTCTCTACCAACTTCACAGAGGTACTGTAGCTTACCCTGTTTGGATAGGCTGGTCATACTGGATGCCTTTGGCCAACTCCGCCACACCCATGAGTGCTTCAGTAAAAGAACAGAAGGAGGAGAGATGAGAACACGTAAAGAGGCACACTGCATTATCATGCAGGCTTTGGGAAAATGAACTAATCTAATTTTTGAAAAAGACGTAACAGGCCCTGTATGACACAGTGAGTAAGGGGAACACAAAAAGAAAGGCAGACAAAAAAATGGAACAACATGAGTGTGAAAATAGAAGCAAAAGTACAATATTTTGAAGAGAAGTAACAATGTAATTACATGAAAAAAGAAAAAATAAGAAGAAAAAGGAGAAACACACACACAATGTGTGAAAAACAGACAAGCACCACTAAACAGAAATAGCCCCCACAGTGCTCGGGTACTAATGCCATGGAGCATACGTATTTCTCTTCAGGTGCAAATTAAATCTGCCAAGTAGAAAAAGATACAAAAACCATTTTGGGCACTTCACACTTTCAATTATTGGTCTTCAAAAAATTGAAAAAACATTTTTAATTTTCTGAGATGTTCTGAGAATATACTGAGATGCCCACATTTCTGGACACGGTGCCTGAAGTCGGGAAAAAAAATATTGTATGCTGTAAATGAATCCTTCACAAATGTGCTTTGCTGGATGTGAGGCACAAGTTATTTTTAAAACATTCTGTAGGTTGGCCTTCTTCTATAGTGGTTCATCGAATTTCATTGCTTGGCTGACCATGTTTTCTTGGTGCTGTTTTGCTAGAGATGATAAAGCTATGTGTAATATCTGTTTCTCAAAAGTGTTCATCTGCAGGAGATTTTCTGCATCTGCCACTCAGGTATTCTCACTAGCTGATAGTGTGAGAGATACAAATTCACAGTCACTTCATTATTCTATTCCATATTGACATGAAATGAGCTTTATCTACTCTGCCGTGAACAGTTGTACTGCAGATTGATTTCCTCTTGCATTGATCCTCCTTTCACTTCAATACCTTGGAGACCCCTCATGGGGGTATTACAAAAGGGGTTGACAGTTGTATTTAGTGTCATTGGCGGAAAATTTTCGTTTTTCCGGGAGAGGCTGGGGCCTGACCAGCTTTCCGAACCCCACCCATGTATGCACATATATATATATATATATATATATATACAGAAAAATGAGAAGCACAACTTCGTGGTTATCTTAGGTTTATTTATCCAACAGTTTCGGTTGGTGGACTGACCTTTTTCAAGGGTATATATATATTTCCTTTATTAACAGTTACACTGGCAACTTCGTGTGACCTCGAAAGATTGTTCACTGAAGTGACGAGCTTATATGAGTATTTTCAAGACCTCAGAGTAGGAGACAATTCAGTTTTACAGCCCGAGTCCCCTCGCACCGCCAAGAGACTGGCGTCTCTTGGTTGAGCCATGCGACAAGCGGATTCAGTTAAACACGTTAGGGAGATGCATGTGTCTTGTGGAAATTAAGTCGCACAAGTATACATCTATGAAAAAGCAATGTAACGCCTTGTAAAAGATTTAATCCAAAGATACAATCAAGAAATCTTTTCCTGACGAAAGGTCAGCTATTGAGCAGATAAGACATAACATATATAAACATTAAACGACTTATAACAATTTCTGAAGACAACTTATGACTAGAATTATTAGCATAAGTATAATATGATTCCATAATGCCATAGTTTCATTACATGTCAAAGCATTCCTTATGCCACTGGTTTCGTTTATTTTCCAGAGGCAGAACAAAGGATTATAGAGCAAAATTATCAGGTGCCGAAATAAATAAACATATTAACAAATAAATAAATAAGACAGCGATATCTCAATAGCGCGAAAGGACTCAATAGCAAATATAGGAACAACGTGGATTGTGTTATTGAGAGGCAAATACAGCATATGACGAATAAAAATTAAGGAAAATGCACAGATAGACTTGGGAGTTTTACAAACAGCGCAACAACACGTCTTTTCTTACCCAAATGCCTTCACTCTGCTTGTGCTGTTATGGACTCCATTTTCATTCCTTTGTATAACTTTTTGCGTTGTTTTCTAAGCCAGGTGGTTTGCTTTGACTTGTAAGTTGGTGCCTTTCTCTCTCCTATTAAAGACATCAATTCATTGTCTGATGCGATGATTTCACCATCATAGAAAAAGTGTTCGTTCGGGCACTTGATCTGGAAATGAAGTCGTCGGCAATCCTATTCAAATTTATTTTGCGGGAGAGTTCTTTGTGGGCGTGCAAAATTGCCAGATGGTTCAAACGGGCTCGTCCAGTCGTCGACTGCAAGTACATTTTCAGTCGCCGAAGGCAAGAAAAGGAGCTTTCGGATGTGGTCGACGAGACCAGTATGGCCAACGCAATTTTTTTAGCTTGGCCATTTCCGGCAAAAAGTTTCGCAGGTGTTCGCCCTTGCCCCCCGTAAACATGTGCACGACGTCTCCAAATGTGTCCAATGATGCTGACCTTTGCTGGCTTAAAATGTCAATCAGCATATCTCTGTGCAAAATCAGGCGTCCTGGTTGAAGGTCGTCACTGTAGAACTATGTTATATATGCTTCGTCTTCCTTCCCTATGGCAAGCTGCTCAATGTGCGACTTATGCTGCCACATAACAGGTGGATACCTGTTGTTTAACGAAGACAGCACTGTGTCAAGTACTTCATAGAACCTCTGGTGGTACATGTCACTCACTGATGGAAACATGTGAGCTGAGGAACCTTCTTGATAGCGGCGTGGAGTCTTCTTTCGCCTAGCGGCTAGAACACATGGGTCCTCAACTTCTACTGTTCCTGCCTCTGTCACACATATGTGGGTCACGCGCTTCATTTTGGAGTTAATCTGCGCTGAGTTCAAGCTTGGGCCTTCTTCTTCTTTCTGGGGTTTTACGTGCCAGAACCAGTTCTGATTATGAGGCACGCCATAGTGAAGGGCTCCGAATTTTGACCACCTGGGGTTCTTTAACATGCAGCACAACGCAAGCACACAGGCATTATTGCCTTTCGCCTCCATCGAAATGCGGCCGCCGCGGCCGAAATTCGATCCCGCGACTTCGTGCAAGCTTGGGCCATCTGAGATGGCTGGTTCCTTCACGTGCACTGTCTTCCCACTCGCCTAGTTTTATGTTTCCGCTGGGGCTTATACGGTGGAAAATACGTCTCCTTTTCAGCGTCAGACGGGTTCTGGCGAAGTACCATTGGGCGAGGTTCCCACTATTGGTTTTGTCGTCGGTGATCATGCTGTGTTTGTAGACGGTGCACATTGCAACGTCCGCAGCCGCGGTAGAAGTGAGCTCGACGTCCGTTTTCTATTTCTCCTTTTATTGCCGACAGCAATTCTATCGACACTTCAGGCAAATTTTCGCTGTCGTCGTTGCCATGACATTCCGTATAAAGTCCAAAAGTCTTATGAGTGAGCGACCCATACACTATGGGTGCGAGAAAAAGCCCGTAACGCTGAGCCGTAACACTTGACGGACATTATCTTCCCACGCGTTCAATATTCGGGTTAATTGGAGGTCATGTGATCAAATGCACGCATGGGGAGGAGAGCACGCGTCTTCTCATCTAGCCCTGCCGCAGCTGCAAATTACTGTGTGCGGTTGACGCTTACGTGGCCCGCGTGCCGTATCCAATTGTTGGTAATCATTGGGGGGTGCAATGATCAAGGGCGAGCAGGTATGGTTGCTAGCTTCATGAGTGCTGTCTTCCTTCTTAGGCTATTTTTCCGCACCCCAAGTGTTGCAGAGACAGGAGTAATTGGAGATCACTGACCGAAGCTGTCCTGTAGTGGACATAAAGATATGCAGATGATGATGATGAATCTAATTTTCGGAGTCACGGTGAATCGCATGGCTGTACGAACCGTTCGCCCCCGCTACCGGCGTTCATCATAATGCCAGCGTTGTGATAGCGACTGCTCATAGTCATCCAGCGGGATATTTACAGGTTTACATGGTCCGTGCATTGCACGATGTTTGTTATTTTATAGGGTGAGTAAATGTTACTACAATTCATATAGGCGATATAACCAACGTACAAACTTGTGTGAGGGCCGCACTTTTTTGCCGCAATTTCGACGAGCCTTACAAGGGACCAGGCCATTTTATCTAATTTTTCCAACTACGAGTATGAAATCTGCCGTAAACCTCCGCTATTGCCTCCTCTCGCCATCTATATTCATGTACAACTTTAGAAGGCAGCGGCATTTGCCCCTCAAAGGTAGATGCACACGAGCATGCATCCACCAATGGGCGCACACTCCAGACTGCCGTCATGAGCCGGACGGCCGGTGACCCCGCCGACGGAGGACATGGCAGCCCGCGCTTCGAGCTGGGCTGAGTCGTGTCAGCGGGACTATTTCTTTAGTCGCGGTGGAAATCGGCTGCTGCGCTTCAGTGGCCAGGGCGGGGCCTCTCCTGTCTTCTTAAGTTATAACCGACTTTTTTTTTATAGATGCGATGTGCAAAAGTACGCTGCGCGAGGAAATTCGCAGAGGAACGCGATTGCTTCTTGGTTGGATTAAAAAAAATATATATATTTGCTTTCAAGTTGGGGGTGCGGCTCCTACGCGGATTTATACGGGAAGAATCTTTTTCGTGTAATTGTCTCATGTTTCGCTTTTGCCTTTCCGGCAAAACTGCAGCCTCTCTTTTTTTTTTGGAGTCCTAGTAGAAGCTCTGCTGCGCATGACTGCTATTGATTCTGACTTCGAGTGAATCCGGCTTGACCTCACTTCGGTTACTAAGTTAATTATATATATTTATGGACTCTGCATGCACATTGCCATATTTCTATCCCCAATAAATGTTGTAAACTATTATAGTTTTTTTATGAGTTGCTAGCATTACCTACAGGAAAGAGAAGCAACGCTGAGACACATATCATTCACGTGCATTTCACACACCGTTGACAAAAGACTCTGCTTGAGGGGTCACTGAAGTCTGCAGGTCTTTTTCATTGTCAAAAAAGTGCGCAAAGCAATTTGTAGCGAGTTGAACATACAGCAACATATTGATTCTCTAGACATAGGCTATCCATATCATTAGAAATAACTGTTAGTTCACTACCTCTTTCTCTTTCAAAATATCATAAATTTTGTCCTGTGTACACATTGAAATATAATGTCTGTGCATGGTGTTCACACTGAAAATTAAAATAACATGTTGAAGTGAAAAAATACGGATGAGGGAGCCGCCGTTGGTGCTTCTAATGCGCTTGTTTTCCTAGTGCCAGGATTTTCAGAAATAAAGCGAAATCATGAATAAAAGCCATGTCAACAATGATGATGATTAGTAAGGTTTATTGGCGCAAGGGCCAGATGTGGCCAAAGAGCGCCAAGGCGATGATAATGGCGTGTCAGTGGTACATGAATAGTGAATTATCAGGCGTGGATAAAACGTTAGATGAAGCATGGCTGTAAAGGGGCCTAAAAATAGTCGCTGTAAAGAGCGTAAAATCTACATGTAATAAGGTTATGACAATGATCAATGACGTTTACTATGACAATGAAGAATGCATTGAAAAAAGAGTGAAGATATTCAAGTTATTTCACATGTTGTAATTGGCAAAAGCACTACTGCCTAAACAGAGCCCTTGAACCACAAGGGCCTGGAGGCAGGTGCTATACTGAACTACTGTCACAGCGGCATCCTCTGGCGAGAGGATGCGCTACGAATTTATTGGGCTTATGACATGTAGGATAACATCGTTCAAGAATGCGAGGACTGCTTTGGTTGTAAAAAGTGGTTCTTTACCAAGAAACATGGACGGATGGAGCGGGACACAATAGCTGTATGCAAGAGGAAAATGTTTCCTTCTCTCTGTTTCGGCTTCCCGACACTCCAGGAGGACATGGAGGACGCTCAGCCTCTCACCACATCGACCACAGGTTGGAGGCTCGTTACCAGTCAACAAAAAATTGTGAGTACCATATGTGTGTCCTATTCTGAGACGACAGAATAGGACATCAGTTCGTCGTGTTTTTGTTGTACAGGGCCAGAAGCCTAGCTGTGGTTTAATCAAGTGGAGCTTATTATTTGTTGTGGCGTCCCACAAGCGTTGCCAGTGGTTTCGCAGTTTCGCTCGCAAAAAATGCTTGAGGTCTATGGCAGGAATAGCAGCGGTAAGATTAATTGCTTGAGATGTAATTGACGTGGCCACTTTGTCTGCCAGTTCATTACCCTCAATGCCTCTATGGCCAGGAACCCAGCATATTGTCACATGTGTACCAGATGAATAAATATTGCACAGGTGTGTGTAAAGCTCAATAAAAACAGGATTTTTGTGTATTCTTATAGACATTAGTGCCTTTACGACACTTAAGGAGTCCGTAAATATTATTGCATTCTGTGGTTTTAACTTCTTAATGTGTTTAACCGCAGACAGGACCGCATAGGCTTCTGCAGTAAAGATGCTTGTATAAGGGTTCAATACGTCCGATTCAGAGAAAGAGGGACCAATTGCCGCGTAAGATACGCCAGCGTGCGACTTTGATGCATCAGTGTAGAATTCAGCACACGAATACTTAGATTGGAGTTCACGAAAATGCATTCCAATTTCAAGGTCTGCTGCGTACTTTGTAATTTTTATAAAAGATATATCGCACTGTATCGGCTGCCACTCCCAAGGAGGTGGCAGTTTAGCTGGAGGCATTATGTGATGTTCGAGGAGTGGAACATCCATTTCAACGCTAAGCTCCCTCACACGCAGTGAAAAAGGCCGTCTCACAGAGGGTCGATTATGAAAAAGTGTAGTACACGTCAAATCGTTAACGGTCTTAGAACACGGATGTTCATGATTAGAGTGTACTTTGATGAAATATGTGAAACTGGTGTATGATCTCTGCAGATGGAGTGACCATTCATTCGATTCTACATATAAGCTTTCAATAGGGCTTGTTCTGAAAGCGCCTGTGGCCAGTCGGATACCTAGATGGTGAACGGGATCTAGCATCTTTAGTGCGCTTGGGGCGGCAGAGTGATATACTACAGCCCCATAATCTAGTCGTGAACGAATCAGACTCTTATAAAGGTTCAATAGACACTTCCTGTCGCTGCCCCATGTTGTGTGAGATATAATCTTCATTAGGTTCATTGTTTTTAGGCATTTTGCTTTGAGATATTTGATGTACGGGATGAAAGTTAGCTTAGAGTCAAGTATAATGCCTAAAAACTTGTGGTCTTTGTTCACAGGTACTTGCTGTCCACACAGTGCTACACAAGGATCTGGAATCAGGCCTCTCTTTCTAGTGAAAAGAACACAGGAACTTTTGTGGGGGTTAACTTTGAAACCGTTTTCGTCTGCCCACTTAGACACTTTGTTCAACCCCTGCTGTACCTGTCTCTCGCACACGGTCAGGTTACAGGACTTGAAGCCCATTTGTATATCGTCCACGTAGACAGAATAAAAAATTACCGGTGGTAATGAGGCACGAAGTGTGTTCATCTTCACGATAAACAGTGTGCAGCTGAGCACGCCTCCCTGGGGTACACCTGTTTCCTGTATAAATGGACGCGACAGTGCATTACCTATTTTAACCCGGAATGTGCGGTTGTGTAGGTAGCTTTCAATAATGGTTAACATATTACCGCGGATGCCCACTGCCGACAGATCGCGTAGGATTCCGTAACGCCAGGTCGTATCGTACGCCTTTTCCATATCGAGGAACACGGATAAGAAGTATTGTTTATGTATGAAAGCATCACGAATGTTTGCTTCGATGCGCACGAGATGGTCGGTTGTAGACCGTCCTTCTCTGAAGCCGCACTGATATGGATCAAGAATTTTGTTTGACTCAAGGAAGTGTAAAAGGCGACGGTTTATCATTTTTTCGAAGAGTTTGCAGATACAACTTGTGAGGGCTATTGGGCGGTAACTTGTTACTAATGTGGGGTCTTTACCTTGTTTTAAAATCGGAACGACAAGGGATTCTTTCCATGCAGTAGGTAGGTATCCGGCAGCCCATATAGCATTGAAAAGTGCGAGTAGCGTTATTTGAGTATCACTGTGAATGTGTTTAATCATGTCGTACATGATCCTGTCGGGTCCAGGTGCAGAGCTCCGACAGGCAGTCAAGGAGGCTCTCAATTCGGCGATGTTAAATGGCATGTTATAGGGTTCATTCTGTCTGCATTTACGGTCAATAGCCTTGCGTTCTGCGATTTGTTTGTGTTTAAGGAATGCGTCAGAATAATTATTCGAACTGGACACGCGCTCGAAGTGTTCGCCAAGAGCGTCAGCTTGGTCTTGCAAGCTGTTCGCTTCGTCGTTCACTAGCGGCAATGGATGGATTTCTTTTCCCTTTAGCCTCATTAGCCTGTCCCATACTTTTGCCTCTTGAGTATAGGAATTGATACCTGAGAGAAACCTCTCCCAACTTGCCCTCTTAGCCTGTCTTCGTGTCCTTCTTCCCTGGGACTTAACATGTTTAAATTCTGTTAGGTTTTCAGCCGTAGGACATTCACGTAGTTTGCCCCAAGCTTTATTTTGTTTCCTTCGTGCCTGTCTACAATCGTTATTCCACCAGGAGACCCGTCTTTTGAATGAAGTGCCACTTGTTTGAGGAATGAACTTCTCAGCGGCGTCAATGATAAAAGCAGTAAAATATGATACGGCATGATCTATAGTAAAATTATTTATAAAATCTCGTGATAAGTACGTGGATTCCCTAAAGCATTCCCAGTCAGCTGAGGCCAGTTTCCAGCGAGGGACATGAGGAAGAGAGTCATGTTCGGTTACTAAGTTTAGGGTTACTGGGAAATGATCACTTCCGAATGGGTTTTTAATTACATGCCAATCTAAATCAGGGAAAAGTGAGGCAGAGCCAATTGACAGGTCTATTGATGAATATGAACTATGATGAATATTGTAGTATGTTGGTTCCTTCTTATTGAACAGGCACGCACCGGAGTTAACAAGGAAGTTTTCGATGAGCCGACCTCTCGCGTCGCATCGCGAGTCTCCCCAAAGAGTATGATGAGCATTAAAATCACCAGTGATAATGTATGGTTCTGGGAGCTGGTCGATGAGGCTGTAAAATTCCGTTTTACTCAGGTGATGGTTGGGTGGTATGTAAATGGAGCAAATGGTTATAAGCTTGTTGAATAAAATTGCTCGCACGGATACAGCCTCTAGAGGCGTGTGTAGGGCAAACTGTTGGCAGGCAATAGACTTATTTACAACTATGGCTACACCTCCGGACGAGGCAGAAGCGTTGTCACGATCTTTACGAAAAATGGCACATTGCTTCAGAAAGTTGGACTGTGTAGGCTTTAAGTGTGTTTCTTGGACACACAGCACCTTCGGATTAAATTTATGTATGAGTTCTGTGATGTCGTCGAGGTTACGAAGTAATCCTCTGACGTTCCACTGTAGTATCTGTGTGTTCATGTTGCAGACAATGTTTGTGCTGTGTGTCTCGTGTGAAAACACTAACTTAACTTACAGAGCCCTTGTCGGGCCCTGTGATGCGGGCTTTTTCTTTTTTGGAGCGGTCGAGAGATTCTCGCCGCTCCTTTGGCGCTGGCTGCGCCGTCTGGCTGGAAGATGTGTCCATCGGCTCTTGCGGAGCGCTGGACACCCGCTCTTGAGAACGGTTTGTTCGCGGTGAAGGCCTCGTCTCGAGGGACGAGACCTTGGAGGCCACCAGCGCGGAGGTTGATGGCCCCTTCTGCTGGGGTGGCGGAGCAGCGCTAGCTGCAGCCGCCGAGGGGGCGGATGGCGTCGCTGGCAGCTCACTGTGTGTGAGCCGGACAGCCGCCGGAAGCCGCTGTGGCGCTGCCCCCTGACGCGCCACTTCGGCAAAGCTGGTTTTCGGCAGGTGCAATACCCGCCTGCGTGCCTCCTTGAAAGTTATGTTTTCTTTTACCTTAATTGTCACTATTTCCTTTTCTTTTTTCCAGGATGGGCACGACCGCGAGTATGCGGCGTGCTCCCCATCACAGTTCACACAATGTAGAGAGCTTTCACATGACTCAGAGGAGTGTTCATGACTACTGCATTTCGCACACGTTTGGCGGCCTCGGCAGTTCTGGGAACTATGGCCGAACCGCTGGCATTTGAAACATCTAAGAGGATTTGGCACGTATGGCCTAACACGAAGCTTGATGTACCCGGCCTCGATAGACTCGGGGAGAACACTTGAGTTGAAAGTAAGTATCAGATGCCTGGTCTGGAGTTCTTTGCCATCTCGCCTCATTTTAATCCGTTTTACATTGATGACATTCTGCTCACTGAAACCCTCCAGGAGTTCAGCCTCACTCAGCTGCAACAGATCGTCATCTGAGACAACGCCACGGGTGGTATTCATTGTACGGTGCGGGGTTACTGTTAATTGCGCATCTCCAAATGATACTAGATTGGGTAGTTTTTCGTACTGTTTCTGGTCTCGGAGCTCCAAGAGGAGATCACCGCTCGCCATCCTGGATGCTTTATAGCCTGGTCCAAAAATATCAGTCAAAGTCTTTGACACAAGGAAAGGTGAGATTGCTCGTACAGATTTGTCTGTTTTTTCTGCGTGAATCACATGGAATCGGGGAAAAGTTTCTCTTTGGCGACCAAAAAACTGGAAGACTTCATCGGTGCGCCCTCGTTTCAGACGGCGATCGGATAGTGGGGGGAATGAACTTGCCATAAGTATATATGGATTTTTCGGCAGCAACGCCAGCCACCCACCATGGAGCCCAACAAGGGGACGCTGGAGGGCCTGTAAACACAAGACCTGCAGACGCCAGCTGTACGTCACCACTATAACCAAATATGGAGTATCCGAGGTTGGCTACCCACACAAGGTTAACCCTAGCTGCCTGGGAAATTGGAAGTAATGGAAGTGAACAGAAGACAGGATAGATTGAAAGTGAGAGAGAAAGACGAAGATTAAAGAGGAGGACAGGAAAAGGCAACTGCCGATTTCCCCTGGGTGGGTCAGCCCAGGGGTGCCGTCTATGTGAAGCAGAGGCCGAAGAGGTGTGTTGCCTCTGCCGGGGGGCCTTAAAGGTCCGAACACCCGGCATCGGCTCAACCCCCAGGATCCCCCTTTCCCCAGACACGGCTCAGCCGCGCACGGCTACACGCGGGAGGGTCCAACCCTCATGTGCTCGGGTCCGTGGTGGCGCTACTCACCAAACGCCTGCTGACGCAGACGCCCCTGCGGGGCCATGTCAACAATGACGCAGTTAGCTTTTAGCCCCAATGACATTTTAAGGGAAAATGTAAGGCAACTCAAAAGACACTATAAACGGGTTGGGTAACAGGACTCTGGTAATGACATTTTAGGAGCGGGGGGAGCTTCGGTATCGCTGGGTGGGGACTCTGGAGGGGGCTTGAGCCCCGGAGCCTCCCTGTAGTCGGCGCCTATGCTTAGTGTCATTGGGATCTTTGATAACACTACTGACAGCTGCTTGCAAGTTAGTAATTCACTTCAAGGTGGTTGTGTATGAGTGATACAATTGTGTGTTCACAACACTTGCAGGAAACACCTGCCTGAGATGTTGGATGATAATTTCCAGGCAAACTTTACATTTTTAATTTTAAAAACAAGAACAAGCTTCACAGTTTTCCAATCAGCGGTCAACAGTCTGGGTGACACAGACTGTTTGAAAATTTGGCAGACAAATATACAAGTGGAACAGAGTTCTATAACAGCATAATGCTAATGCCATCGACAAGAACTAAGGGTACAGAGCACCCTCCTTTCCTCAACACTTCTGTTTGTGAAACCATTCGCCATAAATTAAAACAAACATTAAATTAAAACCCCTCTTTGCACAAAGACAAGGAGAGATACAAATGACAAATATGAACGGCCACACAATCTAAAGAAAGTTTCCAGAAAACACAATGTCAATTTGCTTTCTGCCCCCCCCCCCCCCCCCCCCCTCCAAGCAGATTGTCCACGGTGGGCAAGCACATGAAAAAGCATGATAAGACCCAGTGCACCACCAATGACAATGCGGAGCTCAGAATGTGTTAAAAATGAGATACCACTACGCCGTGGAAAAGTTTACATAGGTCAAATTTGTCAGTGTTATAATGAAGGAGCATGGCAGCACAGCAATATTGTGCAGAATGGGTATGGCAGTCATTTAGCTGCTCATTAGTGTGCCTGTACTCGCAAGTTCAAAAAATGGCAAAATGAAAATGAGAAGGGAAATCATGGAAGAAAAGCTGGCAATAAATGTGTCAGTGCACCATCTCTTGCCCTGTGAGATTTTTGGAACTAATAATGTCTTACATACTTGCATACACATGGTTAAGTTGGACATAGACTACAAAAAGCTTATATTCTGAAGCTACTATAAATATATGAGAGAAGTAATATGTTCAAGCATTGATAGGTGCCACAAATTGGTGCTCAAATTACAGAATTATTGCAAACATGTAATGGTCTTTCCTGGGGAAACAGAGAACAATGTGTTTGATCTGGCTTTTCAGAAATAGCAACAGTAGTAAAGTATCAGTATTGTACCCTGGTGGTAAAGATTAATCAAAGAATACTAGAAAATGAAAGAGTGAAAACAACAAATAAGACTTACTTTGGACCTAGTAGTGGCTAAAGCATGCAAAAGATACATAAAATCGCAAGATCTCAAAGGCCTTACCTCTTCGTTCAGCTACACTTTCCAAGATTTTCTCTTCTTCCTTGAGCTGCTTTTCCAGTGCACTCTCTTTACGAGCTGCAAAGTAAATCATGAATAAAAAAAAATTAGGACCATAAAAATGAGTAAAAGTGCACATTAAAGTCAAACGTGTTCATAACCTACCAGCGCTTCCAATGCTACACAAGGCTAGCAGGAAATATGAGAAATTTTAGATGCAGCTTTATTTACATGTGCATATCTTTATACAAAACCCAATAAAGAGATCTAACACACTGAAAATTTACAGTCCCTGTCTATCACACAAGTTATGCTTTTCTGATAGACAGAGACCAATTTTTTAGGACAAATATATTATGCTATGAGCTAAAACATCATTAAAAGTTTTTTTTCTCAAACCTTCAGCGCTGTAAGGCATTACAGAAGGAGGGGGTACACAAAAAATTGGCTCATCCCTCTTTCAAAGGAAGTGGACATAACACAAATGTGAAACATGTATTCTAAAAACCAGTGGAAGCTTTACAGCACATTCCCAAATACAAGTACATAAATGTGAATAGTCTTTTATTAGTTACAGTTTCACTTGAAAGGTGAAGTGATGACAGCGACAGCAACCACGCAAGGCCTGTGGTGCTGCCCAGCATAAACAGTACACCAAAGGCTACAAGGTGTCATAGGTAGATTCAACATGACGGTCAGTCTGTATGTGGTGAGAGTGCGTCGTTAAAGCTCCAACGGCATTGTGTGCTCGCCCATACACACGTTGAAAGTTGAGCCCCCGCAGTGCCAGTTCTCATGTACCAGGGACCCCAACAGAGTTTGACAGCAAGCACTGCTATCTTTACTACCCTCCTAGGTGTCCACGGTGCCAGGCATATTGTCCACGAAATTGTGTAGTGATAAAATAAATTGTAACTAAATATAGTCACTGGAACAAATAAATGTCATCAAGACAACAATTCCTTTAATAAAGCAATCCTTCTCTAACCTTTCTACGCCTACTTTCCTAACCATTAGGTAGGCACAAAACAGCAAAATATGAGCGCAAAGACACTTTTAAGCACTACCATCATGACTACCTTTCTAGATGTCCAGGCTGCCGGGCATATTGTCAACGAAATTACTCAGTGATAAAATAAGACAGCTAAATATCCTCATTGCAATAAATACATATCTTGAAGAGCATATCGCCATATCGCAGATTTGCATGATAATTTGCAACGCACATACACTGGAGAGATTTTTGAAACACCTTTGTGCTTTTTAAAAACAATAAGCTTATCTACAGACGGATAATTGATAACTTACACAGTACACTATGCATTTGAGTTGCAGACAAGAAAAGCACCACAAGAAGCAACCTCGAAACAACTTTCATTACAGCAAAGGATATGGATGGTAATAACTTTATTGAATTGTCCTGCAGTTCTGACGACCCGGGCTCAGGTCTCCCAGGACGGGACATCGAGATCTTGTCTCAGCGCCGCCTCGCGGGCCTGCTGGACGGCCCAGAGTTGGTCGCCGAGGTCGGAGCTGCGCAGAGCGGCGGCCCACCTCAGCGATAGGGTCTCGGAGTTTAATTCGTTTTTGTGTTGGGCGTTACATTCCCATAGCATGTGTCTGAGTGTAGCTGTTTCCTATTTGCGTATCTTGCATGTGTCTTCTTTGTGGACTTCGGGGAATATCCGTTTGAGGTGAAACGGGTTCGGGAAGGTTTTTGTTTGCAGTTGACGTAGGGCCACTGCTTGTGCCTTGTTTAGGTCTTTGTGTGGTGGTGGGAATGCTCTTCTGGCTTGTTGGTACATCTTTGGTGTTGTACATAATGGTGTTGTATGTGGATGCAATCAAAATAAAAATAATCTTAGTTTGAGCTAGTTGGTATATTCAAATAAATTTATGGCGCAAACTGGACAAGGACATAAAACACAAACGATAGGTCAGGCGCAGTTTTTTTTAAACAGCTTCAGTTAGTCTCTCACACACACACACACACACACATAAACAAAAAAAAAGAAGGAAACAACGAAATTAAAAAACCACAGAAAGTCATTTACTACGCCATTTATCAGACAAAACCATTTAAGAGAAAAATAACAGATTACTCAAACCATGTTAGGCAACCCACACGCACACACACAAATGCATGCACACTGACAGAAGAAATTCCCAAATACAGCTGTCAAAATGATCATGGGGACTACCTTTTTTCATCATTGCACACTACGCCCAACATGAAGCATATCATAGAAATCTGCGATTTGCAAGTGATAATAAATAACCAAAGCACTGTCACCATGATGCCACAACAGCCATCTGCTCACCTTCAGCTTTCTTTTTGAGCTCTGTGTGTTGGTCAAGCAAACTGATGTTGGATTTACGGCCATATTCATCCCGCTGGTCATCGTCTTCATCAGTAGCAGTGCTGGATTTGTCACGTTTTTCCTCCAACAAGATGGCATGTAGACGGCCCAGCCTGCCAAGCTGCATACCACAGTTCTTAGCTTGAGGGCTACTTTAACCCATTTCCTACCAAATCACTGCAGTTGCATGCAGAGACCACAATACCAGATGCTGGTGCAAGGCCAAAGGAAATTTCAACACAAATGAGCTGCAAAATCTTTCATGTAAATTGAACCAATTTTCCACAGCTGGTGCTAGTTGTGCTTATTGAAGGATATTTTGTTGACATTACTCAAGTTTTTTGGCATGCTTTGCAATGATTTTTATCAAAATAGTGGTAAATCGGAGAACTAAGAAAACTATAAATGTTGATTTACATAGACGTAAACTATTCTTAAACCACACGTGTTAAAAATTTGTGACAGTGTTACCAAAAGAAATCCTAAATATTGTAAGTTTCACACTAAATACTGTTTTCAAGGCAAAAAGAAAGAAAAAGACTGATGATTAACTAAAAATTTCTGATATATAGCTCAGCATGCATTCTACAAACAGGAGAAGATACAAAGGTTATTATTCTTTAAACAAGAAAAAAAAAGTATATATATATATATATATATATATATATAGGAAAATCAGAAGCACAACTTCGCGGTTATCTTAGGTTTAATATTTTCCCAACAGTTTCGGTCGGTGGACCGACCTTTTTCAAGGGATCCCTTGAAAAAGGTCGGTCCACCGACCGAAACTGTTGGGAAAATATTAAACCTAAGATAACCGCGAAGTTGTGCTTCTGATTTTCCTAAATACGCTTGGCCCATTGAAAAATCCAGTTACATATATATATATATATATATATATATATATATATATATAATATATATACATACAATTTTTTTTTTCATATTTTCCTTTTAACACCAGCATTTTCTTGAGCTATGCTGAGACCTAGCTGACTTGGAACATATGCTCTGGCGGTGCCCCGCGTTACACGACAGCGATGATGTCATGTCGTCCAAATGGGAGGCTGCCCTAAGCAGCCCCGATCTTGAAGCACAGCTATGGGCTGTCCATCGGGCCCGCGATGCAGCAGAGAGGCTCGGCCTTTCTGTACCGACGTGGGAGCGGCCCGCTATGTGCTGACGCGCGTTCCGAGGGACCGTAATAAAGTTTTATCATACCATACCAGCATTTCCTTGCCATAGGCAAAGCATGGTGGACATAGCGGTCACAGCAGCAGGTGCCCAAAATGCAATAGGTAGTTGGCAAAGTCACAGTATGTATTGACCCTTTTCACAGCGATCCCGTGGGCGCTGCCATGTTTGATCACGTGGTGACGCATACATTGCTTGCCTCAACTGCCTCCGTTGCCTCAGTGTTTACAATGGATGTTTATGACGCTGGTGTGGCGTAGCAAACATGTTTCGGGAGATATCGTAGACGGTGACTGGGTGAACGACACGGAGCTTTGGCCACAGCTTCAGAGAGCATGCAAAAGCGCTTCCGGAGCTGATTAAGCTACGTCCAACTGGTGCAAGCCGCTTATATGGTGCTTGGTCTAAAAGCGAGGCTAAATATGTATTCCAAGCTATCCAAACTTTCCGCTCATGAATTGACTCAGGATTATTATATTTTGCTCTTCATTCTTTATTTGGCATATATTTTGAAGCAGCGGCTTGTCACGTTTCTGACTCAGCAAAGTTCCTCGGTGCGGTCACAATCTGATTTTCTGCCTAATCGCTGGCAGGTGTGCTCAGTTCCAATACATTTGTTCTTGCTGTGCACAAGGCTTGAAACGTAGCTGTTTTGCACATTATAATACCTTGTAGTGAAAATGTATTATCGCTAGTAACTCGCTTACTCTTGTCGACCATCGCGAAACATTCAGCTTTGACCATTCGTGCGCTATCGGTGTAGTACAGTGCAGTCCGCTTATAACGATATCAAGGAGAATAAAAAATCTGGACATTATAACCGATCATCGCTATATCTGGACTGCCAAAAAAAGAAAAAAAAAAAAGCTGCAGAATATACCTTTGTAGTCCCGAAACCAAATTTGCCACTTGCGATAAAAAATGACGTAGAAAGTAGGCTGTGAAAAATAAAACATTTATTTATACCTCTAAATAGCGTTTCAATTGTTAGACGCAGAAATTTGCACTTGCTTTTGCGGAAGTTTCAGGTTCACAACCGCGGTGTACATCGTGTCTAGCTGCTGCATGAAGACTGGCGGCTGTAATTCAGCGTGCATGAAATCAATGAGCGACTGGATCGATGACTTTACACTTTGGTTGAACATCAGGGTCAGTGTCAAAGACGGGTCATTATCAATCTCGTCGTTGCAACTTCGTCTCAAGCGACGCAGCTTTGCGCTTTGTCGGTGCACCTCCCACTGCTTCCGCGACGCATTTCCGCGCTTGCTGAGAAAGAATGAGGGAGATTGTAGGAAGAGAGCGTAGGCGCCGCTCGCTTATTGGTTCCCCCCCCTCCTCCTCTTCTTGGACGCTCGCACGACCGCCGGCGACGCGGACGCGAAGTAGCTGGCGCCATCTTGTGCACGCTGCGCCAACTTGCGATGCTCTTCCACGGTCAGTCTGGAGGCACGCACTCGCTCTAGAAGGAAAGGAGCGCACGCCTCCAGACCGGCCGTGGCCCTCCGTGGCTTTCGCAATTGGCGCGCGAGTGGGATGCGCTGCACGGCAATGGCAGCAGATACGAACTTTCGTAGGCAAACTTTTCGCCTCGTCTCTGTTAAGGGCAACTTAGGAACGCAAGTTTCACAATTATTCTGCATTAAAAAGTGCCGCCCAGAAGCAAAATTTCTATCGTTATATCCGATATGCAGTGAATAACATATTGTTATATATGGGTTTTTTTTCTCGTAGCCCTAATGCATAAGTTGATACTCTTAAGTCGAATCATCGTTATAGCCGATATATTGTTATATGTGGTATCATTATAAGTAGACTGCACTGTACCGTCATTTATTGTGCGTATATAGTGCGCATATATTCAAGTGTGCGCCCATTCACTTATTCTTGACACGTTGGCGAAAAAGTGGGCATAAGTTTCCGTGCCAGTTGGGGCATAAAAGAGTGGGCATAAGTTTCCGTGCCAGGTACTGTGCGTGAAACCTACTATGGCAGGAAGCAGCGCTACTCCCTTTATAATTGTTTAAAGCGTGGTACTCGCTCTTCCTGATGTACCGGGGCTGAATCCCTTTTTTTTTTTTAAGGTTAGGGATACAGCGCTGGCGGATGAGCAAATTTCTGTATCCTTGAGGCAAGCCGTACATCCGGCAAGCCGTACGCCCGCCTCGGCTGCGGGAGGCTGTGGGTTCGATTCTCACCGCCGCCGGGCACCCACTGGTTCAAAAGGGTACAAGCGTACCCCGGCCTGGCGTTCGGCTTCCTTCAGGGGTGATACGCTTGGGAAAGGAGCCTGCGCCCTGAATTCCCGTCGAAACCAACGTGAGCACGGAAATAAAGTGGTGTCTGGGCCGCTCCCATGGCGGTCATTTCCCATGTGGCGCCCCAAGCACCTATTGAGGTGGGGGCACCTTCGGGTTGAGGTCAAACACCCCTTTCCAAGCGTTCAGGTCCCATAATGGCCGAGCACCAGGCCGGGAGCGCGCTTGTACCTATTTTACCGGTAGGTACCCGGCGGCAGCACTTGCCTCCCACAGCCGCGGCGGATGCTCGTCTACAAGGCCGTCTGTGGTTGGACAAGAGGCGCCCAGAGACAACAGCTGAAATCTCTATTGGGCCCTCTTTCGAGATGTGGACCCCCACGACAGCCGAGCACCAGGCCAGGGGACATCTCTACCCATTAGAAAAACCGGTGGGTTCCCGGCGGCACCGGGATTTGAACTCGGTACCTCCCGCATACGAGGCGGATGCTCTACCGCTAGGCCATCGCTGCGGTTTTTTAACCCGTACGGACAGTGGCAGCAGCGGTTCGCGAACTTGACCACACATATTCATTACATTAGCTTTGCCCTCATGCCCGCCCGGATTCTTCTATTCCGCCCCGGATGGGGCAGAATCGAATGGCGTCCACATTCGATTTACATTCGATTTACAAACAAATACGCCGCACTTGGCCAAGAGACAACAGCCTGCGCTAGCCTCTAATCATCGTCATCGTCTTCACACTGCTCGCCTCTTCGTCATCGTAAATACTGGTCCGTAGCAATATGCCAGTCACTATTTTTGCAGCCAACTACTGCACACATCTTCAATCCACGATTCAATCCAGCCTGATTGGAGCACAGTGCGTTAGCGAAAACTCGTTTGGATTTCCAACAGCTTATCGCACAGAAGCAAGGTAGAAGCGGTAATGGTTTCGTGTTCGTGTGCTGTTGCTGAGGCGATGCACGGCACACCGCCGACAGTGCCATCTCGGTTCTCTAGAACAAACTGCTCTACGACAAGGGTCAATATGGCAAAGTCACAGTATGTATAAAGGAGTGCACTTATTTATGTCAACCGTAGCATGCTGGGTCACATCTGCAACATGAAGAGGATCTCTGACCTAGGCTAGCAATAAGCTCACTCAAGGCTGGTTGGGCAGCCGTCCATGTTTACAGAACACCAAGGTGATGTGCAAAATGTGTGAACACAGACTGGCTGTTAGTCCCTGGCAATTGTGGAGGGTGCACTAAATTTCCCTGTCCAGTGGCGAGTGAACATGTGGGAAACAACTGAAGAAGCGATGTCGAGCAAGGGGTATGGCGAGTGTATCAGCGCTAAGGAGGAAAAAATAAAATCTGAGCTTTGCTGGGTGGTTTTGGCAGGCAGTATTATTCACAGTGACTTCTTTTTTTCTTCTTATTGAGACACCTTCTGCAGCTGACATTTTACTTAACTTAGGTCACAAGCATGTGGAAAAAAAAAATAAAAAAAAAAAATAAAAAAACAGGACTTGCCTGTTGCTTCCGTCGCTCCTTGAGGGGTACATATGGTGTATAATCATTGTCAGAGTCACTACTGCTTTTGCTTTCTTCTCTCCGGAATCTCTGAAACAGCAGGCCAAAAGATAAAATTACCTATAGAAATTTACACTTTCTGGTGCTTCGTTCAAATCAAAGCTGATCACACCACCACTTACACCAGAAAAATTCATTGACCTATGGCATATGAAATGTTAGATAGCTTGCTGTTGGGCCAATTGGTACATGGTATATAGAACGAAAACAGCGCAGCTTTTGTGCTAAACAATGCTTTCATTAAGCGCCAAACAGTTCAATATTCGAACTTTCAAGATTAAAAATTATACTTAGAATACGCGGGAAACAGCGTCCGTTTCGTGTCTTTTTCGTTTATGTCCACGTTTTTTGCGCTGTTTCCCATGCATTCTTAAATGAACCAACTAGCTCAACGTTGTACCTGTTTGCAGAAAATTATACTGCCATTTACACTCAAACTGCAAGTCCACCTATGACCAAAAATATTACTTGCACTCATCTTTTTATGGTAAGACAGCAGAGTTACAAGCAGTGGAGTTTATAACCCAACGCGCATTTAATACAGGTGTCACACGGCACTTTTGATCACGATTGAACTTCTGGTCGCGGTTGGCTTCCTTGCTCAATCTGGAGAAGGGAGCCAATTGCGGTCAAAAATTTCAATCCAGATTGGGCTAGATGATGATGGTTATTTATAGCGTTTAATGGCACAAAGGCTACTATGGCCATAGAGCGCTAGAGCAATGGTGAGTGGTCCGCTCAGGGTAAAGGCAATAGGATGGCCCGTGTATTGAAGTGGGAATAAAAACTATGGCGTAGAGCGTAGATGTCTGATGGCTGAAATAGCTACAATCATTGTGACAAAGGAGCACTCATTAGCCCTTGCATTGGCAAGGGTAGCAAGGCCCCAGTGTCGTTAAATATTTTCATCCAGACCAGTAGCTGCGTCACGAATGATGCAGGACTGGGTTTAGAAAGACGTTGAAACTACCTTTAAAAATCCAACGGACTTCAGAAAGTCACAAATGTGTTTATAAGGAACCGAGGGTTCATGAGATAAAAACATGGATGGATGCAATGGTGTGTGTGACTTGTAGAGGGAACTAAAGTGTTGAATCCGTTCTGTGGCATTCAATTATGACATAAAGAATGGTGAGGATGAACACACCTAATGCAGATGGGCGGATCAGACGCGAGGAGGAGGTGCGAGTGTGTACCAAAAGTGTGTCCTATTCTCACGCGGCTGAAAATCACTTCCTCGTGTCTATGGCGGAACAGAGTGTATCCAGAGTTAATTCGTGGTTGTATAGTGTGGAGCTTTATTGTCGACTAGAGATCGGGCACGATCGCGATCGAACGTGGCCGTGTGACACCGGTATAAAACAGTGCCCTTACAGCTAGACGCCCTGCATGGCGAAGCACGCACACATTGGGAAAAAAAAAAAAAAAAAAAAAAGGACTATTAGTAAAATGACGTGAAATGAACGTTGAAGGTACGAAGCATGGGCGCAGCGGAACAGCGACACAGTTCCTTGCCTGCGAAAAGTGACTGACCCTGCATTTGCAACAACCTTCGACAAAAAAAAAAAAAAAAAAAAAAAAAAAAAAAAAAAAAACCTTTTTGCGAAGATCAATCAAAGAACGGGCCAGCTAAAGAAGGCTATCCGTGTTGCGAGCAGATGACACCATCGTTTACTTTGTTTGCTTCCCAGACCGCGAAGCTGGCGTCCCACGCGATGCAGAAGAAGCCTATAAAAACTTCTGCAGCACAAGTAACTACTCATACAGTGCTCAACGTACTTTTTTTGCCGTTGGTTGCGCATTTTCGCTTTGAGAGTCTGTGTTCCGTACGGCACTCTCAACCTTGCCGTCCATTTTACAACGTGACACCGATGCCGATGCGAGCAGTGCACACCATGACGATCATGGTGTGCACATCAAACAGCTTCCTTGAGTAACAAAAACTAATCTCAAAGGTCATACTTTTACGTAGTGACAAAACAATTTTGAGCGCTTAAAAAAACCTCATGATTCAAATCGCACCCAACAGCGATGCCTGCCGTTTCTTGTTTATAGAATCTGATCTCAAAGGCCATAGTAGCCGAGGTAATTCTAGCAACCCTAGCCGAGGTGGACGACGTTTTGCAGACGACGCTCACCGAGCAAGCTTTCCGACACCGCGGGCGTTTCCAGAGAACGTGTCAAAGCTCCCTAACCTATTCAACAATCAAAATTTGTTGCGAACACTCCATAGTGACGTGTTTTCCAGCTCCCGTCGAATTTGTTTCATTATCTGCGCTGTCAGACCGAGCAAGTAGCATCCATGGCGCAGTGCCGTGAAAGTGTTTTAAGAATACACTGAAACCGCCCACTGGAAACTGGCGCTGGACCGAAAAAGCTGGCGCACGCAACAGGCCCATCGTGGTATATCTTGGCTGGCGAGCTGACTTGGTGGCGACGCAAGAACGAGCCGGAGCGATGGTTGCCTCGGTTGTTTTTTGTCACTGTAGCTAGTCGCTGGGCTAAGGTAACGCTAAGGTGTCACGTACCATGGATCAGCAAGGATGCTACTCGAATCTGGCGAAGCTCCGGCAAGAGCTGTATGCCGACTCTGGCAATGAAGCGATCACTGTTGGACTCCACTACTCGGACGTCGTCAAGGTGGGTGTTGCATAGCCTTTAGCGCATCTTTATCATACTTAATTGATAAACCCAGGGTCAGAACGTGGTCAGAATTTTGCGCGAAAGCGCCATTCGGCCCTGCAACGCATTTCTCTCTTTCGCGATGTCAAGGTTCTTGTAGACGATCATCAGGACGAAGGCTGTCAACTTGCACTGTTGGTAATGCTTCAGGATGCAGGAAGCTGCTATCAGTCAAAAAAACCGTAAGTGATATACCTATACTTTGGCATACCTAAGTGCTGCATTAAGGTGAAAGCTCTACACATCATTTTCTAGGGCCTACGACGCAGTGGAGTCGCTGAAAAGTGCTTTTGGTGCCTTGAAAAGAACAAATAGGTATAATGTTCAAAGCCAGACTTTAATCACCATGACGACCATTATTCTGTCTCATCAATCTGCGGTAAGCAAGACGCTGTCACTAGCATTTGTTGATTCAACTGTTATTCCCTCGTTTCTTGTTTTTTTCTTTCGGCATAGTTAATTTTTCTTTTTCAGGATTATGCCCAGTTATGTGAACTCGTGGAACTTCTTGTTGAGAACGTTGTTCAAGTGAAGCGAAACCATCCATTGGTTCGAGCAGCTGGCTGCAGCTGTCTCAGGGAAATCGAGATATTCCATCCGGTAAATAGTCTTGTTTTCATGCTCTCTATTGTGCTAGAATGATGTCGTGATGTCACTAACTCGGGAACCAAGAGCACTGGTCAACAGGAATAGGGACCAGGGCGGTTTTTAATGCCACACGTTAACAACTTCTTGCAGTTTTCTGAAAATGCCAGTATGTGTCATCATCATCAGGTGCACTACAGATGCAATGCAACATTTTCCCTCTTCCAAAACAAGCACCCTCTCGATGCACAACCTAAGTGTGTGTGTGTGTACTACTCATCACAACACGTATGTGTGTGTGTAGTGCATTGCCTATAGAGGCGCCACTGATGGCCACCTAGCGAGCGCTTTCGAAAGCATGCTCGAAAGCAGTAGCAGACGATAACCCTTTGCAGCAAGGATGACTGAAGTTCGCGACTACGATTTCTCCTTGTTGGGATGCCAGACAGTTTCTGCAGTGACAGCTGCAGGAAAGGCGCGAGCCCCTATGAGAGCAAACATGTACACAATGTTAGTGGAGTTTGGGCCAATCCAGTCTACATATGTGCCAGGTGCGTCTCGCAGACAAGCGTGATGAAGCCTAGTTACAAAGTGGAGCTTGTGTTAAGTAGCTGTTTCGTTTTGTTGACTAATGCTATTTCTAGATTATTTCGATAATTTTTTTAACTCTACCCTTGCCGTATTATTGTTTCTGTACCTCAATAATAAGCAGACGTCGTTGGTGCAGACTTGCATCTCAAATGACTCCGCACAGCGCAATGCCGGCACACATTGTAGTAGTGATCTTGCTACCGCTGAACACATGCGACATCACTGAATTAAAGCCTTGAAAATCGCCTCATGATGAGCCATTGTGAAATTGTTAATGGAAATGCGTACCATCGTGAATGAGCTCACCAAAAGCATGGGTGAATACGAGCACGAGTTAGCGCTGCACAGCCGATGCAATTCCGCTGCATACGTCGACGAACTGCCCTTCCCGATAGTGTTTTCTGAACTTGAAATTCTCTTAGTGGCCTGGTTGGAAACATATAAAGCTAAGGTGTTACCAACCTTCGAGTATTTTTTTTTTTTTCAAATGTTACTGAAGAGAGAAGCCACCCAACATATTTAAAGCGGGAGCAATGCTGGCCAAGGTAGATGGGTGCTGGCGGCAAGGGCGGGTTTAGTCCTTTGCAGCGTACATATTGCACTCCTACGCTGCAAAATATAAACAAAAAATT
Organism: Dermacentor silvarum; assembly: GCF_013339745.2. Classification (NCBI taxonomy): domain Eukaryota; kingdom Metazoa; phylum Arthropoda; class Arachnida; order Ixodida; family Ixodidae; genus Dermacentor; species Dermacentor silvarum. The sequence continues at coordinate 19,287,709 of NC_051154.1, read as the reverse complement.
AAAATGGTTACGAAATGTGCACAAAGAAGGCACTCAGCTGTGAAACTCTGCATGATTAGTCTACTCGGACAGCAGCAAGCTTTCATTACTTTACAAACATGACGCAAAACTTTCTATAAAAATGGAACAACAATACCATATATGCAGCAGCTAACAGCAATCTTTGCCCTAAGCTACCTCTTTTCTAAAACATTTTCAAGTAACCACAATATCAAAGATCTCTTTGGGCAAAAAGAATCAAGCTATTAAAAAAGCACTTGCCTATAGTAGTTCTGATAAAACACAGTGTGATATAACCCCACAATGCCTCACGACTGCAAGTGTACCAGAGAGCTGGAAGAATGCCAACATTATACTAATCCATAAGAAGGGAGACGTTAAAGAATTGAAGAACTATAGGCCCATTAGATTCCTTTCAGTATTGTATAAAATATTCACCAAGATAATTTCCAATAGAATCTGGGCAACACTTGATTTCAATCAACCAAGAGAACAGGCTGGCTTCAGGAAGGGATATTCTACAATGGATCACATCCATCTCATCAATCAGGTAATCGAGAAATCTGTAAGACTGGGCGTGTTGATTGAGCATATTCTGAAGAGCGGAGGCGCGAAGATGACGACGGACAAAGTGGGAGAAAACACACATACACACACGGGCACCTGTGTGTGTATGTGTGTTTTCTCCCACTTTGTTCGTCGTCATCTTCGTGCCTCGCTCTTCAGAATATGAGAAATCTGCGAAGTACAATCAACCTTTCTATATGGTTTTCATAAATTATGAGAAGGGGCATTTGATTCAGTAGAGATACCAGCAGTCATAGAGGCACTGCTTAATCAAGGAGTACAGGAGGCATATGTAAATATCTTCGGAAATATCTATACAGATTCTGCAGTTACCTTGGTTCTCCACAAGAAAAGTAGAAAGTTACCTATCAAGAAAGGGGTCAGGCAAGGAGACACAATCTCTCCAATGCTATTCACGTCATGCTTAGAAGTATTCAAGCTATTAGACTTGGAAGGCTTAGTACTGAGGATCAATGGCGAATATCTCGGCAACCTTTGGTTTGCAGATGACGTTGTCCTGTTCAGCAACAGTGGGGACGAATTGCAACAAATGATTGAGGACCTTAAGCGAGAAAGTGTAAGAGTTGGTGGAAGATTAATATGCAGAAAACAAAGATAATGTTCAATAGCCTAGCAAGGGAGCAAGAATTCAGGATCGCCAGTCAGCCTCTGGAGTCTGTACAGGAGTATGTTATTCTAGGTCAATTACTCACAGGGGACCCTGATCATGAGAAGGAAATTTACAGAAGACTAAAAATGGGTTGGAGTGCATATGGCAGGCATTATCAAATCCTGACTTGGAGCTTACCATTGTCATTGAAAAGAAAAGTACAATCATTGCATTTCAGCGGTGCTAACATATGGGGCAGAAACTTGAAGGTTGACAAAGAAGATCGAGAAAAAGTTAAGGACTGTGCAAAAAGCGATGGAACGAAAAATGTGAGGCGTAACATTAAGAGACAGAAAGAGAGCGGTGTGGATCAGACAGCAAATGGGGACAGCCGGTATTCTAACTGACCTTAAGAGAAAAAAATGAAGCTGGGCATGCAGAGTAGATAACCGGTGGACCATTAGAGTTACAGAATGGGTACCGAGGGAAGGGAAGCGCAGTCGAGGCTGGCAGAAAACTAGGTGGGGGTGACGAAATCAGTAAATTTGCAGGCGCAAGTGGGAATCGGCTAGCGCAAGAAAGGGGTAATTGGAGATCGCAAGGAGAGGCCTTCGTCCTGCAGTGGAGATAAAAATAGGCTGATGATGATGATGGTTGAACCCTGCTCTAAACGAGGCAAGGCGAAAACCTCGCCTGGTTGTGTTGAAAAAAATCAACAACAGTTGTGCGTGAATCAACTAGCAACAGTTCAACACACACGAAGCCATGCATGAAATAGATTCGAAAACATGAACTGTGGGACAGCTGGTGCGACATTTTAACGGGCCACTTAGAATTGCCATCAGCGCTTGCACTGGTCAAAGACTGCAGTGCATCTTGGTCTTGTTGGTGGTAGATGCATATGTGCTCAAGCTGCCTGGCTTCTTGCGGAGTAAGTTCCGCAGCATCCGTGTGGTTGTCATTGCACTCGTGTGGCGACATTGTGTCCAATGTTGCTGTGACTTCGCAACTGTGCACCAGGCGGAATGCTGTCATTTGGTTTGTTTCGTGTTGGGCAGTGTTATCAAATCAAATGTTTATTTTCCACCATGTACATTACAGATGGAGGACAACAGAAAAAATGTTGCCAGTGGGCGGCTTGACGAGTCCGCAGCCCCACGTAATGAGCGGCGTTTGGGCAACAGCAATGAAAAACACAGTCAATAAACAAATGTACACGCTTGATCAGTGCAGAACAAAAGTAAAACTCAATGGTCTGAAAAAATAAATGCCAGAATAAGTAAAATCACCTTTCTTCTTCTGCAAACATAGATCTAAGTTTAGCAGTGGAACAAATAAATAAGTCAAAATTAGCATATTGATAATGATTTAACAGTGATGGTAAAGAATAACATAGGCGTTCCATGCCAGAGTTAAAACGGGTGCAACAACGTTCCAATATTCTCCATGTCTGGTAGTATAATATTGCTAATTTCTTTCTAAGTGTGCCAGAGTACCCAGGTTATGCATATTTTATCTCACTTCATATTTAAATTTAGTACTCAAGTGATAGTGTTATAGTTTGTGAGCCGTGACAACATGCACTCTATGGAAATAACTTGCAGTTGTTGCATTATAACCAGCATTGTACACATGGCGTAGGTATCGTTTGTGCATCACAAATTTTTTGTAGGTTGGAGAATGTAGTTATACCCTCAGACAGGCATTAGTTGACACGTTGAATAGAAAAGAGAACTATAAATCAGTATTTTACGTTTTGTAGAAAGAATGTATCTGAGACGACCAATTATTCCAGTTATTCGAGCTAGATTTGTCACCGGTAAGATCACATGAGATTCCCAGGACATGTGTGCACTAAATGTCACACCAAGGCATTGGAAATGGTCAGCAATATCAATAGGACGAGAGTTGAAAATATCGGCATGAGGAAGAGACTGACTTATTTTTGGTCAGTCAGTCTTTTTTTTTTTTTGATTATGGCCTCATGTAGTTATTTTTGGTTATGTGTGTATCATTCCTGTACTTCTGGCACACACTTCCTGCCATGAATATTCACCAACTGGCCTTATTTTCTACCTTATTGCACAAAAGTAGCAGTTAATTTTATGCAAGTTCTTGTGTTCTTTTTTTTTTTTTCACTTAGGGTTTTCTAGCAAAGCAGATGGAGCAGCTTTGGGGAACATTTGGGAAAGACTACAGTTGGGCATGCCAAGCTTTGGCACAGCTTCTGGCAGTTGGGACAACAGCCCTCAACACACCGACGGTATTATTCGCTTGTCTCTCTATTTGCAACTTCACTATGCCAGGTGTAACATAACCTTCAGGTCATAAGAAGCCAACAAACGACGACACCAAGAAAAACATAGGGGAAATTACTTGTGCTGACTAAGGGAATTAAAGAAATGATAAATTAATGGAAATGAAAATGGATGAAAAAACAACTTGCCACAGGTGTGGAACGATCCCACGTCTTCGCATTACGCGTGTGATGCTCTCACGAATTCAGGTACCGTGGTGCCGTTTTCGCATCCACTTTCTGGGGCATTTATGTTTTGCTACTTGAACTTACCTTTGGAGTGTTAGCGAGCACCACCAGTCACAAACTTTGGTGGTGGCAAGTTGTTTTTTCATCCATTTTCATGTACATTAATTTATCATTTCTTTAATTCACTTAGTCAGTACAAGCAATTTCCCCTATGTTTTCCTTGGTGTCGTTGTTTGTTGGTTTCCCATGATATGATTAATAAAAATCGGGTCCCTCGGTTTCCTTTCTTCACGTTCATTACATAACGAGGGTCTCGAATCTGGCAACATTGATGCCTTCAGGTAGCATGTGTGGGTTTATTGACCAGTTGCCTTCACCCAAAAAGATCACGTACTCGTGACACCTGAGGCAGAAAGGACATCCCACATCCGCCGCCAAAGTTTGTGAGTGGTGGTGTTAGCTAACATTCCCAGGGTTAGTTCTAGTAGCAAAACATAAACACCCCAGAAAGTGTATGGGAAAATGGTGCCGCGATAGCTCAATTGGTGAGAGCATCGCATGCATAATGCGAAGACATGGCACCCACCACCTCCTGCGGCCAGTTGTTTTTTCATCCATTTTCATTTCCATTAAATTATCATTTTTTTAATTCACTTAGTGAGTACAAGTAATTTACCCTATGTTTTGGTCGTGTCTGTGTATTTCACTGTGCGATAACACCCAGTAATTCAAATGCGTAAGGATTTGTGACGGTTTGCGACAGCCATGCTCTCAGCAGCATGCGAACTCACGGGGCGGTGCCTTCGATGTGGCAGTGCAGCCGCAAGCTGGCTGCTGTGCCTAGGAGTTACTGTATATGACGTATACAGCAACTCCAGCACTGGCAGAGTTGGAGGCACCGCTGCGTGAACAGTAAAGTCGGGGTGCAGGTTATATGCGAATTTTGCCTTGAGGTATGGCTTCACAGCAGCGAAAATTTTGCCTAAAGGTTTGGCTTCACGCCAGCCTGAGCCAAGCTGCCACGAAGCCACACTTTTGAAATGCATCACTCATTTTAACTCGGTGCACATGCGCTGCCTAACATTAATGAGCTGCATTCAATGAGCTTTATTCTAATTAGAACTCTGTTTGATTAATATTTTCTGGCCCCTCGAGTTCGAACTATTGAGCTTTGTCTGTACCTGTAAAACTCGTCTTTATGTAGGCTGGTGAAAAGATCACTTTGAAATAATCTTACTAACCAGGAGTTCAAAGAATATATAGTGACAATGAAACATAAGACTAAAAACTATGTCAGCAGTGTTGCAAACTTTTCTCCACCTAAACGTGCTGGTAAATGCATTTCATTTAACATGGCAAACTACGCATACAATGAGAAAAGAGAGATGCAAACAGGACAGATGTGCTATCAAGTGATTTTTATTAAAAGCCATACAGCTTACATAGCGCACAGATGACAGGCTTACAGACATACATGCACAAAACTACTGTAGTTGCTTAGCTGGCCAGCAAAGAAAAAATGCAGTGAAGACAAAAATAATGATAAGGCAAAGGTCACACGTGGAGTAAGAAACGTTTGACAAATGTAGAAGTCTAGAAAAGGAACCAACGCAAACAACATAACAAATGTAAAGATCTACAAAAGGAATTGTAACAAAAAAACCGAGGTAGCTTGCACTAGTGGCGCAAGGCTAAAAACACAGCGGAGTTGATCGGTTCCTATAGCTGGTCCTGGCTATACGAAGTGATGCTAAGGTATACGAAGTAATGCCAAGTGATGATAAGTTATACAAAGTGTATAAGCATTTCCTCGTGGTCCGTGGCATCGGGGAACGCCTCGCGAAGCACTTGCAGTCCGAGCACACGTAGGGGAAGTAGGGGCGAAAGCTATGCACAGTGTACGGGCGGCGCGCAGCAGACGACATGCTGGGATGACGTCACGGTGCATGCAGAGTAGCGCGCAGCTGGTGGGAGCTCGGCCGAGCTGCCGCCAGGGGCGCCTGCTGCAGTCTCGGACACGGCAAGCGTTCGGCGCTAATGCGGGGAAACGGAGAAGTGCGGATAGCGTTGGCAGCACCTCTCCGCGTTGCCTCATTGGTACTGCTACAATTTGTTTCTCTGTCTCTCTCTCTCTCTTGCTCTCATTTTCTCTTTCTCTCTCCCGAGCAACCACCTCGCGGAGCGTAGGTGGTTGCTAGGCAATGCAGTGGCAGGTGGCACACATTACGGCTGGCTTAAACAGCTCCGCTGTTAAAAAGGTTTGTAAATATGTGACAGGGCAACCTAAGAGCCAACTGCAAACATGCAGACTGCAGACTTTCTTTCCCAGTTGGTTAATAACAAATTGGCACTCGACCTGGCATTGTATGCAAGTCCGCTAGTAACAAGACCTACTCGCCAACATCACCAAAATTCTCTAACCCCTTATTTTGCCCGAACCAACCTATTTAAATACTCCTTCTTCCCACGCACCATTAATGACTGGAATGACTTGCCTCTATAAAACTTGTATTATGATTGTTTGCTTTTCGTATTAGCATTATTGCCATATTGTTGCAGCATTTTGTTTTATTGACATTGTTTTACTTCTTGTGACTTAATATTGTATTTTATCCACCCTGCATGGACTTCGTGTCCGCAGTATGTATTAAATAAATGAATAAATAACAAGGGAATATCATGCATCAGTGCACCATTGGTTAGTCTTTATGACAGGTATCTGATTAGGTATCTGATTAGGTATCTTGCCTGTTAATTTTTTACATGTGTACCTTTCCAGCAACGTTTGTCACCTTTTACCCTTTTATAGCTCTATTTTTGGTTGATTTTTGGGTTGTCTTGCATTTATGAACCTTTTTCGTTACATTTAGGTTACTATACTGCTGGCTGCTTTTCTAGATTTTTGCATCTTTTGAAGGTTTCTTTGTTTGTTGTTCCTTGTGGGATCTTTGCCTCTTGATTATTTTAGTTGTCATTGCATTTTTCTTTTGCTGTCTGGGCAAGCAAAAGCAACTCTCTTAGTGTCGTGCTTATGCATTTTTAAGTTTGTCATCTGTGTTTTATATAAGCTGTATGGCTTTTAATAAGAATCAGTTGATAGTAAAAAAAAAAAAATAATAATTTGTCCTGTTTGCGTTTCCAAATCCGTTTTCCCATGGTCTGCACTGTTCACCATGTTGAACTAGAACCAACTACCCCAATTTCGAACTCCTGTCCATTTCATTCAAGTTAATCTTTCAAGCATTACTTGTGAAATAAAAGTGAACTGCATACCTAAACACTCTTGGAAGAAATCGATTCATGTTGGGACTATGTAAGCATTACCAGAAAAAAATTGTGTATTACTGTTTCAGGGGGGGGGGGGGGGGAGATTTTTTTTTCTTTTCTTGGGTTGACATCTTGTATCTTTTATACTTGCATCTCTTTAACATCAGCAGGGGACAGCCTCTGATGAACCAGCAAGAAGTTTACATGAAGTATCCACATTAATAGGATGCATACCTCTCATGACTCCTGTGGCAGCAGCAGCAGTGATGCAATCGCTACTGGCAAACCTTGTGGATGGCCTGCCACCAGCTGTAAGTATGCTTATTTGGTTGCCATGATGTCTCCTTTTTCATAACCTTGCTATAGTGGTTTAGTATCCCGTGCTGGCTGTAATATTCATACCAGTGCACCGTAGTGCTTAATTTCTTGTGTAACCCGCCGCGGTGGCTCAGGGGCTAAGGCGTTCCGCTGCGAAGCACGAGGTCGCGGGATCGAATCCTGGCTGCGGGGGCCACATTTTGATGGAGGTGAAATGCAGAAACGCCAGTGTACTTGCGTTGTAGTGCACGAAGAACCTCAGGTGGTCAAAATTAATCTGGAGCCCTCCACTACGGCGTGCCTCATAATCATAACTGGTTTTGGCACGTTAAACGCCAGAAAAGAAGAAGAAAGATTTTCTTGTGTATTAGTTTTAGTTGTTACCCAAAGTTTGGGGATTTCATATCTTCTGTTGAAAAGATAGGGGAATACAAAATTGTTTGCGCCTCTAGATGGAGCCTCTGGAATAATTAAAACAGCATGTCTACTGCTAATTATTTCCTTGGAATAGCGTGGTTTTCTTGTACTATATCTTCTGTGAATGAAGTTTGGTACCAACCCTTCAATTGACTTGACTTTCAATGCACTTGCAATGCTGCAGTGCTGATGGACATCGACTGGAGTTATCCCTTTGAGTTACTAAAATTCAATTGCTGTACATTTTTTCAAGCTCATTTTGGTTAGGTTGCACATATTGGGTCACCCATCAGCACCTGCCTATATTAATGTGTGTACCGCACATGCACAAGTCTTTTTTGTGACATTTGAAAGGTGTGTCTATCATTGGAAAAGTTATGGACACAAAAGGTTTTGTGTTGGACTGAAGACTTATGGGACAACCATCATAGTAGTATTCTGTGGTGACTAAGGCTAACTTGGAAGAGTGAATAGTTTGTGTTGGCATTTTAACTACGGGAGCTCTTTCTTCAAGTTCCTGTGACTCTTTGGTGGGTCATGTGCATCACGTGTGCTGTGGCCTACTGTAGAGTCGCATGCTTTTGCTTATTTCTTGGCCGCTTATAGTGGCTGGTGCGCTGGTACGCATGTGTTATTTTTGCTTGCCAACTGCTGACCCTGTTAACTTTATGTAGGGACAATTGAAAATGAATGTAATGTGTGCACAGTGTGAAGCAGCAAAAGTGTGCAAACAATGGGCGCAAGTACTGTTAATGTTTGGAAGATCTTTGCGACACTTTGCAATGACTGACATCTGCAACTATGGAGAACTGCCATTACTGGCTGATTTCTGTTTATGTATATTTGGGCACTTCTACTACTGTTAGCTACTGGGCCATCTGATTGGCAACCACCTGTTTCTATTTGCTTGCATCAGCCCTTTGTTGGCCTTCCCCCTCGATTCTGTCCTCTTTTACTTCACAACCACTTCCGCTGTCATCTGCTGCATTGAAAATCAGCAACTCCCATTTTACAACTTTCAGACAGTGTGAGGTGTATCGCCCGCCTCCAAAATGCAGTCACCACCACTCTTGGAGCCAGCATCACACTGTCTATGAATCCCACATAGACTGCCGAGCCCTTCAAGTTGCATAAAAGCTCAGTGGTTAGCATGTTTGGCTTGCAGCTTCATGTACAGTGGCATCAGTTTCATTCCTAATAGTCAGTTTTGCTTTTTATTATCCTCTCCTCCGTGACATCAGCTCTGTGTGACTGCTATGTCATGTGGTGTATAAACGTTTGTGAAAACACCTCAGCAGATTCTTAAAATGTACTCCCCTGAGCAAAATGGACTAGAGATTCCACGATAAAGGCGATTTTCTTCTCCGCAAATGAATGTAACTTGAAATTGAGGACTGCAGTCCAAACTTGGAATTGCGAACATTCCATGTGCCCTCGTCAATTTCAGTTTGTGTGTCTCAATTACGAATAAAAAGAAGTCGCAGTTTCACCCGAAAGGCGAAGCATCAATTGTGATAGCAGATTAGCAGACAGCTATACGGAGTAAGGATAGTAATTTTATCGGCCGTATAAACTTGGATACATTCGCTTGCTAACTGAATTAACAAGCATGATGTCAGCATGCACAAGCAAACATGAGCACATCACACTCGATGACTGTGGACACTCAGCTGTCAGAACGCTGGCATGAGCAAGTGCGGCACAGCAGCGAGTGAAGTGACCTTTGTGCGCTCTGTCGCTTCAACGGAAACTGAACGGCGAAAACACAGCGCGCACAAAGGCACGAGCTGTCTGCATATCACTTTCAAGATACGGCGCGCACGACCGCCCGCGCCTGCACAAAGTACAAGTACGCAGTTGCTGGCAGAGTAGAAGCCGCACCACCCCCCTTCCGCACTGCCTTCCCGCTTTCCTCCTTTCGTGCGCGAGATTGAGTCGCTAGTTCCTCTTGCGCCCAGTCGCGAAATGAGCAGTTGGTGCTGGAGCACAACGCCACCTCCCCTCCCTCCCTCCTATTCCCCCACGGCCTTTCGCGCTACGGAAGACGTCGCGTTTGCTCTCTGCCGTGCATTGCTTTCCGTGAAAGCGCGTGTCCATCGTGTATCCCTTGCGCGCTTTCACTCGCACATACAGCATTCGGCGCACAGCGATTATCTTGCCCTTGGACTTTATACGGAACCTCGCAGCGACAGAGACGGCAGAAATCTGCTTGGAGTGTCCATATAATTGCTATCACAATAATAGGTTTTTTGGGAGCCTGTGGTCTGTATACTTTTGCTCACGGGTGTACTTAAAACACTTTGGCTTTAAAACACACCCTTGGCTATCTCCAGTACCTCTTGTTCACGCCTGCACATGAGGAGTATTAGTATTTTATAGCTTTGTATAGGGCACATGACGAAAGTATGCAGAAATTGTGCAGTTTATTACCATAACCATGTTGTAGCTCATTGTTTGGCCACCTGTTCCCCTTTTGTCTGTGATCCTGTCTATTACTGATTCAATCACTATTCATGCTGTACATCTCTTCACATAGTTTTTTGAATCTTTGATACCTATTAGTTGGATAAATCAATACATTAAGGTCTGACTGATGAAATTTGTACTTTCTGCATATTGTCACTCTGGAAAAGGTAAAGTTTCAGGGTCATTGGATGAGTTGAACCCCAAGCTTATGCTATAAACATCAGCCATGATTGAAATCAAGCCACTTGTTTCACGTCGCAAAGCCTGTCGTCTTACACTTTTCCATAAGATATACCATCATCCAGTTTTGAAAACCCAGTTCGTTACGACCCCATCTTATCGTTCAGTCCGCTTAGATCATCACCATAAGGTACACATTACTACTTGCCGCATCAACACTTTTTTTTATTCTTTTGTCCCACGCACGTCCAGTGACTGGAACCACCTTCCCTCAGATATCGTTTCCATTTCGGACCATGATCTATTTTGTGCAACCATTTACAATCACTTATTTGATGACGCATGACATTTTTTTTTTTTTTTTCTTAATGCGGTTCTTCGCATTGTATCTTCATTCCTACTTTTTGTTGTATTAGCCTAACATTGTCTCGTCCTGTGTATTGTAGATGTTATTACAATTGTACATAATATTACATTTTGTATTGTTGACTGTTTATATACCCTACTCCCCTCTGTAAAGCTCTGTGCGCTTGAGGGTAAAATAAGTAAATAAATAAATAAATGATATCTGGTGGCTAAGGGCACCAGATACCATTTTGCTACTTGAGAGGACTGGTGCTGTAACTTCTTTATTCATGCATTAAAAAAAATTCTCACACATACGAACATGGCATAACATTGGTTTACAGTTAAACCTGGATATAACGAAATTGACAAATTCCTGAAAAACTTCGTTATAAAGAGGATTTCATTATATGCAGGTCGGCACGAAAATTTGAAAAAGAAACGCTTACCGTATTTACTTGATTTCTAACGTGCCCTCGATTGTAACGCACACCTGTTTTCGTGACTAAAAGAGAGGAAAAAAAATACTTTACAGTACCGCGCACCTCATGCTTTCATACAGAAATACAACTATCGCTCAAGATTTACTCCCAATACATTTAAGTTGCGATGAACAAAAAAGTCCCAGTTTTGCCCAAAAGGCGAAGCATCGATTGTGACAGCAAATTAGCAGACAGCTATACGAAGTAAGGATAGTAGCTTTATCGGCCGTATAAACTTGTAAACATTCGCTGTTTAACTAAATTGGTATGCTAATGCCTAAGCACATGTACTACAGCACATGGTCGAAGCTACGGGAGCTAGGCTTCTTTTTTGGCCTCCTTTTTTTTTGTCCTTTTTTTGGCGTCCAGAAACGGCGTCCAAGATGGCCATCTTGTTCTCAAGAGTCAATATCTTGCGTTTCTTCGTCGAAACACTCATCCTTAGAATGTCACACCAGGTACTGGATGCGTGGACGCGTGTCGTTTCGCACAAGCACGAGGCATCGGAAATGAAGAGCAAGCGACGCGATGGCGTCGTAGCATCGTATAGTGTCACCTAGTGTCTGGTTAGTGAAGTGAAGCACAGAGACTTGCGCAGTAACCAAAGAGTAGCGCTGCCAGCGCGTTGAAAAAAAAAAACAAAAAAACTTTTCGTCCTTCGGCAACATCAACTGGAAAAGGAGAGTGCCAGCTTGGCGGGCTAGGCCAGCTGCAGCAAGCGGCGGGATCAGGTTTGAATGAAGGAGGGGGGAAAGTTCACGCCCGTGGCGGCAAGATCGCCGGGTTGAGGGATGCAGGCCCGCCTCGCGCACACTCGCATGCACGCACACGTGCTCTCGCCTCGCGGTCGCCGTGAATTCGAGTGCACCAAGCATGACACCGCCGCTTCGCATTCCGTCGCGGCGGAGAAGGTGCTTCCAGTTGCTGCTCGGGCAAAATTGACAGAATTTGGGGCAAAATGTCTAGGCTGTCGGCGGGGAAAATTGGTTATTTCGAGGGGGTCTCCCGCTGGCCACTTCATTACGTAGAGGTCTCAAATACATGTGCTTCTATGGAGTAGCGGCGGGGAATATAAAAACTTCGTTATATCCAGGAATTCATTATATGGAGGTTCGTTATGAGCAGGTTTAACTGTATATGAAAATGTAAACACGTTGTGTTTAATTTTGGTATGGTAAAAAAAAAGATGACGGGGGCTTAGAGCAGAACTTGTGACACATGTTTTGCAGCACTTTACGTGAGCCCCAATGTAGTTTCCAGCCATCTATTCTTTGTCTGAGTTTTATAGATAAGTCTGGACCCCATCAGAATATAGTGCATTAGTGACCTGTACAGTGTAGCCCACATCTAAACTGAAATTCACTTTGGAGTCCCTTTCTATACTGCTAGTGATGTTTTATAAGGGATTAACCCTTCCTGTTCCAAATTGTTTTTCATAAAACCAAAATTTTTCAACTTGTTTTATGGCTGATTTTTTGTGAACAGGTTATGTTATTGCAGCAGTTCGTTATTTCCTGTTGCCTCTTACTACCAGTTTTTTCATGCTTTGAAATTTCCGGTTACAGATAAGCATAGCCACAGAAAAGCTTAATGTGCAGCTTGACATTTCTTCAAGTATGCTTTTCAAGTATGCTTTTGTTAGCCTTTGTGCAATGTGTCATTCCTGGCACTGCGAGGAAGGAGATAGTGGATGCTCAGAGGATGAAGCATTTCTGTATGGTCATTTCCACACGAGACAGGCTGTCAGCGGCTGAAGCTCTCGACGTGAGCCACTAAAGCTTTCCAGGTCTACTTGTTCACTTGATATGAGAAGAAACCTCCAAAAACAAGTTGTTCCAGCATAGGAAAAGGCAGCTGCCATCGCCAACTTGCTGTAGTTACTTGAACTCTACGCCTCCATTTTTGAAACGCAGCAGAGCCAGACGTTCACTGCATTTCCACCAGCCCCTCCTGCAAAAAAATAAGTCAATCATAGGATACATTTTCCAGCTGCTAGATCCCGTGTAAGTAAGAAAAGGTGCGCGCAATAGAAAGCAGTAGGTGCTCGCCCCGGCAGCTTCCCTGCAGTACTCGCCCGTCACATGAAAATGCCAGCACCTACTCAGTATCCTCCTCCGGTACCAGTAAATAAATCTCTTCAGGAATCGTTGCACGTCACATTCACAGCTATCGTCACCAACCCAGTGCCGTAGGATGTGTACTGCCCGCTTTTAATAGGTGATAACCCAAACGCACTGCCGTTCCCTGCTGCAGGCAGCACAAAGCGAGCGTTACATTTTGCTCTGGAAGCATCGTATTCTGGCGTTGCCAACCAGCTTGATTTTGTTTCGGTTTCCCGTCGCGGTTTTAAAACACTACACTAGTATAGGAAAGCGACATCGTCTCGGGTTGCTTAGGCCCCACCAGTTCGAGGCATGTCAGTGTCTCATGCTGCACCGATTCTCACCGAGTGGGTGCATCAAAACTTCTACCAAAATTTTCCACCTGAAGAAGCTGCTGACCCAGGCCGAATTCGAGAGGTGCCAACGTAACCTTATCGAAGCTGCGAAAATGACTACATGCGTCTCGGGTTGCTTGAGCCCTACCAGCTCGGCGTGCATGGGCGCCTCGTGCTGCAAAGATTTGCACAACACTTGGCATTACATTGATGTCAACTACAGTTGAGTCTACCAAATATTTTTCAGATCATACGTCTTCCTGGTTGGTACATTTATTCTTGGGCTTTTTCCAAAACGTATGAATGAGGTTCTAATGTATTGAAACAAACCAACTATATGAGAGAGACTTGTCGGTGGAATGAAAAGGGCTAAACGAACACTGACGAGGAATACTAAACTAAGCTGGATTGGTAAATTACCATTTGGGAATGCCATAAAGGGTCCTGTTAGTGGAGTTTTGGTAGAATGGAAGAGAGACAAAAATGAAAGACAAGTGGTGGTGCCACCTTGAAGTCTCTGCATTAGCTTCTCGTGACATCATGTGTATTGCCAGCTTGTGCTCATGGGTCAATTAATTGCTTAGCAAGAATTAAATTGCATTCTAAAAGAATAAAAGACTCGCCGTTGTGAATTTTCAAAACTTTCTTTCTAAAAAAAAAAAAAAAAAGGTGGCCTAATTACAGAGTACCTTGAAATTGTTGATTTCACATTAATGCCCTGTGACCTGGGCGTGAAATTCAAGAAGGGAAGCATTCCCCCTCATTTTTGCTTCTAATACCAATCTTTCTTCACTAAATAAATGAAAGTGTAGTTAGCCTGATTGAACTGATTTAGCATAGCTTTTCAGTGTCTCTTTAAATGTTAGAACAACCAATGCGCATTCAAAGAGCCCTGGGTAGTCTCTGGTGATTTATAATTTTTTTCACTGTGGTATCAATTTTTTGTTATAAGAAACAGTTACATGTGTTAGATGACTCGATTCTAGCACAAAGTAAGTTGTGTTGAGTGTCTTGCAGGCACAGCTCTACAATGTAACTCTGCTGTTGCTGTGTTGTTCAATTGAGGACACAACTTTCTTTCTCACAGTTGCTGAAACTGTGCTGCTCACAGTTCTCTTCGTGCTATGAGCTGCCCTTGGTACAGTTGATGCTAACTATGCAGGTAGGTGGCTATGGTGAATTCTACAGAGCACTGGTGGCACAAACTTTAAAGCTCTCATTTACTATCTTGTATTTCAATGCGAAGGGATTGGCAGTCACCATTTCAGGCCTCTGTACAAGACATTTCAGACCTCTGTGCATTGACTGGTGATGGCATGCGTGCTGACATACAGTGGCAAATGTGCAATCCATTTGTGTGGTCAAGTCAGCTTCATATATGTATAACTAGCTTACTACTACCACCTCCTAATAATAGTGCAGTGAAACAGTGCCAGCTTGCCCACGCACTATGTCCCAACCAACTGTTCGGATAATTTAGAAAATAATGAAGAGCTAAGAGCGAGTGGAACTCGCTGTTCGTTGCAGTCAGTTGTATACATTCACCACAGATAAAGGTGTTAATCTGTAGAGTGTTGCAGAGTAGCCAAATTTCAGAAAAGACAAATAGGTGTGCTTTCAATGTAAACATCTATTTTCAACACATTTCTGCCATGTGGCAGCAAGTGGAATTGGGTCACAAGCGTGCTTCTCCTTCATGGTTCTTTGCTTCCTTGAAAGCAGGGTGTCGAACTGAAAAAGATACTGGTTCAGGTTCAAGCTGCCTCGACCTCTTTCCGAATTTGTTTTGGTTCGGGGAAATAAAAGTACTAACAGTTCACAAACTGGTTCACAACATCGAACCGAGTTCAGCGTATAGCTTTTGATCCTTGACCTCTCATTTTGCTGTCACGTGACAAGGTGTGCGTAGGCTAGTAACTAGCCTGAGTACAAGTTTTCATCTCATATGGTTACGAGGCCACTTCACTGGCACGTGGGAAACACGGTGATGTTTTATGTGGTTTCATACATGGAAATTTAATGTTACGCAGCTATAGCAAACATTCATGTTTTCTCCAACTTAAACTTAGTTGCCTGGCTTGCTTTATGTACTACATTTCCGATTGAACATATACCGGCTGTCCCTACTAAATGTTGCCAATAATTAAAAAATAATGGGGGGCATTACGTGAATGGCAATCACTATGTTGATGGGTGTTGACCATGCTAGTCATGAGTATTTTTTCATTTTGCAAAAATAATATTGAATTAACTTATCCAACTTTTTTTTAGCATCCAGCTTTCAATTAACTTGCCTAATCAATGATGTATCAATACCAAAGTTGTGTAAGATGTCCAGAAATAACCAGTAACAGTATTTAGAGCCACCGAGGACTTGTGCAGTCACTTTTTCTTTTTCAATGATAGCCCCAGAAACTTAAAGTATAACACATGACAACAGGTGACAACGCATCTGCAAGTCAGTGATAGCAGCATCAGTAATAGAACTGTCATTGCTTTTTAAGTGGACATCTTTTCGATCATATGTACTCAACAGTCAGAACTTATAAGCATTAGAAGATAAGTGAGAAAGGGTATTATCAAAGAAATATTGCTTCACATTGTGCAGAGCGCATTTTTATTCAAATTTCACTGAGCAATATGCGGTCCATCTGCTCATAGAATGGGATATCTTGAATAGATGAAAGATGCATTTTTTCTTGTTTAGTACTTTCAAGATATATCAAACCAACCAAGGTAGGTAGAGAACAGGAAAGCATTTATTGACAAGTGCAGTTACTTTAGTTTTAAGGAGAGACCAGTTTACAGAAACACTGCATCCATAAAACTTTTCAAGCTCATTGTTAATTGCTTGAAGCCTGCCTTGTTGTCACAAACAAGCTTAGAGTGCTTAGAGGGCATAGTGAAGGGAATAAAAAGAATGTCACTTAGTCCCAGCAGTATAGTTTTTTCCAGGTGATATCGGTTCGCATTATCGTTTCGACATTAAATAATTTCTCGAAATATTGCGCTTTTGCTACCCTTAGAATACCATTAACTTTATTCCGTAATTTTTAAAACTGCTAAATCTGTTGCATCTCTTGTGCCTAGGAATTGTTCGAAAAGAGCATCTTTTTGTTTGATGAATTTCAACATACTGTCAGTAATCCAAGGTTTCCTTGCCTTTTTGGCTTTTTTTGTTTTGTGCTCTTAAAAACGAATAAAAATAACTCATATGATTTGTGACAGTCTTTTTCGTTATACACGTCTTGCCAGTTTATGCGCAATATTTAGTTGTGAAATTTCTCAACTGTGAATGGGTTAATATCCTGAAATGTGAAGTGTTGATGTTCAGAAAGATGTGAGGGCAACACGGATGAATTAAAAAGTAGAAAGATAGGCAAGTGGTTGCTGACGTGAGCAGTGATGACTAAATGACTAGACCCCAAGTGCAAGCTATGCATTGTGTACTTAGCTCTTGAGGATTCTGCAAGGACATGGTTCCAGAACCGTGAGGTGACATTGGTGTCATGGGATAAATTGTGTTGGCAGTAGAGCACTGCACGGGCCGATTTTTTTCAGCCCGGGCCCGGGCCCGGGCCGGGCCTGATTTTACGTCAGGCTGCCTGCCCGAGCCCAGCCAAAAGTTTTATGGCGAGTTTTATGGTGAAATAATCTACGTTACCCGCCCAGCCCGGCCTGCCACCCGTTTTCCTTAGGCCCGAGCCCAGCTCGAAACTGGCCCGATCCCAGCCCGAGACCGAAAAAGACCACTGAGTGGCATTAAAAAAATAAAATAAAGAAGAGAATGAAAGCAATTTCTTATTAAGGCATAAATACATGTCATATGCAATTATGAACACCATTTGAGCGGTCTGAACGCAAATACCAGCGTGCGAAGTAGTACGAATGACCCTTCCGAGTAGTATCGCCAGCAGTTTCCAACGGCGCGACTTTGATGGGGCCCAATCCACTTCTATCGCCATGCCGAGTATTTTTCCACGTCAGGGGCCTCACTGCAAAGCATGCGCCGCCCCAGTCGCTCGTCCCACTCAACCGTATTGTAGTACACTCTAGCCGAAGCGCAGCCACGACAGGTCGTGAGCGCTGTGCATGGATGGAGTAATTGGAGAAAGAAAGCTTCTCGCTCCTCCATGGTGCAGCGTAATGTGCTGCTGCTAGGCGGCTGGTTGAGAAGATGCGTACAATCATGGATGGACTCAGTGCCATATTTCAGCCGCATGATGAATTATCTTATCTTACCAGTCATCATTTTACCAATTCGCCTTTGAAGAATCAGCAAGTCGCGAACACGCTTACACCGCGCTGAAAGCATTAATTACATTGATTTAGGTAAGGAATACAATGGCATCCTTTGGTTTGAGGCGACTTCGGTCATTTCTGGACTTTTACATTCTGTTCAAACAGCTCAATATATGACGGAAGAAGAAAAGCAAAGTACACAGGAGTAGCACTGCTAGCTTCCAGCTGCGCCCGGGCAACAGGTTTTTCAGAGTCGAGGCGCGCGAGGATAACTCGCTGCATGTTACATGCACACCACCAGAAAGTCCGAGCCCGGCCCGGGCCCCCGTCGAAATACCCGAGCCCAGCCCGGCTCAAAAAGCCCATGCCGTGCCCGAGCCCGGCCCGAGCCTGTGAAAAAACTGCCCTACCCGGCCCAACACCGGGCCGGGCCCGGGCTTTCGGGTAAGCCCGAGCCCGTGCAGTGCTCTAATTAGCAGTTCCTTACCGCCTATGCCAGCGCAGACAGAAGAGAGCACAGTCGGCAATCCAGGCAAGAGTCCAAAGCCCAAATGAGAGCGTTACCATATATGTAGAAGACATGGCTTGACTATTCAAATATGTGGAGGCCTCTATAACTGAAGACACGAAAGTGCGTCACCTAATGTGAGATGTCAAACAAGAAACTCTTGCCAGCCTCATTCACAACCCATCGACAACACTTGCGGAATTTCTTGCTGAAACCACAGCTGTGGAAAGGGCCCTTCAACAGCGTGGCAGATAGTCCAGCTGCATTGTCGTAGCTTCAAGTATCTTCTCTGCCGTCCCTCTAGGCAACGACATTGGTGCCTTTGAAAATGGATCAAGGCTGTCGTCAAGGAAGAACTCCAGAATATGCAGACAGCTGATTTTCTCGTAGCGAATGTTTTTGTGGCTGAAATGGTGCATGCGAAGGTCATGCAGGCTGTTCAAGCTGCTGAACTCTACGGGGTGCCATAGCTGCGGCAGCACATTGAAATGTCTTAAATGGAAGCTGTGTGACGTTCTCTGCTGCACAATACCTCCAACATCATACACCTTGTGGAATGAAGGGAAATAGGCTTCAGGGCCTTGCAGCCTGCCATTCATCATCTCAGCAAGATCGAGGAAGAGCAATGTCTGGCATACTCCTGATCACAGGCCTCTTTTTTATCATTGCAGCGAAGCCGACCACGTCTACAGGATCTTTTCTTACTGCCGTGTCGGTCTCTGTCGATTCTCACTCAGTGTACCTTGTCTCTGACCCGGTGAGCGACCCCTAAAGATTGAGACCTCTCTCGTGAACCGTATCAATTGGTTCGAACAGCGAAGACATGAGCCCCATTCATCATCATCTACGCAATACCATTTTCTAAGTTCAGTCATGGGTAACGGTTGCTTCTGCATATGTAGTAGCAAGCAGCATTGATGATAGTCATGACACTACCTTGTGCATAGTCAACAACATCATATTACTGCCATGAAGTAGCGTACCGAGTCTCGTGACCTGCAACGCATTTGACGATTATGAGGGCATTGCCCAGTCAAATATTCTGCTGCTGCTTGAATGGTCCCTCTGCATAGTGTGTAGCCTCGTTCAGCTATAGAAGAAATGCCTACTGGTGTTCCTGGCGGACTCCAGTGGCGAGTTTCAGCACGTACGTCGAGTTAGACGTCGAGTTAGGCACATTAGAAGTTATTTCACCCGAGAACAAAAATGCTACCAGTCTGAGGGGCCACATTCATGCTAATCCCAGTTTGTTGGAACTGCAGAAGCAGCGACTACTATATTAGGCCTCATGAGGGACTTCTCTGACTGCTTTTTTACACAACATTAAGTTATGTGCACCTACATTACGAATCACCGTATTGTTACAAAGCACTGCGAGTGAAGCACTACATTCAAATCTTTCACCATTCTGTGTGGGGTTGTTCATTTCTCTTTGTGACCACCTGTGCCCCTAGTGTTCTTCTGTCACATTTGACCATCTGCCCTGCCTGACCATTTTCCACAGGGGAGCAATGATGCGAAGCAGGCAGTTGACCACAGCCGCTGACTGTCTGGGCAAGAACAACCCAAGGCAGCTGTAGTGGGAACGCTTCTCAGTGTAGGCAATTATTAAGAAAGATGACCATTTGCCGAGCTCTCGCTTATTAACTTCGTGACAATATCATATGGAAGTGCTGTAGGCAAACAGGAATGTGCATGCTATGCAGCATTTTTTTTAATGTTGAAAATTATTTTTAACTGCTTAATTAGATCCAAAGGACTGGCTGTTGGGCTAGTTGGTCTATCATGTTAACTGGAAAACTTAGTGCAAAAACTTGGACGCAGACACAGGGGACAGATGTGAACGAATGCTGCTACCAACTGTTTATTTTAATAAACACACCACTGATTTATAAACTTCTTCAACTGCATGTGTCATGTCACTTCTTTGAAAACACGAAGGCATATAAAAATCTACTACTCGTTTCAAATACAAGCATTCAAAAACTGAAGCTTGGCCGTATGCAATGCAGTTGATGTCCTCGCTTGTACAGATAATGGAATGCTTTTTAATAATGAAAGCTTCCAAAGCCAACCAAGCTGTATTACTTACAGATCTGCCTAGAATCGTGGTCTCACAAAACCATGCCTCGCATCCACATGCCATAATATGGGCGACCAAATGCGCATACTTGTCGTCTTTCTTCCTAGCCTTTAGAGCATGCTCCCTAAGTCGGTTGTTTACACTTCATTCTGTCTGGCTGATGTAAACCTTCCCACACATCATGGGAATAGAATATACAACCCCTGACGAGCACTTCATGAAGGGACATTCATGCCGCACTTGACAACCTCATTTGCCATCGTTGCAAATCTGAGCACAGAGATTGGACAACTTACTGGGGCTGAGAACACCACAGGAATACGATACTTGTTCGTGACCTCCTTGAGCGTGTGCATAACCAAAGGTCTCGCCGTGTATCGCTGAGGTTCAGCCCTTTGCCTTTCAGCTCTGTTTTTCACCTTCTACAGAAGAGATTCAGCCATGGCAACAACAACCAACTTATTGAAGCCCACCGCCAAAAGGCGGCCAAGCTGATGGTCAAAGCTATGCTGCATCTGATGCAGGCATGATTTATAGAGTGCAGATTCTAGGCAGTGAGACGCAGTGCCACTTTTGACAATTTCAGAATGAAGGGAATCAAAAGGCAGGAGACTTTTCTTGACATGTGGGAGGTAAGCCCAACATACATGTTCCTCAGAAAACTTCAATTGGAGGTCCAGAAACTATAACCCATCTGTGCAAGGTATCCAATGTGTGAAAACCAAACTCGACCCGGCTTGATCAAAAACATTTAAAATTATCCTAGGAGAAGTATAGTCACCCTGCTTGTTTAGAAGAATTCAAAAGTCGTCGACATCTCTAAAAATCTAAAATCTAAAATCTCTAAAAATCTCTAAAGCCTCACCATCATTAACCCTTTAACCCCCAATTCCGAGCTGTACTCGTCATGGGAGTTGTGCCAATATCGCCAATGACAAGTCATGCTCGTTCAACCTGATTTTGTGCTGCTCCCACTGCCAAAGACGAATTATGGTTGGCATTGAGGGAAAGCTGCCCTCAAGAGCAGCTTTTCTTTTTTGTTTAATTTTTGTGTTAATTCGAACCACAAACCAGTCAAGTAATACATTTTCAGAATCAGAGCGAGATAAATAAATTATGACTACATGAAAAAAAAAAATTTTGGGAAATTTTGTACATTTTTCTGGGAATTAATTTGGGTCAAAGAGTTGAAAGTGTGCATTAAAAGCATGCTATAAATTGGTGGTGTCTTTATTGAAAGATACAGTTGGTAGTAGCGTTTGTCCTCATCTGTTTCCCACTGTCAGTGTACAAATTTCTTGGGCTAAGTCTTTGTCAACATTGATTAAATCCCTCCTCCGTGAAAATCAAAAATTTTGTGTGTGGTATTGGGTTGGTGTGCCCCCACACCCATGGTGACAAGATGCTAAGCTTTTTGAGACAGCAACATTCACTTGCGTCGGGAGTGTGATGGTTACTGCTCACATCTAGTTGGCTTGTTTCATTGCCTTTGTGAGCACGTCTTTCTTCTGCTCTGCATATCTCCTGGTGCGCATGCTTTAAAGGTTTTCTAGTTACCACAGTCGAGCATCTTTACTTTTTACGGCTGGTGTTTGAGTTGCCCAAGTTAAGGTCAAACGACAAAGTTGCAGTGCAATTGGCGTTCCTTTGGAGACTCTTGAAAGATGTTTCTGCCATGGAGACCAGCTAGGATGGTACGAGTTCGGAACCGCAAGCATCTCAGCCTAAGTGCCCGCACATTTTGGCATATACACCTCATTTGTCCTGACTGGTTCTTACAAAATGTTGTGCATTTTAAGCAGGCTACAAGCGGGGTAGGTTAACTGTGGATAAAAGCTGCATTGCTTAGGCTGAAGAAATTATTTACTGCGTGCACCGCCAAAAATACCTGGCACTGCTTTGTTTTGAACCGGTAGCCGTTAATTTTTTTTGTTCAGGTTTGGTTCTGGTTCAGGCAAGTTCCAAGAATATTGATTCAGGTTTGCATTCTGTTGTGCCCAATGTATTGAATCAGGTTTGCAGTATGTTCGACACCCTGCTTGAAAGTCTGTGCAAATACCTTTGTTCATGACAAAACACTTTCTCTGCTTTGTGGACAATGTCTTTGATAGATACCAACACCAGGTATGCCTGCCAAACCAGAAAACCAAATTTCTGCATGCTGCTCTTCTTTATATTCAAATTGCTAATGGGGGCAGACATTGTTTTTCTCACCATGGCAACAGCTGAGCTGGCATGGCGTGTTCGAACCTGCACAGCTGAGATAGGAAAGACAGCAACCTCACACTAAAAGTGCATACAACACAGTGGGATCAACACAAGTTTTAACACAACTGGCATGCACATATTCCTTGTTTCATCATAGTATTTGAGCTTTTAAATGCCCACGAAAAAGGTTGTAGACGGCTGAATTTATGACAGTAAAGTGCTTAGCCTGTTCACCTTTTGGCTCAGAGCACGGTGTGGTAAAAGTGCAAGCATGAAAGTTAGTACAGCTAATTTCGACTATTGCTCTCTTGTTTTTTTCTTATTATTGAATCTTGCCCCATTTTATGATGATATGCTGGCTACTGGGGAGAATATTTCATCTGCTTATGGTGTAACATTCCAAACGTTCCAGAAATAGGCGTGCCAGCTATTCATGACTCTTATGACTTAATTGCCTTGTTCATGCTTTAATTTTGCACAGAGGTAGCATTTCGTGGTGCCCGCAGTTTAATACCATATTTAGGGGTATTACTGCATTTCTTGACTGTTTCATCCAGAAATAAATGTGAAGTACACATCATTTGCAGCGATGCCTGACAAGAAAGAAAAATAAAAGTTGATTTTGCTGCAGTGGGTGCTGTCTATCATTGTGGAGGCTAAACAAGGTGCATGCCATGTTTCACCATTCCTGCTTGTGCAGCATTCAGTGTGTGGCTTTCACACCCACCTGTGTTGCATATTTTCGAGAGTGAAGGCTTATTTTCAATCAATACTTTTCAGTGAGCATGCAAGGTGAGAGCTAAACAGCACATGTGCATCAAAATGCAGGGTGAAGTGTGCAAGGAAGCATGGTGGCAAGAGCTGCAATCGGAGGTTATTCAGTGGCTAGCTGATGGCTTGCACTGCCCCGAGAGCCAACAGGCCTTGAAAATCTCATGGTTGGGATCAGCCTTGTCACAAACGGTGGGTGTCTACATGTAACCACTGATAAAGTTTTTTTAGGTGTGTTTGTAAGCAGTATTTAAAAATAGGGGTTGCTTGAATAAGCATGGCTTTTGGAAGGTCTTAGCAGTACCGGAGTGTATAGGATTGTGTTATGAGGAATTAGCCATCTACAATTTCCTTTTTCAGATACATGTGAAATGCAGGAATTCTCTCGTTAGACATCGGCTGATTTGATTTAAAGGAATTTTGCTGCATTTACAAGAAAGGTGAATTCTACAGACTCCTGGAAGCAGAATCTTGATTTAGGGCATCATTTTAATTGTGCAAAGCAGTTATGTGCTAAGGGGAGCCGAGTTTAGCGTGATACGTGATGCATGTTACCTGCAAGGAATCAAACTGGACATGAAGAGAAGATGCAGGCATCAGAAGCGCTGGTCTTCTCTTTGTGTCCCATTTGATTTTACACTGGTAAAACATCACACAAATCCAATAACCAAGTGGCCAAGCATTAGTTACAGAGTTTGAGCGTAACAGAGTAGACTAGTGTCGTAGTGTAAGACACTTTAAATCATTATGCAAGCTTAGAGGGATGTGGAGATAGGTATACCAGAGTTTTTGTCAACAGTGTCATTTTGATGTCATCATGCTGCTGCAGTTGTCATAGTTGATGTGACGTCATTGTCTTGCATCATTGGTGTTGGTTTCGTTGCTGTTGTCTTGGTTTCATTATTGTCATGCTGTGGTCCTTGTTTTTGTCATCATTGGAAATTGTTGTCGTCAAAGTGGGAATATGCTACACCTCTTATGTGACCTTTTGGCTCTAAGTGTTTATACAACAGTGATAGCATGTTACTATGTGCAGCAGCTACACAGGTGGTTTTTTTTTTTTTTTTTAATATACTGCAGGCCCTTCATGGCCCGTGCAGGAGTGGTACAGAATGTAATGATTAAAAATATCATGGTGGAAAGTCAATACACTGAATGTCATACAGAAGTCATACAGAAATGTAATGATAAAAAAAATCATGGTGAGAAGTCAATACACTGAATGTGGTTAATAAAAGAGTCGATGTTATTGCAACACACAATATCGTTAGTTAACTTGTTCCACGGGGAAATGGCCGACAGAAAAAGGGAGTGTTTGTGAACATTAACACGACTGTTGGGGTAGATAGATTGTTTTGGAATGATTTAGTCTGGTTGAGCGTTTTGGAGGATCTTGCAGGTAATGAGAATGTGTTATCTGGAAATGACCATGGTATAAATGATAGATGAATTTTAGTCGTGAAATTGCTCTTCTCTGCGAGAGGGATTTTAGGTTTGCCCTTGCGATGAGACCTGCGATACTAGACTGCCTTTTGTAATTCGAATATACAAACCTAACTGCTAATTTTTGTACGTCTTCTATTTTATTTATAAGGTGTTCTTGATGATTTTTTTTATTTGATTAAATAAGCGTATTCTAGGCATGGCCTTATTAGTGTTTTGTACGCATTTTGTTTGAGGTGTGGTGGTGCTGTGTGCAGTTTCCTTTTTAAAAAGGGTAGTTTGCCTTCGGCTTTATGACAGATGGTCGAGATATGGGGCTCCCAGTTAAGGTTAGGCGTGAGTTTAATACCTAGGTATTTTACCTGGTTGCCTTTGTTGATTATTGAGCTTCCGATCGAATAAGTAAAATTAAGTGGAAGTTTCTTATTTGTGAAAGAAATGTAATGTGTTCTTGATGTGTTCAGTTTCATGCCTCAGGTGTTGCACCAAATTGAATTGTTTGCAGTGAATTGTGAAGTTCTATCTGGTCGTGTGAGTTGTGTACGACTGTGTACACGACACAGTCGTCAGCAAACAGGCGCATCTGAATAGAGTTTTTAATGGCAAACTGGATGTCATTAATGTACATCAAGAACAAGAGTGGTGCTAGAACCGATCCCTGAGGTACTCTGGAGTAGACATCGAGTGTTTATGAAAGATGATTATCGATTGCAATGCTCTGTTTACGATTGGTTAGAAAACTGTTGATCCAGGATATTATTTTATTACTAATACCAAAACCCAATAATTTTGTGAGTAAGTCCTGGTGCGGAACTACGTCGAACGCTTTAGAAAAGTCTAAAAAAAATTGCATCTAATTGGCCATCATTATTAAGTACGTTAGCTATGTCATGAGTTAACTCAGCTAGTTGGGTTATAGTTGACAGTCTTGATCTGAAACCATGCTGTTGTTTATATAGAAGTTTGTTTGTTTCTAGGTGAGTTATTATGGCCTTAAATATTATGTGTTCCATTATTTTGCAGCATGAGCTTGTTAATGACACTGGGCAATAGTTATTTAAGTCTAATTTCGAGCCCGATTTATGTATTGGAATTATTGCAGCCTTGCGCCAATCGTCTGGTAACACTGATGTATGAAGAGAAAGAGTGAATATTTTAAAGAGATACTTTGATGTCCAGTTTGCGTACCGACTTAAGAATGAGTTAGAAATATGATCAGGGCTGGTAGATTTTTTAAGATCAAGCTTATGCAATAGAGAAAGTATGCCCTCTTCACTTACAGTTAATTCTTCCATTGGTATTTTGACATCGTAAGGTGTTAAAACTGCATTAGTAGCATGTGCTGTAGAAACTGACTGAAAGAAGTTGTTCATCTCATTAGCAATGTGTTCAGGATCCTGAATAACATGATCCGAAATTTTGATTTGTGTTATTTTTTCTTGTTCATCTGACAAATATCACCAGAATTTGTGAGGGTCATGCGCCATAAACGAAGGTAACGTAGTGTCAAAGAAACGGGCTTTTGCTTCCGATATTTTTTGTTTTAATGTACCGACCATTGTAGGCTGGCCTGTCCAAGACTTCTTGGCACCTGCTGCCTGTGCCACGAGATGAAGTTACACATCAGGGTCTGCGGCTTCAAGCTGCATTGGCAGCTGGGTTTGATGCCTGGGGAGGACCTGGTGAGAACAGTAAAGACGTGAGAACCGAGACCCTCGGTTCCCAAAGATTTTTTTAATTCATTGCACATTATCGCATTGTATTTATGGTGGAGAACCAGATAGTAGTACCAGAACTGTGAGTCATGAATCTAGCCCTTTATTGGACGAACTTGTGCCCACAAAAACAAGTAACACTCGGAGCACAATGACAGCGACAAGCATAGTCGTCAATCGTCGAAATCTGATCTACGGGTCAAATGTGCTGGCTATTTATACATGATCCATCGCACATTCCAGCATAATCGCCAGTGGGATATAGTGGGACATACATTTTCGCATGGCACCCATTGCCTGAACTGAGCATGTCCAGCAGATGGTCCTAACTGTACGGTTAGCCACATGCTGGACTGTTTGCATTTCAATTGTCCACAAGAGTACATTAATTCCCAAGAAAGTGGAGGGCAGAAAGCTGCAGCTAATGCGGTCCCTCAATTTGTTGCAATTGTCATGCAGACGTGGGTTCAGCTCCCACCCACACCGAAAGTTGTCTGTTCTTCCATTTATTTTCCTTTTATCGCGATCTTTGGGAATGTGTACTTTTTTTTTCCGATTTTTGACATTTTAAGCACTCTCAAACAGATTCCATAGTAGCGCTTTTATGTTGATAGTTAGGCAGATTAGAAAGGCTGGGAAGCATCCTTGACATTATTGGTGGCCACGGTGTGCTAGGCTTATTCATTGCTTTGTGAGCCCTCAGAAATGTTTGTATCACCAAACCTATGCATAGATGATGTTGGTCGAAGAATGAAGAAAAATATACCTCGTCTTCCAGAGCATAGACAAGAAATGCAATAGAATCTTGGTAAATGGAAATTAAGTGGTGGCGTGGAGTAGAGGTAGAACACCAGACTTCAAATCTGAAGGTCGTAAGTTCGAATCCTGGTCCATTCCACTACATTTTCAGGCATGGAGTGGTGCCTGACACCGGCAAAGAAAAAAAAAAATACATATTGCCGAGAGCTAGTGGGGCTATACTAGTTCAGGTGCAACCAAACTAGGCAGGCCCACTAAGCTTCATCAAAGTCACTCCCTCACCAGAACAGGAATTGGCCTCCCTGGTGCAGTATTCGGCCACTACCTCCCTCATGACTCCGACAATTAACCCATGGCCCTCAGTTCCCAGTGGCTGCGGAGCACCTGACCAAGGCGGCGGTCAGACCTGCTACGCGGCAGAGGGTGCTAAGAATCTCTGGGTCAAGGCAGGCCGCCAATGGAAACTGAACCTGGCAACGTTCAACACGCGCACCCTCTCGAGTGAGGCTAGCTTAGCAGGACTATTTGAGGAATTATCAGGCATTTCCTGGGATATTATTGGCCTTAGTGAGGTTAGAAGAACTGGTGAGTCTTACACAGTACTGACTAACGGCCACGTCCTCTGCTACAGAGGTCTTCCAGATAAGAAAGAATCCGGGGTAGGATTTCTAGTGCATAACAACGTAGCGGGCAACATTGACGAATTCTACAGCATTAATGAAAGGGTAGCAGTCGTCGTAATAAAGCTGAATAGGAGGTACAAAATGAAGGTAGTACAAGCCTATGCACCAACCTCTAGTCACGATGATGAAGAAATTGAACAGTTTTATGAAGATGTTGAACTAGCAATGAGAAAGGTGCAAACTCAGTATACTTTAGTCATGGGCGACTTCAATGCAAAAGTGGGGAAAAAGCAGTTTGGTGAGCAAGCCATTGGCAACTACGGCATCGATTCTAGGAATGCAAGAGGAGAGATGTTAGTAGAATTCGCGGAAAGGAATAGGCTCCGAATAATGAATACCTTCTTCAGGAAGCGCAGCAACAGGAAGTGGACCTGGAAAAGCCCTAATGGAGAAACAAGGAATGAAATAGATTTCATACTCTCTGCCGATCCAAGCATAGTGCAGGATGTAGAAGTGTTAGGTAAGGTTAAGTGCAGTGACCATAGGTTAGTGAGGTCTAGGATTTCTCTCAATTTGAAGAGAGAGAGAGTGAAATTAGTCAAGAGGAAACAGGCCAACCTAGAGGCAGTAAGGGTAAAAGCAGACCAATTCAGGCTGGTGCTCGCAAACAAATATGCAGCTTTAGAACAGGAAGATGAAGATAACATAGAGATAATGAACGAAACCGTAACTAGGTTTCAGAAGCAGCAATTGAAGTGGGAGGTAAAGCACCAAAGCAACCTGTAGGGAAGCTCTCCCAAGAAACAAAGGACCTAATAAAGAAACGACAAAACATGAAAGTGTCCAACTCAAGAGATCAGATAGAATTCGCTGAACTGTCAAAACTGATCAACAAGAAGAAAGTAAGGGATATTCGAAATTATAACGTGGGAAAAAATTGAGGAAGCCATAAAATATGGACACAGCATGAAATCAGTAAGAAGAAAACTAGGCATAGGACAAGGCAAGATGTATGCACTGAAAGATAAGCATAGTAATATCATCAGCAATTTCGATGACATAGTAAAAGCAGCAGAAGAATTCTATACTGACCTGTACAGTAGCCAAAACAACCAAGCTTCTTCCATTCGAAATAGTGATGAACCGGATACAGAAGCTCCTTCTATAACTAGCGATGAAGTTAGAAGGGCCTTGAAAGACATGACCAGGGGAAAAGCGCCTGGAGAAGATGGAATAACAGTAGATTTAATCAAAGATGGAGGAGATATCATGCTTGAAAAGCTGCGGCCCTTTATACGAAATGCCTCACAACTTCAAGTGTACCAGAGAGCTGGAAGAACGCCAACATTATACTTATCCATAAGAAGGGAGACGTTAAAGAATTGAAGAATTACAGACCCATTAGCTTGCTTTCAGTATTGTATAAAATATTCACCAAGATAATTTCCAATAGAATCAGGACAACACTTGACTTCAGTCAACCAAGAGAACAGGCTGGCTTCAGGAAGGGATATTCTACGATGGACCATATCCATGCCATCAATCAGGTAATCGAGAAATCTGCGGAGTACAATCAACCTCTCTATATGGCTTTCATAGATTATGAAAAGGCATTCGATTCAGTAGAGATATCAGCAGTCATAGAGGCATTGCGTAATCAAGGAGTGGAGGAGGCATACGTGAATATCTTGGCAAATATCTACAAGGATTCCACAGCTACCTTGGTTCTCCACAAGAAAAGTAGAAAGATACCTATCAAGAAAGGGGTCAGGCAAGGAGACACAATCTCTCCAATGCTATTCACTGCATGCTTAGAAGAAGTATTCAAGCTCTTAGACTGGGAAGAATTAGGAGTGAGGATCGATGGCGAATATCTCAACAACCTTCGGTTTGCAGATGACATTGTCCTATTGAGCAACAATGGAGAGGAATTACAACAAATGATTGAGGACCTTCATCGAGAAAGTGCAAGAATTGGGTTGAAGATGAATATGCAGAAGACAAAGATAATGTTCAATAGCCTGGCAAGCGAACAAGAATTCAGGATCGCCAGTCAGCCTCTAGAATCTGTAAAGGAATATGTTTATCTAGGTCAATTACTCACAGGGGACCCTGATCATGAGAAATAAATTTACAGAAGAATAAAATTAGGTTGGAGTGCATACGGCAGGCATTGCCAAATCCTGACTGGGAGCTTACCACTGTCGTTGAAAAGAAAAGTGTACAATCATTGCATTCTACCGGTGCTAACATACGGGGCAGAAACTTGGAGGTTAACAAAGAAGCTCGAGAACAAGTTAAGGACCGCACAAAGAGCAATGGAACGAAAAATCTTAGGAGTAACGTTAAGAGACAGGAAGAGAGCGGTGTGGATCAGAGAACAAACGGGGGTAGACGATATTCTAGTTGACATTAAGCGGAAGAAATGGAGCTGGGCAGGCCATGTAATGCGTAGGATGGATAACCGGTGGACCATTAGGGTTACAGAATGGATACCAAGAGAAGGGAAGCGCAGTCGAGGACGGCAGAAAGTCAGGTGGGATGATGAGGTTAGGAAATTCGCAGGCGCAAGTTGGAATACGCTAGCGCAAGACAGGGGTAATTGGAGATCGCAGGGAGAGGCCTTCGTCCTGCAGTGGACATAAATATAGGCTGATGATGATGATAATGATGAAATGGAAATTGCTTAAACGTAACAACAGCCTCTAAATTGATTGGTTTTGTATTTGGGTATTGCAAAAAAAAAAAAAAACACAATTAGAACCAACATTTTCGCAACTCTCTGTAAACGGAACCATAGAAGGAAGCTCTAAATGTTTTTTTTTTTTCCAGGAAGAGGCAGGATCTGAAATGTATTTTTTTTTACACCTGTCTTCTATTCAGAAAGCTATCCCAAAAAGCGGTGGCAAAGTCTCAAACAGGCAAAAATTTGATAGATTTTTGATACATAGCGTTTAACAGAGACCCAGACAGCATTGCGGCACTGCCACTTGCACCATAGACGACCAACAAAAGGATAACCAAAATTTCGGCTGCCTTACAGCGTGCTGTTTGATAGCTTGGACTCCCTCTGCTCGACTGCGTGTTATTCCGCCACCGAGTGGAGCAGTAAGCACTATTTTTGTTTTTATACATTGCCCGTGCTTCCTAGAAACCGAAACAAGTAAAGTCTAGTCAATCCAGTAACCATCGACCATTCCAGAACCACGAGACAAACTAGCTGCTACATTCACTTCTTTATGTTTAACATATCCAACAGTGTTAAGAGTGTGTATGACATAGTGCTGCACCTCTGCACATCTTTCTCGGTAAATGGAACTCCTGTTAATTGGAACATATTTCTCAGGTCCCTTGAAGTTTCACTTAACGTGATTCTACTGTATCTTCATAAATAGTAAAAGAACCCAAAACTGCAGTAACCTGAAAGTTTTTTTTTGTCAAAAATTTGTTTCTTTTGATATATGTTGAAGAATACTCACAAAAAAGAAACCTGCATTTTAATGGTGAAATACTATTCAGTGTTTCACTGCCTCACATATAGCACTGGAATAAGCAACAGATTTCTCCCTCTACCTTTAAGATGAGATTGAGATGTATGTGTTTGTTTCTGATGAATCTGTATGGTACAGCAAAGCTCATAATTTGCAAATATTCCTCATGCATGAGATGTGAAGTAATGGTACCCTTTTCTATAATGGTACATTCGGCTGATCCCTGCCACGCTCTGACTCGTATTGCAATGATGCGGAGCACCCTCTTCACTGAAACCAGAGAAAGCACGAGCTAGCTGAATGTGCAGCACCTCACCAGAGCAATCGGAGGCCAGAAGAGGAAACACGTCAGCACTTCCTTCGTTGTAAACAAACAAAGTGTGCTGATGCGGAAATATGCCACTGCGGCTGACGTCACATCAATAACGGAAGCTGCAGAAGCCACGTGACCGGAACTCCACCGTATCTTGGTCACACTCTGAGGTTGAAGGTGAGAGCGCCTCTGAGCGCTCTGAGCTGGACCGCGGCTCTCTGTAAGAACCAGCCGAATGTGTTCAGAGTCCTCAATTTCGATCAGCCGAATGTAATGCGCGCTGCCAGAGCACTCTGGAGCGCTTGAAAACGACCAACCGAATGTACCATAACTCTTCCATTGTAGTTTTGGAAGCCATTTGAAGAAATTCATGACACTTATGCTGTTGCAATCTGCGTACACATTGATGTGCAAATTAATGTTAAAGAACCCCATTTATCCACTACGGCTTCTCTCCTAGCCCAGCTGTAACTTTGGAATGTTACAGTCAATCTGAAATGCCATGTGATGCTCTCTTTATTTTGTTGGTAAGCTTTAACGGGTCGTGCGGGTCTTCATTGAGTCACAGAATAAATGTAAAGGGACACTAAAGAAACAAAATTATTCAAACTGTATTAGTAAATTACCCTTCTATCCCAGAATATCAAATCTTGCCGTGAGAGCATGCCTGGTAAGCAAGAAAAGACGCAGCAACGAAAGACTGGTGGCAATACCGCCTTGAAGTTTCCGCACCAGGCCTCACCATGGCGTCATGGATTTTAATGGCACCTGCTCGGGCCAAGTTAACTTGTAATTGGTAATGATGGACTACATTGTATTATTCTCAAAGAGCCAAAGACTGAACTTGGCAAGTTTCACCAACTTTTGCTGCACCACAACGGTTTAAACACAAGGAAATACTTTCAATTTCTTGATGTCACACTGACACACTAGTGCTGGGGTTTCTATGTGAAATTTTTGAAAAATGGAGTTCTGATCTTCATTTCCTCTTCTATAATGAACCCATCACCAAACTAAAATAACATTTTGAAGGAATACTTAATCAGTCTAAACTGACTTGATGTTCCTCTTTATTGTTCCTGTTTGTAAATATAGCCTCTCAATTCATACACAACAGCAGTAATACTGCTAATGAATTAATTGGGACAAAATTGGGACAGAAGGTGTTTGGTGGAACACCGGCCCTTCATTCCTGCCCAATCCTGTCAATGTTGGCTCGAAGCCAGCTACCATGAGAGGCCCAAGTTTGGGGATTAACAGCGGTGTAATGTTGGATGATGATCAGCCACCAGCATCTAACCACATTGCCCCACCTGGCAAACAATGTGCCATTATTGAAATTGTAGTTACTATAAGCTAAGAACTTGTGTCATGTTGCTAACATGTTAGCAACTACAGTTAGTAATGGTAGTGTTAGTAATCGTTACTAACAGGGCTGAGTTACTAACTTTAAAAACATTGTTGCTCTTACTGTCCCTGCTGAATCTTCATGATCAGCAGTTACGACTGCCACTTTATGGCCATAATTAGGTTGCTTCTGTTCTGAACACTTGGTTAACTATAGTGCTCTCTTGACAAATGATAGTAAACTAACAGCCAGTAGGGATTGGATTTTTCAGCATCTGTTTTCTTGAAATTCAGCAGGCATTTATTGGCATCTACTTATTTCTGAAAATTCGGCACTTATCGGCACCTGTATTTTTACAGTACCACCTTTTCGGCATTTTCGGCATTTTTGGCCTTTTGAAAACTGCTCACACATATTTATATTCTGCTGGTTTATTTATATTTTATAACTGCTCACACCTATTGCAGTAGAACTACAAAGAAGTGCGGGGGCGTAGAGGGCATGCGGGTCTGTACATGCCGTGTATTGACGTATGTGCTTGGTGTGGGCAAGTGTTCTAGTATTTCACGAATGGCTTGGCACTGGCCTGCGAAAAAAGATGGGGCCCCCGCAAATTTCTGGAATCTTACTGCATCCACAATGGCCAGTCAGCTTGTGCCTCTTGAAGTACGCTCTCTGGTTGTGTCCTCACCTGGTTTGTGTCCACAAGTTGGCATGCACTAATGCCATTGATGCCTTACCTCGTTACCACATTCCATATCTTTATCCACAGCCAGACACGTAAGCTGATGAGGATACTCAGGAAGAGCGGGGAGGAATGGACCTACACAAAACTCCCTTATCCAATCCCCTTTGTCATAGCTATGTTGGAAAGGCCCCCAGCATTCGGGCAAGGATAGCAAAAAGAAAACCCTTTCACCAAAAACCGCACTCTCACCCCCCACACGCGCGCGGAAGCTTTTGTACTGGCCGAGCACAAGTAAAGGGGGCTTAGGCACGAGCACACAAACAACTTGGGAGTGTCTGATCACGTTGTGCGGACTGAGTGTGATGAGCTATGACGAATTCCTACATTGGGCACTTTTTGGTTGAAACCAAATTCCTAAAATTGGGATTGGCAGGCAGTTTCATCATTTATCGGTAAAAACCCAAAACTCCAATTCTTACTTATAAGTCATTACTGCTGCCAGTGCTTGTCTACGCTTCGGTAGTCTGGGTACCACACCATTCACCGGATATTGATAAGCTCGAAAGTTTCCAAAGGAAAACGATTGGATTCATTTTCAATGGATGCGTCCGGCAGCTGAACCTCATTATAACGAAGTCGTATTTGACGAGAAAATACATTCGTTATATCCGATATTCATTATAAGCGTATATTCGCTACACAAATATTGGCGACAAATTTTTGTTTATTTGTTATATCCAAAAATCCGTTATATATGTTCGTTATGTTGAGGTTTGACTGTATTTCTCTTCCTGTGCACATGCACAGTTCTTAAACTGTTCTTTAGCGTAGTGGTGCACATGTGACCACCTTACCATTCTGCACAAGATTGTATATTCGTCGGCCAACATTGCAGTCACCATCTAGTTCCCAAATTGTTAACAACAATCGTCACCCATCAGCCAGCCAGCTCTTAGGAAGTTGTATGTTGTGCCTTTGTCATGGCGTCCATCTTGATTAGGCAGGAAAGATTTGAGTGACATTTTTTGCACTGGAAATATAAGCAGATGACATGGTCCTATGAGTGAACATGAAACATAATGACAGTACAGGTGCTGACTCTGAACTGGCTTATTTGCTGCCCTGCAAAGTGGGGACTGGCCCCTGCACTTTCATATAATTTTTAGGTGTAGCTGACGAAGGGGAATTAGAGAAAGTGCATTCACTTTTTTAGGACTGCCAGTGTGGCTTTCTTTGTTGGTATGACATGCAGTCATGGGATCTGTCCTAAGTCTTGGCATAGACAGCTCTGTCTTTGTTGGACAGCTGCCATCTTAAGATGTGTTACAACCCTAACATAGATGACAATCAAGACAACATCAAATTCTGCAGTAAAGCGGGGGACTTCGATGTCCCCTGCAAGGCAGACAACACGTATGAAATTGAAGTCACGCAAGCACCTTTATTGAGGCTGCGGCGTCTCACACGTGCTCTTGGGACAAAGGAACGACAACACAGTTGTGCAAACAATCAAAAGGGCATTTATTGCACCTTACATACAGTAATGCACGCTAGCCGAATTGCTACCCGTAGAACATTCACGTGGGAGCACAACAAATCAAGGAAGTTTGACTCACCGCGACCGGATAGCGAGCGAATATGTTCGCCCCATGCTACGATACCATCGCCTAGTTGTTCACGTGTACAGGTCACGCGAACGGTGGCGGGTTCGAATGATCCATATTCGTCCATTCTGGTGTCCTGCTCCTAGCCTCGCGAGATGGTCTCGCGAAGCTGGGATCGGCACATGCACGGAACATCCGCATCGCTCACTGATCCCACGTCCAGAGGAAGCGCCTTCTCCTTCTTGCGCCCATGTAACTCCGCCGTTAGGTGGCGTTAGCCGCACAACACTAGTGTCATCTCTCGCAATGCACGACAACCACGCCGACCTCCGCCGCCGTAGAGCTACGTGGCAAAGCCGGATTACAGGAGACGGGAGCCATGCGGGGAAAACAACATCACGGGATGCGTGAGAGTCGTGCATCCCCACAAGGCTTATGATTATACCAAAAGCTTGTTGACATAGCTGAAATGTCAGACGTTAAGAGTGGGCGCTGTTTAGGTGAAAGGCCTCATCCTAGGCAAAAGCCGGTTTCGGGTAGTTATGTGTATGAGTCGTCAAGGTGTGAAGGTTCATTATCAGTTGTTCATTATGACACAAAGTGGCACCACAGCCTGAAAGATAATGTGAGAAAAATGAGTGACTCTTTATTTTCATGGGTTCTTGAAGAAAATTACAATAACTTTTCGGTTTACCTTGACATCAAAAATTGGGTGGTTGAGGCGAACGTTGTGAACTTAAGTTGTTCAGTTCAGTTCAGTTTTATTTTCCTTAAAGACCCCTGACTTCAGGGGTATTACATAAGGGGTGGGTACAACATTTGACTTTTACACTTGTTCAAGTACACTTGTTCAAGTCTTTCTAAATGTCAAGTTAGATAGGTTTGCTTGCTGGAATGAATGAAATACACCTGCATGTTTACTCGTGCTCAGAATAGAACATTATTTACCCCTGCTGTGTGTTACTCTTGCTACCTGCATGCACTTCTGGGCTTAACATTCTTTGCATTGGCAGAATACATGTATGAAGTATGGTGGGAGTGCTGTACATGGAATGTGCAACTGGTGAGGTGTTTGGGATAACATTGTTACGTAAACAGACCAGTCTGTGTTTAAATGGACAGTGAAACAGTGATTGAGCACATGTTTAACTTTCGTTAAGTAATAATTTGCTGGTGTGCCATATTGTTCGTTACTTGAGCCCATATTTGAAGAGGTCAGATAGAGGCTCAGAAGTGCTAATAGGAGATATTAATATTAACAATCAAAACAAAAAAGCATAATTTAGATCCACACTATGGCTGTGTCACTATTCAAATTCAGATTTGATGAAGTTATCTTAATACTGTTTGACTAAATTTTATGTATGACAAGCAATCTGTTGTGCACATTATGGCCAACAAATGGTTTATGCAGTCTTGGGTGTGTCCAGTTGATGTTCTGTGCTGTTCTTGTCAAGAGATCAGCACCAATGAACCTTACTGATTACTGCTAGCTTCTGTACAGTGGGGAATGTGACAAACTTCAATATTTCCTTTATTTTTCATCTGAATGGCTACACATAGGGCTTTTAGGTATGAATGACTAAGCGTGGGGGATAGGGAGGGGGGGGGGGGATAACAACCTAGGACAGCAGTTCTTAAGCCACACATGTTTTAGCTCTCTTTTTAATTTAGTTAGTGCATATGCACTGATTAACTATTCTGTCCATATTCACTCTTAATATGCTAAATAATTTTTTTCGCATTCACTAAAGATGTAATGTTTTTCTTCCAGAACGAATGCTAGATGCCATGATACCTTATTTGCGCATTCTCAAACGGCATGTTTGCTTGGCACCTGGACATTTTGGCATCCATTTGCTATTTCATGTGCTTTATCGGCTGTATGCTGATCTGAGAAATACGACTGTTGCAGCATCGTTGACTGAGTATGCAATTTTATCTTTCCAAGGCTTAAAAAAAGAGAATAGGTTAGTAAATATATCTGGTATGCTTTCTGCCAACAGAGAAATTACACGTCTAGTCATAAACATGACTATGCTGGGACCATTGTATTGCCGCAATCTGCTGAATTTTCTGAAGTGCATTGAGACTGGCTTCCCTGAAAGGTAAGATATTTCAGCTTGGTAGCCTTGCAGACATTTATTTCAGCAGTTTTTTAACCACTTGCAAAGTAAGCGGATGGTGAAATAAACACCCATGTTCTTGAAAAGGAATGTATTCAACTGGTTTATTAAAAAAAATTTGTTTCCTACAGAATTAGAGCTCTAACTAAAAAAAGCTACGGTGCCCGGGGCTAGAAGAGACATAGGCTTGGGAGAGTGAGCAGAAAATTTGGAGGAGGTTCATTACATAGATGAAACACATTGTAACTAAGCAGACAGAAGAGACAATATGGCCCACCTCCTCTCAACTGTTTTGTTTATCTGTTGTTCTTTGTTGCGCTGTAAGTAATGGGTACCCATTGTCTAGGCTATTAGTCTGCTGTTTTATGTGCACTCATCATCAGGTATATCTTTAAGGCGTTGTTTCTCTGAAAAAGCACATACAAAGCTGCCTGGTAGTTGAGCTTGCTAGTACATTATTGTGTCTCCGGCACTTAACCCTGATGATCTCAACCCTCCCTGAAAAGTAGATTGGGACATAGAGATATAACTGTCTGTATATGTACAGATATTTGCTTAAGCATTCTTGAGTATATGAAAAATTTGTCTACGGTGGGGGAAAAAAAACTGTGCAAAGACAGGAATGAGTCGGCAAATGTTATGCAAGTGCTGGCTGACACCTAAGAAGTGTTAATTATTTAAAAGGAATTGTTTTACATGGAATGCAATGCACATATTGCATCCAGTATCAATTCCAAACACATAGCGATAGAGAAATGTGCATCTGGGTTCCATTGTCATTGCATTGCTTTTAAGAGTTTGATGCAAGGGTGATTATCCTGCTGATTATCCAGCTCACTCGGCCAGGGGTCTTAAACTCATCTCAGGTACTGTGCTGCATATGTTGGATCTGCAGGCCACACAATGGAATCTCTGAGCAGAGGAAAGCAGCTTGTAAGAGCAGAAGCAGACAAACCCAAATTTCAGTGAAGTGGAGTTCAAGACAAAGAGACCCAGCATGCTACTTGTTCTATCTTTGGAGCATTTTCCTGACAAAGATGTGCTTCTGGGTCCTGCAAAAATTTTATGCAGCCCTCCTGCCTCACTGCCTCTCAGCCACAGCTGTTGTACCTGTGGCAGATGTGGTGTTCGACAGCTTACTATTTACATTACCAAGTTAACACTTCTGAGGTTAAAAAAGCTAGCTGTTTGGTACGACTATGGCAATTGGTTTGAATTATTGGAAAAACCAAGCGAATAATGT
Source organism: Dermacentor silvarum (assembly GCF_013339745.2). Lineage (NCBI taxonomy): Eukaryota > Metazoa > Arthropoda > Arachnida > Ixodida > Ixodidae > Dermacentor > Dermacentor silvarum. Next base: position 19,248,970 of record NC_051154.1, on the reverse strand, counting down.
TTGAATGATTGGGCTTTCACTGCATTTTGATTTTTGACCTAGTTTTTTTACACTGCAACACATTTTTTCATATGTCAATTAAGCTTCTGTATTTCATTGGCATAGAATTTGGCCTAGGAGACCCTGGGCCATTTTTCTTTGTGTTCAGTTTACGCTTTTTTTCCTTATGGATTACTGCCATACTTGTTCACAGAGTTGTTAAACTCGCATGGCATGTGAAGGCCCGAGTGCACGGTGGCTGTGGCAGCACAGCTCAATTTCTCAATAACTGATCAACATTGATAATTACATTACTGTGTCACAGTGGCATGCCATTATTGGACACTCCTGAACGTTTCTTTTGAATGGGTACTTTGTAAGAAATTAGTGTCAAGTAGTTTTCAGCGCTTAAAATTTCTCCTGCTTTTCAAAAAAGGACTTATATGCAACTCCTTCATTATAATAATATATTCAAAGTTCATGAACACCTTCACGGCCAGCAATATTTAGAGGAGTTATCTTTGATACTTCGCTTTTAGTATGTGTAATACGCTTATGAATTTGCTGTTCCAAAACATATCAGAAGAAACCAAACGTATCAATCTGTTGTTAATTTGCAGTACAAGGTACCGCCAGAATTCTGACATGTCATTCACCCACGTACAGTCAGGCGTGTTAAAACTGTTACACAGTAGAACACATTCTTCTGGAAAGGAACACACAACTTTACACAACTGATGCAATACAGTGTGATCTCTCTTGCATGAAAAGGCACCGACAACGAATCTACCTTGCTTAACAGTCTGGCTTATGAAAAACATTTTGTTCTGTTTTGCGATTTTTACTCTCAAATGCATAACAAAAATGTGTTTAGTTTGTCATTGCAAGATTGTGTCAAGGAAGGAAGGAAGGAGGAATAGATGGAAAGACAGGGAGGTTAGCCAGTTCTCAGACCGGCTGGCTACCATGTATGTGTCATGTCTATAGGGCTCTTTTATGAATAACTTGCTGATTTACTGAATTACTGATTTTTTATGAATAACTTAAAATGATTTATTTTCATAAATGAAAAAGAGAATGTATTATGTGTATAGGTACTTGTTATATGAATAATTCTCTCGGTCCAATTATCCAGCATCATTCTTACCTATGTAACTCAATAAGGCAGTCTGTCAAAAAAAAGAAAACATTTGCTTGGGTCTATTTGCTTGGGATATTTATTGGTGGAGAAGGGTTACATTGCATTGTAAAGGAATCAGACTCATCCTAGCAAGCCTTGAGAAGTTTTCGTGCTCACTAGCTTGGTGTTCTTTGGCCATATCTGGCACTTGCACTATAAAACACCGTCATACACACTTTTCCTACTCTAAACCAGCCCCTGTAGAAGAAAATACTTCAATCCTTGGCATCACAGTGATGTACAAGTGCTGAGGTTTCTGTGTGAAATTAAAAAGTATGAAGTTTGGTCTTCACTTCTTCCACTAGTTACAACAAATTTTGTTCAAATTGATTCTAGGATTGCCTAATGAGAGCATTTATGCATTCCACATGTATTTGAATAGAGACACTGGAGTTGGCCCCAAGTTAAGAGGTTTCTCTCTTAATATCCCTCGTACCTGTCTCATAATATGCACTCAGTTTTCAATTTAGTTTATCTGAGCACAGGGCATATATTTGCTGGGCAACTTCAGTATATATGTATTGTAAATAAGCAATCCATTGGCTCTCTACAATGGCCCTGCAGTTCCCTGAGCCAAGTAGTACTGATGGAAGCTGTGGATATGGTGACTGGACAAAGCTGGGAGGACTGTGTCCAGGGCAGTGCCGTGGAAAGCTGCCTGCTTGTACTCACAGCAGCTGTGCAGAAGCCAGGCAATTTGTGTCGACCAAAGGTCAGTGTGGTGCACGTCTGCATGTCGCTCTGTGAGACCACTGCAGCAAGTCTCAGAGGAATGTGCGGAATGAGCTAAGTTTTCCTGGTGCCGCGAAGATTTACAATTATTCAGGAGCCGCCTGCTCAAGTAAAATTCAGAAGGAAAAATAGAGGCCATTCTTTTGCAGGAAAGACAGAGGACGGCCCAGTAGATGTGCTCTGGCCTGCTGCTACTTTGCACAAAATAATTCATTTGTCAGGCTTAAAGGGTCCCTGAAACGGTTCGGACAAATTTTGTAGACACGTAGGGTACAGCTACAGTAAAACATTCGCACAACAATTTGTGTGAAGCGTCTCATATTAAGAGACTTACGGACGATTACAAGTTACCCTCCTGTCTATCTATGCTTTTTCTCTTCAATTCGTTCGTCGAGTGATCAGGGCTAAGCTCCGCCTTCACTGGCTCTACGTCATGATATAACGTCGTGTTGTCTACTTCCGGTGTTCTTGCAGCCAGCGTGCGAAGCCTCTCCAACCTCTCCGCCAGCCGCCAGGCACTCGATCCAAAGTGACAGCTTCGAAGTAGCGTGCATTGCGAGCATTCTGTCGCAGCGCCGAGCGCGTCCGGTATTTCGGTAACCACAGTCGAGCTCGACATTTTGACGGTGCGTGGAAGCGTAAACTAAAGCCCCTCCATACTACTATTGCTGCGATGACGGAGCTTCAGTCAGCGCAGACGTAAGTGAGCCGAGTGAGCGGCCTGATCGGTCTGCATGGTCCAGCCACCTGGTGGCGCAGAGCTTAAGCAGTCAAACGAATAGCTAATATTGCTGTAACCAAGTATAAAACATTTTGAACATCTAGAAAAACAATGTGTTCACGATTACGCTCCTTCCAAGAATTTACACCAGCAGCAAAGTAGAATACACTTGATTACTGCTATATTAGTTCTGTGTTTGGTTGAGCGCTGTGCCACCAGGTGGCTGCACCGTCCAGGCCATTCACGTTTGCGCCTCCGCTCATGCCTTGCCTTGCAGTGACGTGCTCCGCAGCGGTTGCGGCGAACAGTAGTTTCATTTTTATTCGGTACGCGCGTCGGCCGCGTGCCTAAAAAACTGCGTAGTCGCCATCGATGATCGCATAGATGGCGTCCGCGGTTTTGACCGCCAGTTGTTGCAGCGAAAGGTAGTTCATTCGTCCAGACTTGGTGCGTGCGTCGGGCGCGTGCCTTCAGCACCGCAACGTCGCCGTTCATAATCGCGTCGATAGCAGTCGCGGTTTTTTCTGCAGCGGTTGCGGCAAACTGTTGTTTCGTTTTGACTCGGTGCAAAGCTGCCGAACTTAAAGAGCACCGGCTACATCGCGATTATGTTTTCGTCAGTGAGCTGGCGAAAACATAATCGCGATGTGCGCGCGATAGTACAAAGCGTGTCTACATGCTTGGTCTACATGTTTGCATACGTGCAGGGCTTGAAAATTGTTGTTTTGGTTATAATGCGGTACCGCTTATAGTGCTGATATTTGCGACTCCGGCGACTTACATTATAAGCGGTCTACACTGTATTCAAATCATACAGTGCCGTGCGTACCTCACTTTCCTTGAATTCCTGATCCATAAAGTTGCATTCTGCCCCTAAGTAATCGGGGTAACTTACTTCCTGATCCACAGTCCTGAGAGGCAAGTATTTAGCTGCCAATCGCTGCATTATGCTCTCTGCGCTTGCAGTCTGACTTTCCTCTCAGCTTCACCACTGCTGTACGTCTATTCGATTTAGTGCCTTTTTCATTGAGCAGATGCCTGAGCAGATTCCAATTGCCTCCACGTTTTATCTTTCCATCTATAGAGTTACACGCCTCATTCCAGTGTTGTTTCTGCAAATATCGGGCATGCTCCTCGATATCCCTATTGAGCTGAGCAATTCGCTTCCCAAGTCTTCTGTTCAAGCGGTGTGATTTCCATCTTTGTAAATTTGGTTGCTTGGCTTCTATCAAATGCGCAAATCTACTGTCCATTTGTGCGACCTCTTACTCAGTTTCTATAGCCTTAGTTGCTGCATTCAAGTCGTCCCTAAGCTGAGCTACCCACTCTGGTGGTGTGATTTGCCCCTTTCCTTCTGTTTCCGCTCTCTCCTTTCTGATTTTTCTAAATTGATCCCAGTCTATATAAGTGAAATGCTTTACCTCCACCCCCGTCGTTTCCACCATTATGTGTAGTATGTAATGGTCGCTCCCCAGATCCGCGCCAGAGTTGATCCAGTCTGCCCTGAGTAAGTCCGGGGTAGTGTCCCTACACGTGGAAGTGCCACACCTAGTAGGAAAGGCTGGGTCTGTGATAAGAGAGAGGCCTAAATCCGTGGCAAGATGCTAGATTCCTTCCCCTTTCTTTGTACTCCAGCGGTAACCCCAAGATTGGTGTGGGGCGCATTTTTGGCTACCCCCATGGCCGTATTAAAAATTGCTTTGAAGCTCTGTCTCATCTCGCTGGGACTGCTATATATGTTGAGGCAGAACAAGCTTTGCGCTTTACCTCTGTGCCTTTTTAGAACCATCTCTATCAATATATATACAATTTTGCTCGCCCCTATTTTTAAATCATGCTCGATGTAGGGAATTTTCTTGTCAATTAGGGTGGCAATTCCCCTGCCCAGGTTTGCCTTTGCAGATCGAGTGAAAGCCGGACAGCCCGATCTCCTCCGCTAGAGTTTCCTGCAGCATTATTAATTTTGGCCTATTTTCAACCATTTTGATTATCTGTGCTAATGACGCTCTTTTTGGTGAAATCCTCTGCAATTCCACTGCCACACACTAAGTCTCTTTCTGCTATCCATTTTTATTGCCGTTACCCCCTGACTCGCTACCCCCTGTCACTGTTCTCTTGACTGTACTACAAACCGCTCCTGGAAGCTACTGCCACATTGCCGCTTTCGGCCCTAACCCTTTCTTGTTCATTTCCTGAATCTGCTTTTTAAGTTCTTCATTTGCTTTCTTTAGTGATATAACCTCTCTGATGAGCTGTTCTACTCTGGTATCATTGCTTTGTACCTGCGAGGCTATTGCCCCATTACCTGTTGCTTTCACAGTACCTTTAACTTTCTCTGCCCAGGTAGCTCCTGGCTCCTTTTTCTTGTTGATCTTCAGCTCCTGCTCCTCGAAGTGCACCTGCGCCTCCCAAGACCTCGAACGGGTGTCTACTTCTTGAGCGTGAGCGCTGTCTTGATCTTGAACTGCTTCTTGAGCGTGAGCGCCTCCTGGTGCTCGGAGGGGTCTCCTTTGTCGGTTGAGCCGATTCCATCTCGATGTCCTCTTTGAAGCGTTCTCTTCTCTTTACTCTCACTGCATACGGTATTTGATACCGCTGCTTGCAAGCCTTGTCACCTGTGGGGTGATCTTCACCGCAGAACTTGCATTTGGGAGAGCATATATGATCCTCCCCTGGGTTTTGCACACCGCATCCCCTGCACTGCACCACATCAGGTGTGGGACAAACGTCTGATCTGTGTCCAATTCTGCCACATGCGTAACATACATCAAATTGCTTCCTGTACAGATAGCACCTCACTAGGGTTGACCCATATTTCATGAAATTGGGCACCTTGAATCCGTCGAAGAGCACAATAACCGAGCCCGTAGCTTTAATACGCTGTGCAGCCAACGCCGTTGGGTTGTATTCATGCACAATCTTTTTCGTGATAACACTTTGACTGTCGTTGAGGTTCACTCTTCTAATGACCTCCTTGCACCTAGAGAGGGGGTCCGTTTCATAAGCGCTGACTTGATATTCTGCCTTCATGACTCTAATAGACTTGAGTCGCACATACCTTTCGGCATTATCGGAGTCCGGTGTACTAACCACCATGATGTTCTGTGTGAAGTTGGGGCAGACAATGTCTCCCTTCGCTTGGTCTTCTGTTAGTCCGGCAGCCTCGACGATCGCTTCTCCAATAGCTGTAGTGCTGACCTTGTTCAGGTTGAGGCCTCACCGAGGCCTAACGGTGATTTTCCTGTGCTCCCTCTTGCAGTTGCGGCATCCTTGACGCCTTCGCAATCCGGCGCTTGAGCTTGTTGGCCCCGTCGGCACCTTTGTTGGCGATCTCCTTTCCTTGTAACTCTTGGGTCAAATGGGCGGTTCCACCAGCTCCCCAGGTCTTTCCCGCAGATCGCGATATTTGGTTGGTGACCACCTGCCAACCCATTCCTTCCTCGCTGTCTTCCGTCTCCGAGGAGACGTCGTCGTCCATACGTGTACCAGCCATGCCGACTTGGCGAGGCTCGCTAAGCCTACGTGGCGTTAGGCCTAGCGGAGCTCCCACATTTGATGCACACAAGAAAGTGATAAAAGTCCGAAAAAAGCTGGCCCACCTTGTTCAAAGGTATCCACTGATTCGCATTAACTTCACGAATCCGATGATGTGCTTGAAACCGTGGTCCTGCCAAAATTGCCTGCAGAATCATTCAAAAACGAGACAGAGCCGATGCGGGGCACATCTGCTCTCCTCTTCTTCTGCTCGAGCATTGTGGTAAGCATTTTATTTTGCCATACAAACCATAGAAAAGTTGACGGTGCATCGGCTGCTCAGTGTTATATTCAATATATTGTTAAAACCGGTATCATTATACAGTTAAACCTGGATATAACGAAATTGACAAATTCCTGAAAAACTTTGTTATAAAGAGGATTTTGTTATATGCAGGTTCGGCACGAAAATTCGAAAAAGAAACGCTTACCGTACTTACTCGATTCTTACCGCTTACCGCTGGCGTTGTACAAGGTCCGACGTTATCGGCACGAGGGCCAGTGCCATCTGTGGCCAGTCACGCTATGCCAGTTGCGCTGCACCAGCCGAAACGCCATCTCCTCTATTGACCCTTTTTGCGGAGCAGTTTGCTCTAGAGGAACAAGATGGCGCTTTCGGTCGCACGCCATACGTTGCCTCAGCGAATGCGCACGAATACGAAGCCACTACTGCTTCTGCCCTGCTACTATTCAATCAGCTGTCGGGAATGCAAGTGGGTGTTCGCTAATGCACTGTGCCCAATTCATGCTGCAAAATGTGGAACGATAAAGGGAAGACGTGTGCGGTAGTTCGCTGCAAAAATAGTGATTTGCATATTAAGGAATGGAATCAACCTGTGTCACCGCTGCTACATAAGGACTGCCTGTTTTGTCAGCCCTTCACGATGCACGGCTTTCCTTGAGGATAAAAAAGGATAATTCCTCCACCAGCGCTGTATAGCTAACCTCCAAAAAAAGGACTTCAACTCCGCAATATCGGCACTTAAGAGTGAATACCGCTCGTTACAAAAGGAAATAACGCCACTTACTGGCATAGTAAGTTTCTCGCACATTATTTACACACATCTACCCCTACTCGCACGCAAACATACACGCACCCTATCACCAACGTATCAATAATAAAGGAATGTGCGCACGCACACTTGAATCGATGTGCTGAAGCGTGAGTGATGGTGACTACACCACGACACAAATGTTGGAAGCTGAATGTTTCGTGACGGTCCACAGAGTAAACGACGGACTAGCGATAATACGTCTGCTACAAGCTACCACAAAGTAAAGAACATTTACATTCAAAGCTTTGTGCACCGTACGAACAAATCTATCGCAGCAGCACACCCGCGAGCGCAATTAGGCTGAAAATAAGCGATCAGATAGTAGCCTCACAGAGGAACCGAGGAACTTAGTATTACCGAGTCAGAAACATAACAAGCCGCTGCTTCAAAATGTTTGCCAAATAAAGAACGAGAACAGGGATCCTGATTTAATTCATAAGCGGGAAGCTTGGACAGCTTTGAATACATTTGTAGCCTCGCTTTTAGTATAAGCACCCTATACGCTGCTCGCGCCGTTTGGACAAGGCGTAATGAGCTATGAAAGCACTTACATGTCCTCTAAAGCTATGGCCAAAGCTTCGTGTCGTCCACACAGTCAACGTCTACGATATGCGTCGAAACGGAGGTTTGCTGCGCCGCACCGGCGTCACGCGATTGCATTGTAAACACGGAGGCAACAGCGGCAGCTGAGGCAAGCAATGGACGCGTCACCATGTGATAAAAAATGGCAGTGCCCACGGGAGCGCCGGGAAAAGGGTCAATACTCTGACGGGGGCGCGCGCCTTCGGCTGTTATCTTCAGAGCATTTGCAGAACGATCCCAAGCCCGCGCGCCGCTTTGAACGGCTGTCTGTGACCGTCGGCGTAGCAGCGTGGGCACCTTTATTTCTTCGTGCAAAATGGCATTGTGGGTCGGCGCAGTCGGCGCGACCAATGCGCGAATGGGTCAAGAGCCAATTCGGCGCCGGGCGTGTCGGAAGCCGCCGGTTATCTTGGCAGCGCCGGTGCGCTCGACTATAGAGGGGGTCGTTTTTGCCAACGTGACGCCCACGTTTCTTTTTTCTTTGGCAACATCAACTAGAAAAGGAGAGTGCCGGCTTGGCGGGCTAGGCCAGCTGCAGCAAGCGGCAGGATCAGATTTGAATGAAGGGAGGGGGAAAGGTCACGCCCGCGGCGGCAACATCGCCGGGTTGAGGGATGCAGGCCCGCCTCGTGCACGCTTGCATGCACGCACACGTGCGCTCACTCTCGCCTCGCAGTCGCCGTGAATTCGAGCGCGCCAAGCGCGATGCCGCCGCTTCGCAATCCGTCGCGGCAGAGAAGGTGCTTCTGGTTGCTGCTCGCACAAAAATGACAAAATTTGGGCGAAATCTCTAGGTTGTCGGCGGGAAAAATTTGTTGATTCGAGGGGGTCTCCCGCTGCCACTTCGTTGCGTAGAGGTCTCAAATACATATGCTTCTATGGAGTAACGGCGGGGAATATAAAAACTTCGTTATATCCAGGAATTCGTTATATGGAGGTTCATTATAAGCAGGTTTAACTGTAAGTGGGCTTGTATCCAAGCCGATCTACTCAAAATTCTTCCCTGGTGTTGAATGTGGCACATAGAATTAAATGTGTCAGAGTGCAGTGCCATACATGTGTCTTGCCAACCTACAGCATCCCCAAATTATTTCATTGATAACTCTATACTTGATGTTGTCCCTTCGTGCAAACATCTTGAAGTGCATATTAGCAGTAACTTGAGTTGGAATAATCTATAAATGCAATGGTTGCAAAAGCAAAGTGCCGTTTAGGATATAGTATACGTAGGCACTAGGGTTGTGCAAATAGTGGATTTTGAGTTCGAACTGAATAGTGATTTTGGCCGAACATTTTCGAATCGAATATTGAATAGTTGCTGTTCAAAAATCTTGGCCACAAAGTGGCATGCAAGATAATTATTGGATACGTACAATGATTAAGTGGACTAATTTGTGAGAATGAGACCACATTTAATTCAAGTATGACTTATTTATTGGTATACATTTGAGAATGATGATGTCATTTATTCATCACTTTCTCGGATTATTATAGTTTAAATGTTTTGAAACGGTGTTTTTTCGCAAATAAATTTCTGAGCAATTAGGAAGGTTATGAGAAATTTTTAAAGGTCCGAAACTGGTTTTTCTAACTTAGTCTCAGACGGGGTGGCGGTGATGAGAAAAGAGTGCTGGCAACCAGGCCTCCAAGATTGGCAAAGATGATGCTGGTGTATAAACCGTTTTTTCATGGGCACCGCCATTGCGTAGGCAGTGGTGCCATCTATGGGCAGTTGGCATGCTGGCTTGGGCGAACGCCCGTGTTTTATGTTGTGGTGTACTCTCGGTGGCAGTTTCTGGTGTTTTTTTTCGCACTCGCGTGGTCTATTTAGCATGACATGGCATCTTCTACGTGAGGAACGGCCCTGTGAGGCATAGTGAAGGGATTTAGATCTGAATTAATTAAGCGGCTGGAATTTCTGCTGGCGTTAGGGCGGGCAGAACACCCAGCACGATGTGTGCGTGTTTGTTTGAGCTTACAATCAGCCTCGGAGATCAGTTAGGTATTTATGAAAATTAATTTCACGAATGTTGCCTTACTGCAGCATTCTCAGCATTGTAATTCTAAGCTCTGGTTTAGCAGCAATGAGTAGTTATGAAACATATGACGATCCTAACAGCGTGGGTACCGTTCTGCTGGAGAATAAGTTGTGCTGTTTAATTTTACAAGCATTCAAGTTATCTGTAGATACACTGGGCGACTGCCTTGTTTGCTGGGCAAGGTTCCCGCCCACAAATAAAATAGTTTGGTTAACAGCAATCGCATAGCGTACAGTGTGAATCCCACTTTTCGAGTGGTCGAACGACCAGCTGCAGACTGCGTGAGCGTCTGAGGCAGTACTAAATGCTGTGTTATAGATCTTTTTGTTCTGTATAGCGCATGGTCCAAGTGGTCCAAGCATGCGGCATGATTATGTGAAGTCTTACTGCGGCGTTATCCCGTGTTCTGTTTTATTTTCCCACAAAAGGAGGACATAAGTACTTTTTTTTCAGTCTCGTAAGTCCAGTCCTCTACGGCACACTCACGCATCTTACGGAAATTGTGTCCTTACGAATAACTGTTGGATTCCTTTTATGCGATCCCCTTTGTATATAGTGCCTTACATGGCAAAAAGGCAATGCGGATCGAAGCACAAAGCTTGTGTGTATCATATAAATTGGTTTACCAACCACAGTGCTCGCTGTGTTGAGCAAAGCCTTCAGCCGCATACAGAAGGCTAACGGAGACATAGTGATTTGAAGTCTACTAGACTTAAAATGTGTGAGAACGATGCCCGTGGCTGATGCAAATGTTTTATAACAGTTGGCTTTTAGATGTTTCGGGATTGAGTTGGCCGTACCTGAGCACACGTTAACGCTTTAGTTCCCACGTCAAGCGATCAGACAGTGAGAAGATTTTTGAATTCACGCTGGCAATTCACAGACGCCGGTTTTCTTCGTCGAGTGAAAACCGATACATTCAAAATAGTTCACAACACATACACACACCGCGGCTGATCATGCGCGTTGCATTTTTGCACCGCCAAGAGAGATTTCCAGATACTGTAGCTACTGCTGCACCTAAAGGGTAGACAGTGGTTGTTCGACGACCTCGTAAGAACTGACATCCCTAAATTGCACTCAAAACTAGCGAAGACACCTCCAAATTGTTCCGCAGCGTGCGACCGGCAACACATTCAAGAAGTGCTGCGCCGGCTCGCACAAGCCAGAAAGAAGGAAAGGCTCGCCGCGCGCCCTTTCTTCCTCGCCCGATGAAAAGGTCTATACCTGCATTTCTGAAGCTCGTTGCTTGGTTTCTTTTACCTGTTGTTAACCAGAGTTGAGTAATAATATTACTACAATTAATATAGTCAACGTCCGATTTTTCGGACTCCCTAGGAGCCGTGAAAACGTCCGAAAAATCGGGCACTCCGAAAACATAAATGCGTGCCTTTGACTGTTCCCAAGGGCTCAAATCGCCACAGGCACGTCCGAAATAGCCTTAAAGACCTGCCAGTACACTTATTAGGCGTATTGGTGCTCGTACTGAGACAGGAGACGGCGGGTGAATACATGCCGTGTCCCGTGACAATTGCTCCTTCCCACTCTTGGTATGCTTCACCGCGTAACACTATGTACTGAGGCGAAGCTGACTTTTGGGAACTGGCATCACACAACGCGTCGGGCTTTCCGAGCTTCGAAGCCATTGGCAAGGATCACAAAGGTGGAGTGAGCGCCATTTTAGTTCACCAACTGCGGCGAGCTGTTTCAATTTCAACGGCACCGAACAGCAAGAAACTTTGGTAGCGAACGTCGAAGTAGCTAGGCCTAGCGTTGCCGCGGTGGTGGCTAGCTACGGCTGCCAGTGGATCTGATTATTAGACAGTAAACAAACTCATGACCATTTGCCAACACATCGAAAAGCACGAATATTACAATTGCTCTCGAAGCGAATATCGAATAGCGCAATATTCGAAACTACCATTCAAAAATTCAAATATTTGCACAACACTAGCTAGTATGAACTTTATAAGCTTGTTCCAGTAGCACTGAAGTAGCTGATATATATCTCTAACATTCAACCACTTTTGGAATATCTCTTATCGGTATGGAACCCAAATAACATCATACCGAATGCTGGCCTATAAGCCATACAAAATCGCTTCATCTGCTTTATTGTCTCCTGTTGTAATAACTGTTGTCGCCCATCTAGTTTATCATGAATGAAATCATCTCTAAATCTTCTGTCGCTCACTGACTTTTGCAAGATAGCCTGAGTCAGTCTGTTTCATAAAATATACTACCACAATCAACATCTTCAAACCACATTAGCATCCAGTCACTGAAATTCTTTGGCATGGCAGCTGTTTGGCAGCTCATTGTCAAGTTAAGCAAGCCTACTTCATAGCTTTTGTGGACCATGAATCATTTAGTTTTCATGACACTAAGTTAAAGGAGGTACAGTAACAGTTTGTCTGCTGTGAGGGAACCCTACAGTGGAATAGTTTTTCCACAACAACATGGATTACGGTTGGGAAACTGAATTGGTTCTTTTTTTTTTTTTGACACTGGCTAATTTAACCTGATGAGAATTGTCTTCCTAGGATATTTCATGGTACTGAGTCTTCATCCTGGCATTGGCCCAGCCCTTACTGATGTAGGCTTTGGCCTTGCAGCAACTGTTCCACTTCATTGAGGGCCTGGTCGCCAACCAAGGGCTCTCTGCCCACCGTGGATGGTTGCTGGGAAATAGGCTCATCGATCTCTGCTGCAGTGTTGTGCTGCACCAAACAGACCATGCAATCGGCTCAGGTTAGTGCCCTGTTGAAAGCATGACACAGTTTTTGTGACGACATTTAAGTTGATCTTATTTGTTAGTTCACATTTACTGTTTGCATATTTCAGACCTGTGCACAATCCTGTCATATTTAATGGATTCTTCAGAAGATGTTGATGTCAAGAGTCGGGTCAAGCTGCTGTATGCGTCTCTTTCTGCGTTGTCGGAGTCAAAGGTGCGTTTCTACATTTGGGTAGTAGAAGGTGGGTGCTCGTGTAGGAGATGCTGCTTGCATAGTCATTGTGCTAGTAGTGGCTCATTCACGCTGATGTTTTTTATTGTATGTAATTCAGATGTGTGAAATGCTGTGGGTAAGTTAAATACCACCAGGCATGCTTACTGTACTACTCGAACTTCTTTACCAAAAGAAGAGCCCTAGCTTTTAGCAGTCTACTGTTTTTATGTGTTTCTTTACTCTTCTTTTTTTTGTTTTCCATTTTGCAGGCACAACAGCTGCTGCATTGTTGTAGTCATGACCCAGTCTTAGACTCTGAGAAAGACTGCAACGTTCTATGTTAGTATGATTTCTCTTCTTTTAATACCGAGTCACTTGCTAATACAGTGGAATCTCAATGATACGATCACGGCTAATACAAAGTTCCGGATGATATGAACTTTTCTGAGGTCCCGGCCGAGCCCCATTACTTTGCAACGTGCTAGAGAACGGTTGCTACGAATCGATTTTCGACCCGCGTTGGTTGATACGAATAAACGCCGCCCCACCGACGGCCGCGAAAGAGAACAGCGCGCAGTCACGTGCGTTTTCCCTTTCTCTTTTGGTGCGGAGGCGTGGACGCGACGCCGGACAGCGCAGAAGCCGCGACTGGGCGCGAAGAGTTTGAAGCGGTAGCGCTTTTGTTGCTTTTGTGCTTTTCTTTTGTCTCTTCGCTCGCTGCGACGGCCGCGCTACCGCACTTCCCCACGCGCTACCGCCGCAGCAAGCGAAGATTCGTGCGGTCTATCGCTTCAACGGAAACTGAGCGGCGTAAGCACAGTGCATACAAAAGTATGCGCTGTGGAGATCGCTTTCAAGATACGGTGCGCGCGACAACACCAAAAGCCGGCACAGGCGCAAAGTACAAGAACGCATTTGTTGGCAGAGTAGGGGCCGCCCCCCCCCCCCTCACTCCCTCCCTCCCGCGCTACCTTCCTGCTTTGGTCCTTTCGCGTGGGGAGATTTCGTCGCCAGTTACCCTTGCGCTCGGTTGCAAGATACGCATTTGGCGCCCCAGCACAGCGTCGCCCCCCCCCCCCCCTCCCTCCCTCCCTCCCATACCCCCACGGCCTTTCGCGCAATGAAAGTCGCGTTTGGTCTCCGCTGTGCATTCGCTGTCCGTGAAGGCGCGCGTCCTTTCACTAGCACATACAGCGCACGATGACGACTTTATCGCCCTTGGACTCGTGCTCCACGTCTCATGCTCCTCCTCCGCATCGCATTCGTTGATCTCTCCCATCGGTGGGCGCACCTCGTGCTCGCTACCGCCCTTGTCGGCGAGATTTTCCTGCGGAAGCCGCAATTTCGTCTCACGTGGCTACACTGTAAGCGGTATGCGTATACATGGAATTCTATGGGAGGGTAAACGGGAGTCAGAAAAGGCCGCGTTGTAGCCAGTTCTGCACTATAAACGGTTACGTTATAAGTGGTCTATACTGTAAATGCTTTTTACGTACGTGTGCCTGAGTGAGTTCACCTCTAGACTCTTTAATTTAGCTAATTTTAATTGTGTTTCGATGATACGAATTTCGGCTAATACGAATTTTTTTCGTGACCCCGTGAGATTCGTATCATCGAGATTCCACTGTACTTTCACACTGATTGTGCTGGAAGTATGGCAGAAGCATTTGTCTTATATATAATCTTGCTTTGTGTGCGTCACTTGAGAACTAAGCTTTGTTCACTCTACTTGGGAGGCAAATTATTTTATTGTATAACCATGTTGTGTTTGATTGGGAGATTTATCCTTGAGAGATGTAGCCTTGTTAGGCGTGTTCTTAAAGTGCTTTCCCTAAACCGAGCGCACTCATGTGCAGAAAGAAGAAAGTCTACATTAATGTGCTATTTGCATGATTGAGTGCAAATGTTTAAAGACAATTGTTGAAGGCGTAATCCTATGCTTGCACCTAGCCTATTTGTAATTGATTCCCAATCATTGTGGTTTTCCCTAAATTTCCCTGAATTTCCCTGAATTTTCCCTGAATATTCCACCATTTTTGACACGAGATTGTAAATTCCCTGCCAATGCAGTGCAATAATATTTGGCTCACATGTTCACAGGAGCCTCTTCTATTTTCTTACATTTTCTTACTACGTTCAGAAAGTGTTTCATGGCCCCTTAAGGGTTTGTGTATTTAAATACTCACAGTATGAAAGTGCGATGGTAATGCGTACTCAAGCAGGCATCCCCACATTGACTGGATGGCGAAGCATAGCTTCCATAAAGTTTTTTTGCTGTTTCTATCACAGTTATAATTCGTAGTGTCAGGGTATCATGATGTATCATAGTATCATAGTGCTGTTTGTAAATGGTTCAGGGCTCACACCTTTTGCACTGACGGCATGACCCGAGTAAGTCACTTCAGAAAATTTAAGAAGCCCTTGAAGGACTTTATTCGCAGGCAAGCATCCTGGAGAGCATGTAAGACTAGTTCCAGTGGTTCTTGATGTTCCAAAAATGGTGGAGCGTATACAATGATGTCATCCAGATAGGCCAATTCCATTAAGCAGATGCGACAGATTTGACAGAAGCATCCTGGCACGCATTAGGCAGATGTGCACCATATTGCATTGGAAAGCTTACTTTCCGTGCTTTTGAGTGACACCTAGTAGTGGTATTGTCTAGCATGAAGCGTTACCTGATGGCAATCAAAACATTAGGAGCAGAAAATGATGCTTTTGCTGTACTAGTCTCCATTGTACTGTGTTTACGGCTAAAGTATTCAACATAACAAAATTTGGTTTGCTGTGTCTTTAGATGAAATGACATCCAACATTTCTATGGAGATATATTGTGTGTAAAGCAATTAGAAATTTATATAAACCCCAATAAAATGGCCAAAGTAATAAATGCTTAGCAATGAATATCTTTTTCTTTTCAATGTGGAACAACCATTTTTAGTGACATTCTAGGCTACATTCTACTTATCACGTGTGCGAAGTTTTTCTGTGTTCTGGTAATTAGTTAATGAGTTATTATTACTTCAAAATGGCAATTTATGGCTATACGTAGTCATGCATTCCCAAAGTAGGGACAAAACTATTCAAGCTGAGCTGAAATTTTCAATAATCAAGCAGCAAGCCCTTCTCTCCAATTCAATGGAGAGAAAGTTGTCTTATCATTATTAGAGAATCTACATGGGAGCAGTGAATCAAGCAAATTTTTCTGCTGGCCAGGTCTGTGCAAATTGACATTTTTTTCCATGTACATATACATGCTGATTCACTACGAGTGATTCCCATTTGTAGAGTTACCTATACAGTGTCTTGTTATTACTATCACTCACAACTTTTACTAAACAGTGCTTGAAACAAAGGATTTTCAATGAATAATAAATCCCTGTCTTTTTTGGCGGTGGTGCCATCTGTGCAAAAAAATATCAAGCTGTTTCACACCAGTTTCGGCATTTGTCAAATGTGCCACCACAAAACTTTACAAAGCGGGCAAATCTCAGATGGATTCTTTCTCCAGATTTAAGTGCTTGGCTCAGTCTAGTCATCACGCCTACCCGACATTCCATCAAGCACACTTGTCTGCAACCACACTTTCAATGTAGTCCGATGGGAGAACCCACTGTAGTGTGTTAGCGGCTATGGTGTTGCGCTGCTAAGCACGAGGTCGTGGGATCAAATGCCGGTCGCGGTGGCTGCAGTTTGATGGGGGCGAAATGCAAAAACACCTGTATCCTGTGCATTGGGGCACATTAAAGAATCCCAGGTGGTCAAAATTAATCTAGAGTCCCCCACTACAACATGCCTCATAATCAGATAGATCTTGGTTTTGGCACATAATACCACAGAATTTAATTTTTTTTAAGAAGTCCTACCGGAGCCTACTCAATTGCGGCTGCTGGAAAAAAAGAAAAAGAATGGAAGGAACTGCCGGAGATGACTGACGCCTGAACAACTGCTGGAAGTAGGATGCAGCCAAAAGCAAGAAGCATATGGGAAAGCAAATTACCGAGAGTACGAAAGAATAGGGGCTATTTGGTGTACTGTTCACGATGATGATGATTTATTGGCATCCCCTTTGAAACTGGGCTGTAACAAATAGTCACCTAGCCTGCTTGGATTTATCAGGTATGCGATATATGTTTTTCATTCTAGCCTTTTCGTATACATCTCCTTAATCTATTTTCTCTTCCTCAAAACCCTCTCTACCTTGTACCGCTACCTATGCCTGTAAGGGATCCGGTCGTTTCAATTTCTTCCTTGCTTTTAAAGTGAAGCTTTCTTTGTGAACCATCATGAACTTTCAAGACCGTGGCTGCTGCCTGCTGCTGCTGTCTTGCCGAATAGCTCACACTTAGCTGCAGGACGGCAGTGCCATCTAGGAGCGATGGCTCACACTACTTTGCCCGCAGCAGTGAAAGGTAGAGGGGGGGGAAGATGACTTGCGCATGCAGATCGTTTTCCACTGGTGGAGAGGGCGTGAGAGCTGTGATGAGGTGGAAGAAAGGGCACTGGAGGAGATGGCCTCACGTTGTGCATGCGTTGCGCAGCCTGGCAACTGCGTGGACAGTTGCATCTGCGCCTCCTAGGGAAGGTACCCCAAACAAAATGGCACAGAAAGCCAGCTTGCCTCTTTCAACGCCTATAACACTGGTTGCGTTCAAAGGTGCAATGCAACGCAGAGCTCCTTGTTCGGGGCATTCTTGAGCCAGATGAGAAGGCGTGCGTGAACACTGCCTTGTAAGCTTCGCTATATATAGATTCCAACAGGGCACGTTCGATCTGCTGCTTTTCTTTTTCGAACAATACTCTAAGTGTCTCTTGCTTATCTCGACTGCTGACCTGTTGATGCTTCCGTCCACTTTAAATCCAAGCACTTTTGGAAGGTGTATGTTACCTATTTTTTCTTTCTGTAGCATCGGCAAAGTGACTGAGAGGTCGGAACTCTGGCTGCTACCCTCTGGTACAAAGGTTGGAATCCACTCGGGGCACTGTGCACTTTTTCTTCATCTGTTTATGAATTCACAAAGCACTTATAAATCCTGCAATGAACACCGGTGGACATCAAAACTACTAGAGGAGTGAGACCAGAACAGCGAATGCTACAAATGCTTGTATGGCCATGATTTGGATGCACAGTAAAGATCCCCAGGTGGTCAAAATAAGTCCGTAGCCCCCACGTTGGCATTCCTCATAACCAGATCTTGGTTTTGGTGCGCAAAACACCAGAATTTAAATCAGTTGTGTAACTCAATGTAATTTAATTTGAAGGCCATATCCTGGCTAAAATGTCGGAAAATAGTTGTTTTTGTACGTACATCCTCTTCTAAGTATCTATAAATGTGTGTAAGAGAGAAAGATAGAGGAGGGGGTTGGAGAAGCTCAGTAAGCCCAAGCCCCTCCCAGGAAAATGAAAACTCCATACCTATGAGTTATTCCATGTAAAGCGCCACAGATCAGAAACAACCACACTGCGAAATGTGCAGAATGAGACTTCTATGACTTGTGTAGCTTTCGCAGTGTTGCTTTCAAAGTCTGAAATTGTGTACAGTTATATAAAAACACTCCATTTCCTTTCAGCTGATTTTCCTGTGCCAAGCCCTGTGGCATGCCCCACAGCCGAGCTTCTGCGACTTGAGAGACTGCTCCCAGACGGCAGCCATTTGCAGCCATGTGACCAGGCGCCATGCCGGGAGGCACAGGGAGGCCGTGGCTTGTGTCTAGATGAGCTACAGAAGTACAGGGTCTTCCTGGAGTCAGTCTTTGATCACGTGGTCAGCATCCCTTGCAGGATTGTTTTGGTAAGGCTGCTGGATGCTTTGTGTAGGGGGGAATAGTAAAACACCAATCCTTCACTTGGTTGTAAAACATCATCGGTGCCCTTGTGCCTAAAATAAGCAGGAAAAGGGATGATGGCTTTGCCACCTAGGTCGAGATAATTGGTGTCGTCCTCTTCAATTCTTTGGTTCATGTGCAGGCATGCTTTGTGTGTCATTGTTTGGGTATGAGGGTGTTGGATTGCTGCAGTTGGATCATGGCCTTGCAAGACTCCAGCATGTCCCCCGCCAGAGTGGCTTGTGCTTAAGTAAATCACCACTTGCTACCACTTGGCAGCCAATGCATTGACCTCTAATACTCCTGCCTCATGGACTGTTTTGATCCTCATGGAAGTCTTATCTGCATTCAAACAAGGCACTGCTACATGGTCCATCTTGATCATGGCTGATCACGACTAGATGCATTCAATGCGGAAAGCTAATGGTTAGCAAATGTGCATCTGGTACAGTATGAACATGCAGAAGACAATTTTTTTTTATCAAGAAAAGGCTATATTATATGTACATTTAGTTGTAGGCAGTGGATGGAACATTTGACTAATTCCATCTGTGGTAGCAACTCCAAATGTACTTGAAGATCCATGCACTGTACTAAGCAAAAATAACAAAACAGTATTACTTGGTGTTCTTTTTTTATGGTATTCCAGGGTCAATTTTTTTCTTCTTGTTTTGTATCTGCTACTTACTGAGCTTGAGCTTGCAGATGGCAGTCTTTGATCAAGAACCAAAATTTAAATCATGATTGACAAAGCAAAATCAAATTGAGCACGATTTAAGTCAGGCATGCTTGAAAATGGCTGTGTAGCAGCTCTTGATCTGCATTGAGTTCAATTGTGATTGATTCAAGCACACTAGAAAGTGCCTGTGTGATGGGTGTAAGCAGGCAAAGAGGAGATGCGAGACCTCGTGCTATATAAATATTAACTCCGTGTGGGCACACAGAAAAGCCTCAATGGTGGATGTTGTGCATCAGAGCTTCTTCCTTGAACACAGTACATTTCATTATTAAGTGTGATACATCACCCATGCAGCACTGCATGAGGTTCACTTAAGCTATGAAGTGCAACCCGTCTTGTGCAGCCATGCTGCTTGCTTAACTATGCGTAAGACCCACGTGTAAGGTGGTCCTGCATTTTGTGGGACACAAAAATGAAGAGCGTAGCGCAACTCTTATTCACATACCATGTTGGATAAGCAAAACGTTGGCTTGTCATGGTGGCTAGTTTTTTGTCCTGGTTGTTCTTGTGACAGCCACGTGCCACATGGCTGTAGCATTGCACTGCTGAGCTCAAGGTCGTGGCTTTGATCCCAGCGGCAGCAGCCACAAAATGATGGGGGCGAAATGCAAGAACACTGATATACTTAGACAACAAATCAGTTCTGCGGAATACTGCAAGGTGGAGGAAGTGCCATGAAAGGAAATATTGTCGAACTGAGCTACGGACTGAAAAAAATTTGTCCCGAACCAGGACAAATTTTCTCTCAGCTGTAAAGCTTTCTTTTTGAGAAACCTGTGTGAGTTTCTTTTGTAGCTTTGTGCTACTTTCGAGTGGATGACGATTTTCCCTTTCGTGTACTTCGATGTATGTGAACGTTAAAGAATCCCAGGTGGTAAAAATTCACTGGTAGTCCCCCACCATGGTGTGCCTCAGAATCACGTCATTTTTAGTCATGACCTGGATGTGATAAATGCATGCCACCCTTTGAGGTTTTCATTGCATGTGTTTATGCGTTGCTCCAAGGGACTGTGGAATTTATTTGTGTTCCATGGTGATGGTTATAGGAGGGATTGAAGGGTACGAAGGAAAATTTCATTAGCTACTAATGAAAGGTGTACACCCTGTGGGAATCCTCGGGTCCCATGCCCGCCGCACACACAACGAACGTCGTGTCAGGTGCATGCACGCCAAGGAGAGTTGGGAGAGGAGAATCTTTCCTTCCGCGGGCGGCGCACGGGAATCGCAAGCGCTATCAGCGCCACCGGGTGGGTCATGTGAGATCCCGCTGACATCGCCCGGGTCTCTTTGGTCCACAGCAAGCGGCGATGGCGGAAGTCTCCGCCGCCGCTCCCGTATTCCCGCACGTGGTTAGTCAGCCGCGTTCGTGCCGCGGCAATCGCCGCGGCACCCCCCCCGCCCCCATATTCCCCAGTTGGTAAGTCGGAAGCCCTTCTTTACCTAGTGTATTATTCTCTTCGAGGGAACCCTCAGCGATGTCAACTATAGCTAGCTGGTCTGCTCGAAGTGTTGCAGTCGTAATAAATGCTTTCCGAGTGTACACGTGGTTGTTGTCTATTGTTTCCTCGAGCTTGCACCGGACCGCGGTTGATGCGCAGGCATGCGCCAACCGCAGGGCTCGGGGTGCTGAGGCAGGGTGCCGTGGGCAATACCCCTATACCCCATATCCCGACATTTTGGCACCCCACCCATATCCCGACATTTTGGCGCTCCACGTTGGGCGCCAAAATGTCTGGATATGGGGGGATTGCCATCTCTTAGGCCTTAGGCCTAGTGCCTTAGGCCTAGTGCGACAGGTGGCTTTGTAAAGCCTTAGGCCTAATGCGTCGCTACTTTACAACAACCGGCATCCCCCCCCCCCAAAAAAAAAACATCACCCAAAATGGGCAGAACAGGCAGCCGCGAGGAGACGTTAGCTCTGTGAGGTGGTCCTACCCCGCTCAGTGCACACAGCATCCGAGTTGACGGCGCCCACCGTCCCAGACGGCGTCGGAGCGCCCAGTGCCAAGCTGCAATACCAGTCAGCCCGTAGCGGCACCCGCGGCCCGCGGCCACCCGGCTCCCTGAGCCGCGACTTCCGAAGTCAAACAGATAGAAGAAGCTATTTACATAAGAAATTCGGACCAACTACGAGGCTTCCGTACTCGCTCGCTTCAGGCTTGCCAATGCTCCGCGGGCGCTAGGCCTCGCTCTCCCAGGATACAGACCACGTGGCTCTCGTACCGACGAGTGTACTTCAACAAAACACTCGCGAAAAGGTTTAACATGTTGAAAAGTTCAAACACGCTACAGCAACCGTCGCCTTGCTCAAGAAAGCGCGCCGCCGACACTAGCGATCAAAATCCACGCTAGGACTACGCTTCGGTTGAAAGAAAGGTTGTCTCGAACCTAGCAAAACTGTTACAATTATCATCCGATGCCTCAAGAGCCCCACGTTGGGCGCCAGATGTGGGGTCTCACATGCGCTTTTGGGACAAAGGAACGACAACACAGTAGTGCAAACAAACAAAGGGGCATTTATTGCACCTTTCATACACTAATGCACGCTAGCCGAATTACTACGCATAGAACATTCACATGGGCGCTTGACAAATCAAGGAAGTCCGACTCACAGCGACCGGATAGCGAGCGAATATGTTCACCCCATGTTATGACACCATCACCTAGTCATTCACGTGTACGGTCATGCAAATGGTGGCATGTTCGAACGATCCGTGTTCGTCCATACCGGTGTCCTACTCCTAAGCTTTCTTGGGACGGTCCCGCGAAGCGGGCCGGCACACGCGCGAAAGGTCTGCGCTGCCCGCCACCCCCACGCCAAAGAGGAAGCGCCTTCAACCTTTTGCTCCCAAGTAACACTGCTGTTAGGTGGCGTTAGTATCGTGACACTCGCGCCATCTCTCGCAATGCGTCGCAACCACTACGCCCGCCGCCGGCGCTTAGCCACGCGAAGAAGCCGGATTATGGGAGACGCGAGCTATGCGGGGAAAACAACATCAAGGGACGCATGAGAGTCGTGCATCCCCACAGGTTTCAAATTTCTGAAAGCCTTTCTTGACAAACACATGTTGAAAATATTCTTAAAAATACTAACTGTACACTTTGGTACCTTAGCAGCAAGTTTTCTTTGGCTCCTACTAACTTAAAACTCCTTCTCTACATAACTTTAGTACAATTTAAACTCGAGTATACGTCGTCAATATGGGACCTGCAAGTCATTTTACTTATATTGAAGCAATACAAGATCGTTTCATTCTCTTCTTTTTTTATTTTAACTATTGCTGTACTTCCAGTGTCAGCCAAATGAAAAAAATCTCGGCCTGCCTAATCTATTGCTGTGTTGAAAGACACAGCGAGGAAGACACGGATGGTGGAAGAAAACCTGACAGCGTCTTTCCTTGTTTCATAAGATATACCATTTTAACCCGACTCTCAGAGACCCTCTTTTCCACCCACCAACATATTTTTCAGCCTGCATTGGCCACATATTCAATGTTGGCATGTCTTGCAGCTGCACCAACTTATATACTGACTCTTTTATCCCAAAAACTGGCACTGACTTGAACCACCTGCTTACCTCTGTTGCTTCAATCACTGATGTCACCTTCTTCAAGACAGCCATCAATAACGAATATTGTGCCTGCTCTCTCTTATAATTACATGTATTTTGGTTTTTCCCACTCCTCTCTGTAATGCTTCGGCCTTCAGAGTGAATAAATAAATGTTTAAAATGCAGCAGATCCAATGTTAGAATCTATATACAGCAAAACTTATGAGGCAGTGTTCATGCGCACCTTCTCTGGCTCAAGGATACCCTGAACGAGGAACTCTGCAATGCAATGCACCTTTGAGCGCAACCAGCGTCATAGGCATTGAAAGAGGCAAGCTGGCTTTCCGCACCATTTGTTTGGGGTACCTGACCTCCCCTTGGAGGTGCAGCTGTGACCATCCATGCTGTTGCCAGGCGACACAATGCATGCGCAACATGAGCCCATCTCCTCCGGTGCCCTCTTTCCCGACGTGTCATGGCTCTCCACCAGCAGCCAATGGCCCCCATGCACAGGCCAGTTTCCCCTGTCTACCTTCCACTGCTGTGGGCAAAGTAGTGTGAGCCATTGCTCCTAGGTGGCACCGCCGTCCTGCAGCCGAGTATGAGCTATTGGGTGAGACAGCAGCAGCAGCAGGTGGCAGCCACGGTCAGCAGGAGAGGTGCAGGGTGGTTTGCAAAGAAAACTTCGCCTTAATAAGTAGAGTGCCTATGGAACTTGTGACCAGCTGGTATTGTAATGGGGCTATTAATTTGAACTGCTTACTTTTTAGAAGACGTGTGACATGGGAATGATGCACAGACCGGTGCTATCAGGGACAGTTGAAATACGAACAGCCAAGCGCATGCCCAAGGCCTGTAGCCAGGGGGGGCCCGGCCCCGAAATTTTTATCTTTCCGTGCCCATGTCCTACGGTGCTGAGTAACACTGTTTTATTTTTATTAATGAAATTTATTGAGACGAATCATCCATATAAAAATATTATACTATTAGGAAGATTCATCTGAAAACTAAAAATATGCAACTATTAACAAAATAGTATTACTCAACAAAATTACTGAAAAATAGGTGCTTTCCTCAAATAGTCAAGGCCGTCAGAAAGTGCCCCCCCCCCCCCCCCCCCCCGGAAAAAATTCCTGGCTACCTGCCTGGCGTGTAAAGCTACAGTGCATGCCATCAGCCAGTCATCCTTGTCCACATGTGTGCGCATAAGGCTTTCGTACAGAGTGCGGGGCTGTTCGCCCTACTGCGATAATGTCAGCTATACTGTTTTGTTTGATGCTTGTTTGCTCACCCGACCCACTCCAGTAGAATAATAGGGCATGTGGACAAGGATGACTGGCCAACGGCGTGCACTTAGGGCACACCATCGATTATGCTTAGGGCACGTGCTCGGCTATTCATATTTCAATTGTTCATGATAGTACATCAGTTCAGTGGTGCAAATTCTTACAGACCGAAAGTATGGTGACAAGACAGACAACAGGATTAGTGCTAACTTGTAACTAGTTCATTAGTCTGGAAGGCACACAAATATATACAACTTTGCCATTTGAACACGCGCAGATGCGATGGTGGATTGTCTGAACATGTGGAATGCAAAGCACCCACTAATCATCCTCTTATACCTCTGTTTTGACAGGGAAGCAGCAGCCACCTCACTCTTTAATGAATAGTTGTGGAAAGAGACTTGATTTGTACGTGTGAAAAATAGAACAGTGCAATGCCCGAGGTGTGCTAACCAGGATGTTGAACAGAACCTGAACCAAAAACCATACCCGAACTGCAATTTTTGGTGGAACTGGACCTGAACCCAAACCAATATTTTTGGAACATGCCTGAACCCAAACTGATCCTGAACTGATAAAAATAATAATGGTTACCAGTTTGGCACAAAATGGTTCAAACATATAAGGCAGCAGCAAGTCCTCAATGGTTTGCACGATTCTTCGAATAACTAGTACTTCTTCAGTCAGCGCACCCTACTAGCAGATTGTTACGGTTCATGAGTTGCATTGTTTGTGAGAATGGGAATAGACGATGGGTATGTGCTGGTAACTACAGCCACCTCGGCAGAGACGCTTGCACTTCTGAAGTCGGCCATACCAGTTTTGTTCTGTGGCTGAAAAATTGTTTCAGGGGCTCTGTGGAATGAACATTTCTGGTGACGCTCCCAATTCGGCCATCAAGTCAACTTGCTACTAAAACTAGATAAACCGAATAGACACAGAGAGTGGAAAAGACAGTGTCCTTGATGAGAGATATCAATGAGTTCAGCTGCATGACTTATTGTAACCATAACAGATCAGCCGCTAATGAATGTCCTCACCTTCTCAGTGAGTGGTAACCACAACTGGTAACTGCATGCAATATCTGCTGTTGTTACGTGCCATGGTTCAATGCGTGTACAATGCGAGTACAATGCTCATCGAGTTGTAAAATTTATTCGTGGGGCGCAATGTGCATGCTTTTGACTTCTTTGTCTGCTCTTAGCCAGCACAAGACTATGTACCACGTGCAGATGCGCAAGAAAGATTGACGTATGGTTCAGCATAAAGCGTCCATCATTCAGAAGCATCAATGTCCTCACCTGCTTCTAAGAATGCCGCAAACTGTGTGAAATGTCAAATGCTGGCTTCTTTCATTGCTACAGACTCGAAGTTTGAAGTTGTAATTTATGTAATACAATGTGAATTCGCGCTGTCTTTGACATAAATCGTGCCAAAGTTCATTCACCATCAGCCATGTAGTAAAAACCTGAAGCAAAACGAAAATTAACTGACACTGCTGCTGTCAAATTAATGAGCGTGGAAGCTGCGCAGACTTTACGCTGATGCGGGGATTCTCACTAATTACCCCCATCTTTAATATGTACATGAAAATTCCTCCATATCTGTTGCTGACAAAGACTGACGTCCGTCGGAAGCAGTTTATTGATCACACTGCTAAGATGGCGCTAGCACGAGACCTCGCCTCGCGCATTCACAACCTCTTCGTCTTCTTCAGTTTTCATCACACTCCCAAAGCTGCGTTGCACGTGTGCACCTCAATGAGGTAGAGCCGCTGTACAGGACGTCAGACCTGCTGGCCGTTTGACAGTAGTATTGGGAATGACCGCACCATAGCATCCCTCCCTGCAAATGTCTTAACGCCATGGCCAATCTTCATGTTTGAGGAGGTGCGTTTCTCCCCTTGACGACAAGATCTTCGGGCTATTTGTTTGAAGACAGTATTGGCTTGCTGTGTTAGCAGAGCCTAGGAACAGGAAGTATCCCTTCTTCCTCGGTTTCAAAAGCCGTTGAAGAAGCTGTTCTGGATACCAGACTCAGGGGCGGCTGCACCAGCTGGGGCAGCTGCACGTAGTGGTCCTTCTCAGGGATAAAATTGCCGTCCTTACTCGAAACTGTCGAGGTGGTGAACTCAAGACTGCGGTTCCGAGAAGTGCATCTCTAGTAATGTTCGGTCTTCTCACTGTGGTGGCAGTAGGAGGAGTGATGATTGTGCCGCGGCAATTTCCGAGTCTCCCGCTCTCTGTTCATGAGGTAACTTGGAAGAATGTACTTCTCATTGTAGAGGTCGGCTTGCATCCGGCGACTCGCCTTTGACGTGAGATATGCGCACGTTGCACCTTGACTGCTTTGGCCTCACGTAAATCTGTAAGGATAGGAGAGCGGTTCAGCAACTGGCCTCTTGGGCATCCTCGTTGACTGTGACCTCTGTACCAGTCGTGACTCGGGTGACCTCGCTCTTTTTTAAGGCTGTTTCTCGACTTCTCTGTCACAACCACTCGTCACTCGGTGGTTTTTGTTGAGCCTACTCTCTTGCTTGGTGAAAATACTGTTTCCAGCAATGGTCGATTGGGGTCGTCGACGTTCTTGTCCCGGCAGTAGGAGGCTGACTTCTGTTGCGACTTTCTGACTGTCAAGACAAGTGGAGTCCGGAATGGCATTGTGTAGATAAACCTACGCGACTTCTCACTTTTCGTAGTCTCATGATTGACAAGTGTATCGCTGCTCTCTGCAAACGGGCTGTTGCTGTCTTGTTTTTATATGTCGCAAAATGTTGAAAGATGACGTTTCGAGTATACTTGAATTTGAGCCACATTGCGTTGCAGCACTTTCGTGTGACATGTCCCTCTCTGCCACATTTGAAACAACAGTCCTTGCCAGTTAGTTGGCATTTAATCTCGTCCGCTGACAATATGAGATGGCAGTCCTTTATGGCGTGGTCACGGTGATTGCACAGTACACAGCAGAGATGCTCATTCGATGCAGATCCTGCGGCCAGCGCTAATGCTGATGGTACCTATAGTGGTAGACACGGTTGGCATCACCCGTGTCCCGTGGATGTGCTTTTCAGTACAGACCTTGAACGGGAGGCCTCGCTCTCTTCTCTGCTCCTGACTTGCACCTGCAGGAACTTCATGACCTTTTGCACCTCCTCTTGCCACGACCTCAGAGTAGCCCAGTCGTTGGCCTCAGTCTCCTTCATGCGTTGACAGTATAGAATGTCAGTATCTTCGGGGAGTGAGTGCATAAGGATACAGTGAAGTATGACCGTGTATTCTGGCGCTGGAACCCCGAGGCTGTTAAGGCAGCTTGTGCAAAAGTGCACCTCTTCGTAGAGTTCCTACAGCTGCGATATCGGAGAAGAGTGATCGGCGGGCACGATGGCAAGCAAACTGTCAAAGTGGTCGTCAACAAGGGTGGTATGATGGCCGAACCTCTGTTGGAGCATTTTCACTGCTACCGTGTAGTTCGCTTCCACCAGGCGCCCACCTTCGATTGCAGGCTTCTCTATTCTGGTTAAATATCTCAAATACGACAACTTCTCTATGTCGGACAGCTCGCAGTTGTTATGGATCATGGCCTTGAAATGTTTCCAGAAGCCCTGCCACTTGCGAAGTTCACCGGAGAAAATGGGTACCGTAGATTCGGTAGGGCAACGCGTTATACTGGTGCTGGGGGAACTTGCTTGAGTGGAGACGCCTTGGGTGGCAGGTTCATTCACAATGCTCTGGGTGGCGCTGTCTCTGGGTTTCGGCACCAAAAACTATGTTGCGGATCTTGTCGTGGTACTCCATAGCTACGGTGGCTTGCGCCTCATAATTGTCACCGTCGTTCGTGAGGTCGGCAATGTTCTTGTTGAGTGCTGCAAACACTGAGCCCTTGTCCTGCAGGTTGTCCAAAAGAACTTGCAGGTAGGACGGCGAAGGATGCTCGGTTTGCATTGCTTCGGTGGTGGATAAGATAAGTTTTGTAGCAGCGACTCGAAGTACGCCTTTGCTGCATCACAGTCGATCCATCATCGGTGCAGGACGCCAGTCTTCTGCCGCATTTTGGTTCAAAAAACTATGTTGAAGCCAGAGACTGACGTTCATCGGATGTGGTTTATTGGCAATAAACCACATCCGATAAACCACATCCGAGCAGTTTATGGCAATAATATGGCGCTGGCATGAGACCCTGCCTCACGTTTTCTCAACCTCTTTGTCTTCGTCAGTTTTCATCAATATCTGTGTAATTTATTTGTAAATTTCTGCCTCCTCTTGATGAAACTTGTGCATGCGCCATGCGGCCAAGTTGATATTACTAGGTAACATATTGTCATGGGACAAGGTAAAATGGACTGTGCTGAACCAGTTAGCAAATCGGTATCAATGTCGGAAACAGGTTCGCAAACTGTTATAATAAATTTTTATTTCACCAAACCAGAACAGAACTGGAACGAAATCAGAATGCGTTGAACCTGAACTGAACCGGTATTTTTTTTTGGTTTGACACCTTGGTGCTAACAAGCCTCATGACATAGAATGTTTGTTGAATTTTTGGCAGCTTGCAAGGCTACCTCTGTTGTACCTGGTTTATGTAATATATTCTAATATTGTTACAATTTTTTACGTGGTAGTGCTAAGGGCCCTGTGTCGCATAAAATCCGGCGTCGACGTCGGGGGCCAAGAAAATCACCCGAACCACCTTGACCACACATGCCCTCCGCATAGCGCAAAGGTGCTGGTGAAATAATTGAATTTCTCAAAGTAAAATGCGTCATAAAAATCGTAAAGTATGACTTAACCACAACCTACAGGTATGATAGCGTCGGATTGTAATTTTAATATACGAGAAAACATAATTCTGTTACGCGGAACATCAAATACAAACCCCTTTTCCAGTAGACTGTACCATTCGTACAGTGGCGTGCCCCGGTCGGTGTACCTTGCAAAAACACCATCCAGAGGGCGCTCGCCTCCTCGGCAGCGTATAGCAGCGGCGTGCCGAGGCGAAGGTGCAGAAAAAAGAAAGCGGCAGTTGCCGGAAAGCCTGACAAACAGTCAGGGATCTTTGAATGCTATCGCGTTCCACTCTTAAAGGCGAAGCTTGAGCGTCCTTGAAATATTTTTTTCCATGATAACACAGTTTGCAGTTTATTTCATTTTCCAGGAGTCTTCTGAACCTCGTTTTGACTGTTTGTTGGGGCTGCAACTGAATCTGGCCCCTCCTGAAGGCTGGGGTACTGCACAAGGTACTTGCACATGTCATAGATGACCATATTACTATGGATGTTTTGTGAGGTATTGTCTTGGGCTACTTGATTAGATAACATACTGAAATGGCACAAAAGTTCTACTCACTTGTCAGTGTCTTTTGGATTATTTTCAGTAGAGATGTTTTCTTTTAAGTTGGAGGAAATTTTTAATCAGGAACTCAGAATAGGAGTGTGTTGCTGAAAGCTGCAACCACTGGGAAGAAGCCTGCATAAGTGGGCTGTTAATTATTTCTTTGTAATATCTTATTTTGTAGAGGAATTGTGTTGGAGTGGCAAATAGAGAGCAAGTTTTAAGTCTGTGTAAGTTCCACATGAAGAAATGCTGTGAGCATGAAAAAATAAATCAATTTCTGCAGCTATGCTGTGTCTAACCATTTGTTCATGTGCAGCGAGGTTTCCTACCCACACGCACATCTAGTGACTTGATTTCTGCAACTACATTTCCAACTGCATGGCTGTTGCAGCTAGTTGGGCAATTTTACAACACTATATATATACACTCTTACCTGTGTGTGTCCAAAAGTATGTGCATGTCAAAAGATGTTTGTATGGATAGTAAGGCGTGCTACAGTGATTAAAATTTAGCGAATTATTCAGTATTCAGAGCACTGCAGTGTACCATATCAATATAAGATTTGCTAGCCTGGTTGTGCTCGACTTGAAAGTGCACAGATCTGGAACTTTATTTGCAAATACTTTGCAGATAGTTAGTACAGCATGTGTAGGTACTGGCAAAGTCCTTAGAGCCTACAATTAACAAAAGAATCTTGAAGCACGAACAAGCGCACTCATGTCCCACTCTGGTCATCACCAGGCATTATACGCTCATAAATCTCTTTACAAAGAATGCTCACGGGCAGGAGAGTTGAGGTATTGGGGTGAAACTTTGCAGATTGTGAGTAGACTCAGTTAATGTACTGTACTTGGTGATAATCTAAGTATTCAATACGAGCTTTGCCCACAAAACCATACTGTGCCGGCCTTCTGTGCCTCCATTTTCAAAAGCAAAGTTGCTGAGGAATGCCAAAATGTATTGGAATTCATCTTCCACTTCTACGTTACTATTTTATTTGTAAATGTCCATAGTTTACACACTTTGCTGCTTTTCACCATCCTGATTTTTAAAACCCGGCTGCTGTGTGTTTTCCGCACCCTCCAACCATTGTGGTTCTACACCACTAACACCAAATGTGCAGTAAACATGACAGGCCTTATCGGTCATAAATAAGCACTTTGTCCACAATAAAACCCCTCATTTATACCTTTTGCAAAAGACAAGAGAAGAAATGGACTACAGTTTCTTTATTACAATGTGCAAATGCCAAATGAGCACATACATGCTGACACTAAGGTGAAGCATTTTGCTAGGGGTGAAGCAATAATGTCGGCACACCTGCTGAACACTTCAACGAGGGCCACATCTTCACATTGTCACACCCAAGTGAACACAAAGAGACTTGGTGACAGCTGGGATTTTCAGACAAGTCGGAATGCATATGCAGTAGCATATCGAAAGGCACATGATATACTGGGTGTGCGAGGTATTTGAGAACACTATTCCTTATCGCCATAGACACCAGCAGGCTCATCATATCTATCTAGGCATGCGCCTTCTTGTTGGTTGACCCCTTATCATTCATACTGCGCAGTTTGTTCAAAGATGGAAGCATACAGGTTGACAAAATGAAAAAAAAAAAAAAGGAAATGAAACGCCATGCAGTCATCGTCACCCTGACCACACACCACAGCGACTTGGAAATTGCCACCTTTCTGAACGAAGCGAAGTCTTTCGTTTACAAGGTGCGGACAGAACTGATGTGTTCTGGCAGTGAAGTGGCATTTGTGGCGAAAAGGAAAAAACACAGCCAGCGGTCAGACGTCGTCAGAACCCCTGATTTTCTCTGGCGTCTGCAAGTAATCTTGAGTAACGACCCAGGGAAGTCAATGCGGGCCATTGCAAAGGAGCTCCAAGTCACAAAGTCGACTGTCAGGCTTGCTGTGCACGAGGACTTGAGTTAACATTCCTATGTCATGAGGAGGGGGCAATTCATGTCCAATAAAGCTCGGGAGAATTGTCTGTTCCGGTCCAAGCGCTTGCTAAGCAAGCTGAAGAGACCTCAGAAGCCTGGAATGCTCTAGTTTTTTTCAGATGACAAGAACTTTGACCAAGACCAAAAAGTCAACTGCTGTAACGACAGGTGGCTTTGCGCAAGTGCTGATGAGGTGCCTACAGTTATGCACACAAAATTTCTGTCGTCTGTGATGGTGTTGGCTGTTGTCAGCAATGAGGGTGATGTCATGCCGCCACACTTTTTTGCAGAAGAACTCTGCGTTAATGCTGCCGCATACGTGGAGGTGCTTTCCACCATTGTAAAGCCCTGAATAGAGACTGTTTCGAAAGGAAGACCTTATGTCTTTCAGCAAGAGTCTGCTCCCGCCCACACCGCCTGCGTCACCCAGGAGTGGCTGGCTGACAATTTCTCGACCACGTCACTCCCAACTTGGGGCCTCCTAGTTCTCCAGGTTTAAATCTGCTTGACTACTATGTCTGGGGTGTCGTTGAGAGCGAGGCCAACAAACAGCCACATACTACAAAAGACTCGCTGAAGGCCATTTAGTCATTGCTGACTAAATGGCCAACATCTCTAAGGACCGCCTGATCCGTGCATGCAGCCATTTCCGAAGCCGAATTGAATCTGTTATTGCTGCGGATGGCGGATTCATTGAGTAATTGTGGAAATAAACTGTAAGAGAAGTATTTCCCAAAGTTTGGTGAAAATGTCTATTTTTGCTGGAGATATTCTTCTCTGCCTGAAACCAACATTGTGTTCTCAAATGCCTCGTGCACCCGGTATTTCACAAATTTTTGACACTGGTGAAACAACCACAGATGAACACTACCAGGGATGTGGCTACTTTCAAGGTGATATAATCTGTTCCCGTGTGTCAAACGGAAACTTCTGGGAGCAAAACTGAAGGGCATTAGACAACTGCGCCACATAATGAAAGATAAGCAAATGCAAAAATTGTGACAAAACTAAAGTTAAAGGGGGGGTTGACAGATGTAAACACATTGTGGGATAAAAGTTGGATGAACAGGGGTAAAATATGCCTCAGACAGGCTGGCCGACTTTTCAATAGGTGAACCTATCTTTGACAAAGGCTCTAGGCAGCTGTCGGCGTTTTTGTGGCATTGCAGACAAACTTGTTTACAAAGGCACAATGCTATGTTCAAAAAACATTTGCCTTGATCACAGTGTCATATGGATATGAGCAAACGTAGTTGGCCAGAACATTATTTATATAGATTCTGTTTGAGTTGAAGAGCAGTGGATTGGCCTCTGCATTCTTAGGCTGTCACCGACTATAGTGATTATCTTAAAGCGTGTCTCTCTAAATTCCTAAAGCCGATGATTAACAATGTTGCAGCTAACTTTGGCAGAGTGGGCAGGTGCTGCGACAACCAGCGGGGAGAGCTTTCTCCAAACTTCTAATGGTCATCATTTAAACTTCTGCAGACTTGAGTAATTTCTGTGAACACTCCAACACTCCAGTTTCACATTAAGGTTGAGTTTAGAACTCCTTCTGCTGGCGCTCATGTATGCCTACTGAGGTCTGCTAATTTTGTTGTCATTTACTATTTCTCTATTGTTCTTTTTTTAGGTTTAGAGGCTTCGGTGTTCTGGAAAAGCGATAGTGGTAAGAGAAATTTCTGCAAGCTTGCTTCATCTCACGAGCTTAATTTTCATTTTTTTTCTGATTGACCAGTCACTCTTGCTTCCTGATTCTTTTTCTTCCAGGAGTTACGACATCAATTGCGCTGTCACCACAAGCTTCAGTGCCTTGCAGCGTTGCTGTCAGGTTAGCTATCGTTTAAATGTATTGCTTTGCATTAAGTTGCAAAACTTTTTTCACCTTAGGGTTTTTCACCATAGCGTGTTACTTATTATATAAGGTTTTAAATATGTACATCGCTACCGATTGCAGTGGCACCGCTCCCCTGAGTTTTCAGCCACTGCCGCTCGATGAAACACCTCGTGCGTTTCATTGAGCAGTTGTGTTTCAGCCGTCCCTGTCTAAGTGACGCGTGGTGACCAAGGTGTTAGAATAAGAGAGGTGGGCAAACGGCGCTGCTTCGCCAATGCACCACGCATTACGCGACGGCTCTCGAGTTGCCACTGCTTTGCGGCAGCAGGGGTAGTCTGGGCTCATTTCTCTGCTCCGCCGTACTTGAAAGTAGGTGGCCGGCGGGCGTCGCGAGCATTCAAACTCGATTTTCACGTTTCTGACTTTTGAAAAAGAGCTTCGCGTCATAGTGCTGTACACCAGAGAGGTCTTCAATGACACTGAATATAGTTACCGTCGCTTAAAACGGACTTTTCGCGTCGATTTACGCTTGCAGCGTGACTTTAGACGCGTCGTTTATTCCTTGTTTATTTGATGGTTTTATTTCTTTATTTTGCTGGATACAGATTGGTTCCGATAACTATGCAGTGACGAATGCATTGGTCACTGCATTGATCACGGCCAATGCTTGGCCCAACGAAAAACGTTGGGCCAAGAAATCGTCAGTTTCCAAGCACGTTAGTGCAAGATTAAATCACTGGGAGGACAAGCTGATTTAAAAAGCAAAGTTAATCGACCTTTCTGCAACACCGTGATATTCCTTGTAGAAGCTTCAGCGTGCACGATCTGTCTGCAGTGTGCACCCCCAGTGAAGTCCACTGTCCCGCGTCTACAACAGTCGCCGCGGCTTCACTTAATGCGTTTTTCATGCCGTTCCTGTTCATTAATTGTTGCTCAGAGTGGCCGACCAATGTCGGCCGCAAACATGAAGGCGCGGCGCCGCCGCTCTGTCTAGATAGAATGGTGTCTACTCCCGTCGTTTGCAGTCTCCAGCATTTCGTAGGCGCATGCACGTTTGCACTTGCCATCTGACGCTATTGGCGCAGGCGCCTGAATCTAATGCTACCTGAAATACTGAAGCCCAATGCTACCCACAATGATGGGAAAACCAAATATTTTTTTAAAGCTGTACACTTGCCGATAACAATTTCCACGCTTCCAGAAAAATACACGTGCGTCTCTTGCGATTGGTGCTCTGTGTCAGTCTTGTCGAGATTACCCACACCGATTGGAAATTTTTAAGCTCCATAGAGCTTGGTACACTTATTATTGTGGGTGAGGCCGGCAGACAGCCTCTACAAGCTATTAAAAACATAAACAACATTTTAAACCCATAAAATTGCGATAGTAAGTAACTACAGCACAGCGAATGCTTGCAATAAGCGTCTTTGAGCTCATAAAACCTCTTTCGCCACCTGGCGACTGCTGTAGAAACTCGAGAGGCGTGGCAACGTGCTCGCGGCGCTTGTTTGGCCACCTCTCCTATTCTACTGTTGTAGTGGTGACCGTATGACGTCAGTAGGACGAGCTGTCCGATTGGCTGCGCAGGGTGCGTCATCGATAATTTTTCCAACTTTATGGGGACAAATCTTGTTGGTAATAGTTTGAATATTAGTTAATTTGTTTCTATAAAAAAGAAAGTAACAGAAAGAGAATGTACAAAGACAATTTATCACTGCACTCAAGCACATGTGGCACACAGCAAGCGCTGTCTGCTTGTGTTACAGGATGCTCCGTGTTGATGTGAGCTGCACGGTCTGTGTTGGTCTTGATCTGTCTTTTCGCGTGCACCATGGTTTGCCCTTGCGTTGTGGGCTGCAAATGTAGCGATCGGCGACATATGAAGCTGCGACATATGAAGCAAGCATGCGAGCCAAGTGGCTGCAGTGCTGGTTGTTGGTATCCGATCGGCACCAGCATCTATGCCTTGGCGGCCGTCAATTCACACCGAAGGAATCCTACCACAAGTGTGTTTCATGTGTCCAGTATTCGGGTAAACGCAAGCGCAAATGGACTGAGCCTGGGTGTTTTAAGGGTTGAGCGGAGGCGTAAACGTGAATGGCCTGCACGGTGCAGCAACCTGGTGGCACCGAGCTCAACCAAACACAACTAACATAACAGAACGAAGTGTATTCTACTTTGCTGCTGGTGTAAATTTTTGTCAGGAGCGTAATCGTGAACACGATGTCTTTTTATATGTTTAAAATGTTTTACACTTGGTTGCAGCAATATTAGCTCTTAGTTTGGCTGGTTAAGCTCTGCGCCACCAGGTGGCTAGACCATGCACGTACGTCTACGCTAAAGCTCCTATATATAGTAGTAGTAATGAGTATGGCTTTAGCTTACGCCGCCACCCATCCGTCATAACGCCCAGCTCGCCTGTGGTTACTGGAATACCAAACGTGCTCGGCCCTGCGGCAGAATGCTCGCAACGTACGCTGCTTCAGTAGCTCTCACTTGGCATCGACTGCCAGGTGGCTGGAGGAGACGCTTCGCGCTCTGGCTCCAAGACAACCGGAAGTAGACGACACGACTTCCTATCATAACGCAGAGCCAAGGAGGTTTAAAAAAAAAATGCTGGAGTGGAGATGACGTCTCAAAAGTGAAGCCGAACCGCCACCATCTTACCATAGGCACGAAGAAATGTTAGCGAATAGCAGGGATTATACGAAGCGCTTTCTTTCTACTCCGTGCTCTTTAGGGTGGTTAATTTTGCCGTACAGATATTCTTCGATGTCTCTCTCTCTGTCACTGGTTTGAGATGGAAATCTAAACGTCTTGTCAAATTTTATGGTAAATCATGATATCAATACACAGCCAAAGTTAACATTTTAGCCAATTAGGCTAACATTTACAAGAAGTGAACAAAATGAAACGAGCTGTGAGCGAATTTCAGCTGTTGTGGCCCTCTTGCAAACTCTGGCTTCACCTGTTCTGGTAAGAGCCACTCCCGCAATTTTTTTAAACCTGCTGTCGCAGAGCCAGTGAAGGCGGAGCTTACCCCCAATCAATCGGTGAACGATTTGAGGAGAAAAAGCATGGCTATGGAGGAAGGTAACTTGTCCATAGCTCTCTTAACATGAGACGCTTCACACAAATTGTGGTTCGAATGTTTTACTGTAGCTGTACCCTACGCGTCTACAAAATTTGTCTGAACAATTTCAGGGACCATTTAATATTCCAGTCACTATTTTTGCAGCCAACTACTGCACACGTCTTCAATCACCGTTTCACATTTTGCAGCATGAATGGAGCAGTGTGTGAGCAAAAACCCAGTTGCATTTCCAGCAACTGATAGCACAGAAGCAAGGCAGAAGCGATGATCGGTTTCGTATTCGTGCGCTTTCGCAGAAGCAACGTGCGGCGCGCCGCCGAAAGCGGCATCTTTTTTCTCGAGAACAAACTGCTCCGCGAAAAGGGTTGACGCCGCTATCAGTTGCAATGCTGTGCAGCTCTTGAACTGTGCAGAAAGGTGCACTCGTAAAGTTCACCTGTTACATATGCCCGCTTGTACGTTGTGTTGTTTTGCTTGTCAACGTTTGTGTGAAATTGGTAGCACGGGTGATTTCATACTTCTTAACCTATTTAGTCAAAAGTAGCGAGTTATGAGCACCAGATAACTGTTTATTTTAGCTGTTTTCGTGCGGCTGCGCTGCCCTACGGGCTTGGCGTATGAACGATGCGACCAGCACTCTATGCCAAAAGCTTTCGTCGGCCTCCAAATAAAGTTTTGTGCTGGGATGCAATTTCGACACCTGTACGGCTGACCATTTGCTGCACTGCTTTCCGTGCTGAAAGCTCGAAACGCCCATTATGTCGAATTGCGGGGCATTTGAAAATACAGCTCTGATGACAGGCCGCCAAAACAAATTCAGCGCCTTGGGAAACAGAATGATGTCACTTCTGTTTTTAACAGATATGGCGTCACATTATCTTTTTTTTCTTCCGCTGGAACTGTTCCCTCGTCACACAGATGGCGCTAAGCCCCATGAACCGCTATGAGCCAGTGGTATGAACCACCGAGGAACCGCCGTGTTTTGAGCGCATGGGCTTCTATCGAAGTTTTGCTATTAAAGGCCATCCATCCATGCGCCACCGCCGGCGAAAACGTGTATGGAGGGGCGGTTATTCGCTACCAGCATGGCTACCAGATATACTTACCTTGTCCAGACTACGAGGCGCATGTTGCGATCGAGCCGCCTAGCATGTAGTGCAGCGGCTCTCCTTCGTGCTACAGATTTGACAGTTTTCGTCGCTGGCCGTGGAAGATGAAATTAGTACATCGGCTTTATACTACCAGCCACTGTTTTGTGCGATGAACAAACTAGCCGATGTTTAATTGTGTCATCGGGCGGCGACGCGCTCGGGCCGGGCGGCCGGCCGGCTCCTCGAATTTGTGCCCGCCGTTCAAACTTGCTGTTTTGCAGTTGTATATATGCTTTAGTATATATATAGGCTCTTTCTATAATTAGCGATGAAGTTAGAAGGGCCTTGAAAGACATGACCAGGGGAAAAGCTGGTGGAGAAGATGGAGTAACAGTAGATTTAATCAAAGATGGAGGAGATGTCATGGATGAAAAGCTTGCGGCCCTTTATACGCAATGCCTCACAACTTCAAATGTACCAGAGAGCTGGAAGAACGCCAACATTATACTTATCCATAAGAAGGGAGACGCTAAAGAATTGAAAAATTATAGACCCAGTAGCTTGCTTTCAGTATTGTATAAAATATTCACCAAGGTAATTTCAAATAGAATCAGGGCAACACTTGACTCCAGCCAACCAAGAGAACAGGCTGGCTTCAGGAAGGGATATTCTACGTTGGATCATATCCATGTCATTAACCAGGTAATAGAGAAACTTGCGGAGTACAATCAACCTCTCTATATGGCTTTCATAGATTATGAAAAAAAGCATTTCATTCAGTAGAGATACCAGCAGTCATAGAGACATTACCCAACCAAGGCGTACAGGATGCATACGTGAATATATTGGCAAATATCTACAAGGACTGCACAGCAACTTTGGTTCTCCACAATAAAAGTAGGAAGTTACGTATCAAGAAAGGGGTCAGGCAAGGAGACACAATCTCTCCAATGCTATTTACTGCATGCTTAGAAGAAATATTCAAGCTCTTAGACTTGGAAGGCTTAGAAGTGAGAATCAACGGCGAATATCTCGGCAACCTTCGGTTTGCCGATGACATTGTCCTATTCAGCAACAATGGGGACGAATTACAGCAAATGATTGAGGACTTTAACCGAGAAAGTTTAACAGTGGGGTTGAAGAATAATATGCAGAAGACAAAGATAATGTTCAATAGCCGGTTGAGGGAACAAGAATTCAGGATCGTGAGCCAGCCTCTAGAGTCTGTAAAGGAGTGCGTTTATCTAGGTCAATTACTCACAGGGGACCCTGATCATGAGAAAGAAATTGATAGAAGAATAAAATTGGGCTGGAGTGCATATGGCAGGCATTACCAAATCCTGACTGGGAGATTATCACTGTTGTTGAAAAGAAAAGTGTACAAGCATTGCATTCTACCGGTGCTAACGTATGGTGCAGAAACTTGGAGGTTAACAAAGAATCTCGAGAACAAGTTAAGGACCGTACAAGGAGCGATGGAACGAAAAATGTTAGGCCTAACGTTAAGAGATAGGAAGAGAGCGGTGTGGATCAGAGAACAAACGGATATAGCCGATATTCTAGTTGACATTGGGTGTTTGTGTGTGTGCGTGTGCCTGTATGCGAGTGCTTTCTTTAAGACTTAGAGATTGACTCCAACCAAATAAGGAAATTTACTAGCCCGACGTTTCGGAACCAATTCGGCTCCTTCTTCAGGGGGTATTC
The DNA here is from genome assembly GCF_013339745.2 of Dermacentor silvarum. NCBI lineage: Eukaryota > Metazoa > Arthropoda > Arachnida > Ixodida > Ixodidae > Dermacentor > Dermacentor silvarum. The sequence goes on along the minus strand of NC_051154.1, from coordinate 19,209,783 downwards.
TTCGGAGGTGACGGTGTGCCGCTGAACTAGCCCGACGTTTCGGAACCAATTCGACTCCTTCTCCAGGGGTTATTCTTCGGAGGTGGCGGTGTGCCGCTTTTTTTTCAGCGGCACACCGCCACCTCCGAAGAATACCCCCTGAAGAAGGAGCTGAATTGGTTCCGAAACGTCGGGCTAGTAAATTTCCTTATTAGGTTGGAGTCAATCTCTAAGTCTTAATCAATTTTCCCAACCAGACAGGTAATTCTGTCGAAATGTTTAGCTTCGAGTGCTTTCTTGTACTCCAATGCTGTTACTCCAATGCTGTTACCAAGGTGGATTACCAACTACCAAAGCTACAAGTTCTTACATACTTGAAGAGTTAGCGGCGCTACGTTCTGGCCTAGTTTTCCTCATGGTGTTGATCCCGCTGATACGTTTTTCACGGGACCGTACAAAAAAAAGAAAGAAAAAGAAAAACCCGTAAGAGCCGGGAAACCGGAAAAATTGAGAAATGGGAGTAGTGTTGAACTGCACACATTATTTTAATTCTTACGTGTGAAAAAATGTAGTTTCGCCCGACAGCCGAAGTATCGATTGCGATAGCAAATTAGTAGACAGCTATACAAAGTAAGAATAGTAGTTTTATCGACCGTATAAACTTGTAAACATTTGCTTATTAACTATATTAACAAGCATGGTGTCAGCGCCCACAGGCAAACATGAACACATCACACTCGATGAGCGCTGTCAAACGCTGGCGTGAGGAATTTAAGCGCCGCTGTAGAAGCAAGCGAAGTGACCTTCCTGCTAATGCCCTTTTGCGCTTATCGCGCTTTGTCAGTGGTCAGAGCGACGGACCGCTCGCGTTATCAACGGGATCAGCCGGCCGTGAGCGGTGGGTGATATGACTTGTACAGAATAAGTCATAATAGGCATCGCTACAAAATACCGGCCCTGTTGTCTATCGCTTCAATGCAAACCGAGCGCCGAGAACACAGCACGCACAAAGCTACGAGCCGCCGACGCACCTACACTGCGTAGACTCTGCCCCCAACGCAGATCGCTTTCAAGATACGGCCCGCGCAGTACGCTGGTTCAGAGAGTGGAAAAGATGCTATTTTCTGCTACCCGGAAGGGAGCACGGCTCAGCATCAGGGGGGTGGGGGAGAGGGGGAAGAAGAGATAGGAAGGGTAAGAGGGGAAGGGGTAGGTAGTACGCAAGAAAGGGTAGTACGCAATTGATGCCAGAGCACAACGCTAGCCACAAGGGTACGGCCAAAACGCGCGCGTCATGCCAGCGGCAAGTTGCCAAGTTGCCGCGCGGCAGCGCCGCGAAGCCACCGTGGGTCTCGCCGCGCGGTAGCGCGATAAGCTCGCTTTTCCTAGAGTTACTGTATATGCTACCAAAGGTAGCATATACACTGTATATACGTTACTGTATATGCTCCCGTAGGGAGCATATACAGTAACTCTAGCTTTTCCTAAAACCCCTATGTATAAAAAGTAGCGTCACGCTTTGAAGAATGCCGCCGCCTCCTCGCACACCCTGTCCGAGGCTGACGCCGCGTCGGTATTGGCCTAATGGCATCACGTGGACCGTCGCGCCGCCGGGCGCTGGCTGCGTTTGTTTACGATCACGCTCCATCGCCATTTTCGCCCGAGAAGCGTCGACCGACTGGCGAGGAGCACAACGATAGCGGTGAACACAGTCGGCGATCGTCGAATCTGATCAGCGGCGAAAGATAAACAAGTGCACGTGTTTCAAGCGGTGTAGGCGGCGCAACGGTTGAAAAAGGAGCGCGAAAGTAGAGTGTACTAGATCCCCATTCTAGTACACTCTAGCGAAAGAGAGGAGGGAAGGCGGAGGAGGAGAGTGTCGCTACTTTTTATATTCAGGGGTTTCCTAAAGTCCCTAAATCAGAAAAGTACCGCCATCTACTCTTTCCTCCGCAGCCTCCTCTCCTAAAGCGCTTGCTTTTTTTCTTTACTTTTTGCTTGCGAAAGCCAAGTCGACGGTGGCGCACCTAGAAAGTCTACATTGAAGCTTTCAGGCCGGGCGCGCGCCGCCGCCGGCGACTGCGGCTGCGCAGAGGACTTTCAACATGGCTCTGAGGCGGAAAAAAAAAAATATAAAGAAGTCAAAAGCGCGTGCTATCATCGTCCAATCGGAGATACAGGAGAGAGAGAGAGAGAAGCGGCGTTTATTAAAGGATGGGCGGTACTTTTCTTATATAGGGGTTTTAGCTTTTCCGTTCCTTCGCTTGCCTTCTCGTGATCGGTCAGAATTGTGATTGCGTCAGCGGCCGTCAGAGACAGCGTGGCGGTACCGCAGCTTTCCCACTTTGTGACGTAGCAGCCAAACCGAACGTGCGGAAAGCGAGCTGTTTGCGCGATCGCACCCAAGATTTCCCGCGCTCTCCGAACGCGCGAGCAACGCCGCGAGCGCTCGTTGTTTCACGCGAGAAACGACAATCGTCGGTTGAAAACCCGGCGCGAACCGGCGGCGGTCCGGTTGTGATGGCTCCGTGACGTCACCCTCGTCGCTCTTGATTGGTTCTTCATGGGTTCTTCATGGGTCTGATGGGAAAAACCCCCGATTCCTGCCGCTTTTGCTGCTCGCGGCATGACGCGTTGCCGCGCGTTTTTGCCGCTAGCGTGGCCGTAGCCTACGGTGCGCGGCGACGGCGTTATCGCCCTTGGACTTTATACGGAACATCTATGAGCCAAAACCAATTTTAGGACCGCAACGCGTCATAGACACCATCTTTTGATAGCAAATACGGATCTCAAGGACCATACTTTTGCTGGCGGAAACCGAAAATACGTCATAAGCCGGGAAAACGCAGCACCGGGAACGTCACAGCGGGGTTCTACTGTATTAAAACATATGCCTCAGATTTTCTAGTGCAGTGATTGGAATGTCCCCCTATGCATTGCAATGTTTTTTTTTTCTTCTGAACTTGACATGAGTCAGTTTCACCATGATACCTGTTGGTTTAATCACCACCATAATTTTTCACCTGAGCAGTAAGTGTTTTTTAAGATCCAGATCTGCCAGATAGCTGATGTGACTGGATATTTTGTGCAGCACAGTGCACTAATCGGTATTCACAGAAAGCTATGGAACTTGAACCGGTTTTTGTGCCTTAGATGCGCAACTGCTTTGGCTGCACTCAGTGATCATTTTATGCAGGGCTGAATTCACAAGCCTGGACAGCTGCAGTCATGTGTGCTGGCTGGCACCACTGCAAGTCTGCTTTGAAGACCTGCTGCTCCCACTACCCATTCCAGAGCCTCTTCCTGATGAGGTTCACCCACCACCAGACACTTACCGGGCTATGGTCTGGCACAGCCTGTGGGAACAGTATGTTGTCTTTTTCACAAAATCAGCTAAGCCATGCTAGTAGCAACGCACTTGTGAGCACCTTTTCCTCGGTTGTGCTGTCAATTTTTTCAAAGCATGCATAAGGTTGTAGCAATCTTTGTGGCCTCTTCAAAAACGCTAAAGAGAAATGGTATGTAAAGCTGGAGTGATAGGTGGCTTGGAACTGCATGAGAATTTAATTTTGCATGCAATTCAATTTTTTATGTAATATCGTGCACTGCGTGGGTCTGGTCTTTGGTTTTGTGTTATTTCTTTTGCTTTTTCTTGTGCTTTTTGTTTGTTCATGGACTGTTCAGCTGAGAGATGGAACTTGTGTGTTCTTTCCTCTCTTTTGTCTGTTTGTTCTGACTGTTTTGAATCCTGTGAAGCTTACAACTTTTTTTGTGTAGTTGTGTGGTAAGGCTCACACTAATCTATGTTGTATTCCTGTAACTGTCAGTGAGACGAGTTTTTTTTTTTTTTCTCTCTCTCTCTTGGCTGCAGGGTTAGTGGCTTCCCTGAAGCACAGCTGTCAACCCTGCGATTATGCCCAAGCCCTCCCAGTCAGCAGCTTTGGCTGCAGCTATGTGAGGGCCTTGCGCCCTTTGTGGTACGCTGGCAGCCACGCGGATTACAGGCAGCATTTGTGGTGCCCAAGAGGACTCATGTGTTGCTCACCTTGGGAGCTTGTGGACCGCACCTGATTGCCTCCTTGCTGGTTGAGGACTGGCGGTTATTGCCTAGGGTGCAGACATTTCTGCAGTCCTTGTGCACACTCTCCTAGGGTTACTCGCATTGTCTACACTGTAAAACTGTTGACTTGCACTGCTGTTCAGTTCAAGCGCCTGCTGATGAGAGCAGATGACAGAGTGCAGTGTGTTTCTGCCTTTCCCTTTTGTTTATGCGTGCTGGTGCTAACACGCTGCTATGAATGTGTTTACCAGCATGCCTTGCAAACAATTGTACAGTTGATAGATTTTATATGAAATCTCTAGTTTTGGAATATTCGTAATGTACAGGAAAGTTTGTGTAGTCTTGAAAATAGTGAGAATACTGTTTGCTACTTGTACTGGCTGACCTTTTTGCTGTTGCTAATGTGAGAAAAACATTGCATGAGGAGTTGTGTAAATGTACGTGTGGTATTGTTAGCAGGAGATAGCTCACAACAAACTACCTTTCACCGTGAATTAATAGGATGGTCTTGTAATTATGAGTGACTTATGCACGGTTGGCAATGGTAATAGTTCATTGTCAATGTAACTCATGTTCCAGTCATTGTTACTTGAACACAGCATGAAAATGCAACATGGGCAATAAAAATATCCGTGTAGAACAAACCTTGGGTTGATATATTTTTAAAGCGTCCCTCAGCTTATCACGTTATGTAGTAATGGACACGCACACAGTATATACACATGAAATATTTACATATGCACATGCTTATTGTTATTCACAACAGTTTTAAAGCGAAGCTTTATATGGCTAGGTGAAACGAAAAAGCGTCTGTTAGTTGCCTGTCCACAGAAAACTATCATCTTCAGCATTGGCTCGAGCGTCGTCGTTGTCTTCCGCAGCTGGCTCGTTGGCGCTCCTCGGGTTGTGCTCGTGCTCGGCACGCGCTCGTGCCATTGCTCCCACGTTCATCGTCGTTGTCTTCCACAGCTGGCTGCGTTGCCGCTCATCATTCCAGCGTAGAATTTCACTTCTCTTCTGTCGTCGTAATGAGGAGGCCGCATTTACGGGGGTATGAGCCATTCATTGTCTTGTGTAACGGACAGGTGAAATTTTGACGCAATTTAATTTCAAGGAATCGCAAGCGGCAATGGCGGGCAAATGCTGCTAACCATGCCGCCGAGCAAACTCGAGACATCGAACGCAAGCGACAACGGCAGACTACAGGCATACCGTCAGTGACGTCGTTCTCACCGTCGCAGCCGAACGTGTGTGTAAGCTCATTAAGAAACACAGACGTAACCAATAATTGAGAAATACTTTAATGAACCGTCAGGATTAACCTAGTGACAAAGACCGAGGCTGCACGTACGTTTCAGCTACACTGGTTAACCATCGGTACGGAGTGCTTGGGTGGTGAATTTTTTCATTAAATATCCATACCTTCTTTTTGTTTCTTCCGTTTGATTTTCTTTAGGTACTTCTTCAATCCGGCCCTGTTGGTATTTCGGTTCTTTGTCTTCACTACTGCCGCTCTCTCCGTCGGTTGCACATATAAGAGGCCTGTGTTGGGAGATGTAGCTGGCATGCTTTAAAGCTTGGAAGTTGTACAGCCCTCTCACAAAAACATCATTATTAAGTAGAATCTCGGTGATGCGATCACGACTGATACGAATTTCGGGATGATACAAATTTTTCAGAAGTTCCGGCCCAAGTCTATTTGATAGACTTGCGTCTTTGGCCCTGAGGGTATACAAAATAAATAAACTTGAAACGTGCTGAATTTCGGATGTTCCATAGTTCACTGTAGCTCCTCTGGCTGTTGTCAGGCTGTCAGTGCGGCCATTTTTAAGGGGGTGGTAGGGGCGAACCCCTCCTCCATAAATATTGTGCTGTGTTTTAAATGCGTAAGCATTTCTCTGCCTACCCAACGAGGTAACCCGTCCGTCCGTTAGTCACGTAAAACGATCGTTTTCAAGATAGGGCCCGTAGCAGCGAGCGAATTCACCTTCGTGCTGCCTCTCGCTTCAGCGCAAAGTGGCGAGAACACAGCGCACACGAAGCTACCAGCGCTCGGCGCACTCTGTACCCTCCGCAGATCGCCTTCAAGATAAGGCCCGCGCATCTCGCTTCAACGTGAACCAAGCGGCGAGAACAGAGCGCACACGAAGCTATCGGCACTCGGCGCAATCTGCCTCCATCGCAGAACGCTTTCAAGATAGGGGCCGCGCCATACGCAGCCGCCGCCGGAGTACGGTTGATCACGATTAATAAAAAAATGTCACAGTTTCGCCCTAAGGGCGAAGCAATGAATGCGATAGCAATACAGCAATGTCATACGAAGTAAGGTGAGCGGCTTTGGTAGCAATATGAATTGTAGTAAACATGAGCTGATTAAGTAAGCAGGTGTGCTGCAGCGTAAGTAGACCGACATGAAGAGAGACTCGATGACCACGAGAAGGCGCGTGTGAAACGGTGGTGTTCATGAGAAGCGCTTCCCGTGGGCAGCGCGTGCGAAGGGACACACATGTAGCGCTGCACTGCCGATCCGGGCAGCATTGCGTGTGTAGCGTGCGTTGGAAAATGTGGCCCGACTATTACGAACTGAATGAACAAGCGTGGTGTGAGCGCGCACAAACACGAAGAGATCACACTGAATGACAGCAGACAACGGCTGTCAAAACGCTGGCAGCAAGCATACGCCGCAGCGGGCGAAGGTACGTGCGGTCTATCGCTTCAACGGAAACTGAGCGGCGAATGCACTTAAAGGTCAGAGCCGTGTGGAGATAAGAGACGGGGCGAGAGAGCGACGAGCGCGGTTGTTGGCAGAGAAGTGCGCCCCCCCCCCCCCCCCCCCCCCTTGCTCCCTCCGGCGCTGGCTTCCTGCTTCCTTGCTTGCGCGTGGGAGATTGAATGCGTTCGCTCTCCGTGATAGCGCGCGTCTCCGCACGCTTCCTCTCGGGCATACGGCGCGCGGCGAAGATTTTATCTATAGGGAACCTCACGGCGACGACGACGCCGACGACGACGCCGACGGCAGAAATCCGGTTCAAGTGTCCATATAATTGCTATCGCAATAATAGACAGTTTTAGCAGAGCGCCGCTTCCGCTCCGGTCCGCTCAGATTTCACGCTCTGAAATACTGCAGGGAACTGCGTAGATTTCGCATTTGATAAGCGCGTCTTGCCGAGACGCGAGCGACGCGCTATCAACTCGGCTGCAAAACGATGAAGAGGCCAAGTAGACACGCTGTCACGCTCCGCTGAGTCGGCTTTCTAGCGGAGCGAGGGATGCGGTCTTCGTTCCGCTGCCGGTATGAGCGTTGTGCGCAAGCGCAATAGCATTCCCGCTAAGCGGTTTTGTGGCATTTGCTAGCATATACCGGCCTGAGCGGCGCGGACAGCAAGCGCTCAGCTAAAACACTCCAATGGTTCGACGCGGATGGATAAGCCGCCGCCGGAGTACGGTTGATCACGATTAATAATGGTTCGACGCGGATGGATGGATAAGGTTATGGATAACGGCTTATGAAAAATTCATAGCTCTTCCACTTCTGTGAAGATGGAAAGCCAGCGAAGATGTGACTATGGTGGGTCTGTAATAGTGAATATTGCTATAGTGAATTTATTATCATTATTACTATATTGAGCGTCTTCGGCAGGTTCGCCGGGCGCGATGGCCAAGTAGAGCGTTTGCTGCGCGAAGTCCGCCCCATCGTCATAGACTAGCGTATGAGCCACAGCGTTCATAGCCGCGGCACATTGCACGACATCGCCAGGATCCTGGAAGATGTGGTTAAACAGCGCCTCCTCTATTTTTCACTGACAGCAAGATATGCGGCCGATTCAACGGTTCACCACCCTCTCCGATCACTCTTTCCTACCCTCCCTCGTCGGCTAGCGTTCGCGCATGCTTTACGGTCGTGGGGGAGAGTACCCTCTGGGTGGCGCCTCACGACGGAAATCTCGGGAAGTAATCCCGACAGACGCGTGAAGCGTCTACCGCATCTCCTCCGGAACGGCAGCGGCGCGCGCTCAGTGGCTTAGACGCACGCGTGACGCAAGCAGCCGTGGCCGTACCTAGCCGTACCTAAAGTCCCTATATTGACCCTTTTCGCGGCGGTCCCGTGGGCGCTGCCATGTTTGATCATGTGGTGATGCGTCCATTGCTTGCCTCAACTGCCTCCGTTGCCTCCTTGTTTACAATGGAAGTGTATGACGCCGGCGCGGCTTAGAAAACCTCTGTTTTCGGAGATATCGTAGACGGTGACTATAGGTGGACGACACGAAGCTTTGATCACAGCTTCAGAGAACATGCAAAAGCGCTTTCGGAGCTGATTAAGCTATGTCCAAACGGCGCAAGCAGCGTATATGGTGCTTGTTCTAAAAGCGGGAGTAAATAGGTATTCCAAGCTATCCAAGCTTTCTGATTATGAATTCAGTCAGGATTAGTGTGTTTTGCTCTGTTCTTTATTCGGCAAATATTTTGAAGCAGTGGCTTGTCAGTTTTTGACTCAGTGAAGTTCCTCGGTGCGGCCACTATCTGATTATTTGCTGCCTAATCGCTCGCGGCGGGTGTGCTCAGTTCCGATAGATATGTTCTTGCTGCGCACACGGCTTGAAGCGTAGCTGTTTTGTACATTCTAATACCTTGCAGCAAATATGTATTACAGCTAGTGACTCGCTTACTCTTGTAGACCGTCACGAAACATTCAGCTTCGACCATTCGTGCGCCATAGGTGTAGTGCTTCATTTATTTTGCGTATACAGTGCGCATATATTCAAGTGTGCGCCCATTCACTTATTCTTGATACGTGGGCGATAGAGTGGGCGTAAGTTTTCCTGCCATTTGGGGCAGATGTGTATGGATAACGTGCGCGAAACTTACTGACAGGAAGTGGCGCTACTCCCTTTGTCATTGTTTAACGAGTGCACGGTACTCACTCTTGCCGACAACGTTCTGGCGATGAAGGCCTTTCTTTGAAGGTTAGCGATACAAGGCTGTCAGATGAGCAAATTTCTGTATCCTCGAGGAAAGCCGTACATCACGAAGTGCTGGTAACACGTTCGGACAGTTGCAGCAGCGGTCCGCGAACTTGGCCACACAGATTCATTCTATTCCTTAGCATGCTACTCACTATTTTGCAGTCAACTATTGCACACGTCTTCAATCCACATGATTCAATCCAGCATGATTGGAGCACAGTGTGTTAGCGAAAACTCAGTTGCATTTCCGACAGCTGATCGCACAGAAGCAAGGTAGACGCGGTAATGGTTTCGTATTCGTGCGCGGTCGCTGAGGAGACGTATGGCGCGCCGCCGTGAGCGCCATCTCGTTTCTCTAAAACAAACTGCTCCGCGAAAAGGGTCAATAAGAAAAGTACCGCTATCCTTTGATCAACGCCGCTTCGCTCTCTCCTGTATCTCGGATTGGACGATGATAGCGCGCGCTTTTCACTTCTTTGTGTTCTTTTTTTCCGCCTCAGAGCCATGTTGAAAGTCATCTGCGCAGCCGCAGTTGCCGGCGGCGGCGCGCGCCCGGCCTGAAAGTTTCAACGTGGACTTCCTGGGCCGCCACCGTCGACTTGCTTTCGCAAGCAAAAAATAAAGAAAATAGGGCGCTTTAGGAGAGGAGAGGACGGAGGAAAAAGTAGATGGCGGTACTTTTCTTATATAAGGACTTCAGCCGTACCTAAAGTCCCTATATAAGAAAAGTACCGCCATCTACTCTTTCCTCCGCCGCCTCCTCTCCTAAAGCGCTTGCTTTTTTCTTTACTTTTTGCTTGCGAAAGCCAAGTCGACGGTGGCGCACCTAGAAAGCCCACGTTGAAGCTTTCAGGCCGGGCGCGCGCCGCCGCCGGCGACTGCGGCTGCGCAGAGGACTTTCAACATGGCTCTGAGGCGGAAAAAAAGAACATAAAGAAGTGAAAAGCGCGCGCTATCATCGTCCAATTGGAGATACAGGAGAGAGAGAAGCGGCGTTTATCAAAGGATGGCGGTACTTTTCTTATATAGGGACTTTAGCCGTACCCTCTGGGTAGCATCACATCGCGGCAACTCACTGAACTAAGGCGGACCAACGGCGCCCATTGCGGAGCGAGCGATTGCACTGACATTGAAAAAATAGAGGAGGCGCTGGCTTAAACGAGCGTCCATCCCATAGCGAGTCTAAAGGGAAACTGCTGGTAACAGCGCTGGCGCGATCTCTACGTTACGAGACAAAGGGGCACGATGATTGGTGGGACGTGCCGCCGCCGAGCATCGCGACACTGTTGAAAGAGGCATCGCCGGTGGCGAGGGGTATAACAATGGGCCATCCATCATCCGTTTTGAGATCTGTGCTAAGGCACAACTGGCGGGCAACTTCCACGCATATAGAGCCGAAATTGTTGTTCTACGCGTCGTTTTGACCGCGGACGCGATCCGCCAGAACCTAGCCATGCATATACAGCTTCGATGTAATATTCGGAACGTCATCATCGAACCTGGCGTCGCCGCCGGTACTTGCAGTAGGTTGCTTGCGTCATGAATTCACCTTGCGCCGCCGTCCGCAGCAGTTCGTGTCGCCGCAGCGCTGTCGTTTGTATTGGTCGGATCAAGTTTCATAACATTGATAATAGGGAGTTTTAGAATAGGGGCCCCAAACGTTTTGGGGCCCCAAAGAAATAGCGTCGACACCACTGCGCATGCGCGAGACGCTAACTGCGTTTGGGTTTTGCGTCGGGCACGCTATTTCGCCGATTTAGCGGGAGCCCCAAAAGCAGCCCCAAAAGTTTTGCGTCAACAAACATGGCGGCACCCATCGAAGCGGCGGCTCTCCGAGTACCAAAGTCGGCTTGATTCGTGGTAACGCGTGAAGTTCCTAAGCTAGGAGAAGTGTCTGCGGTTATCGCTTTCTCTCAACTAACGTGTGTAATGAAGATTGATTCATTAGACGCAGCTGATTCTGAATTCGATTGTCGATTCCATGGCTCGTAGGCCTAACGTGGATTAGCTTGGCTGGTGAAGGCACGTCAAGTTGGTTACTCAAAATTAGGCGCAATAAATCGCTTGCTGCTAACAGAACATCTTAATTGCAATTAAACGCAAAACCACGAAAGTCAAAATTACTCTTCCTATCATAAAATGGTATAGTTTATTTTAATATTTAGAATAGTTTTTCTTTGACACCGTAGTGGCGCTGCAAGCGCAACACGTTATTCGCAAACGCAAAGCCCTATTCTAAAACTCAGCACTCTTGCATGCCCCAACGCTAACACCCGCAAAGCTCTTTGGGGCCCCAAACTTTTGGGGCCCCTATTCTAAAACTCTCTAATAGGGAGCTTTAGTATAGCGGAAAACAGCAAACGCAAGGATTTAGCGTTGCGTGCTGCAAACTGCGCATGCGCAGAACGCAAACGAAAGCCAGAACTCTTATGTGCGTACGCTATTTCCGGAATATAGCGTTCAACGCTAACGCACGCAACGGATTCCGTACGCGTAGGGCAAGATGGCGGCGCTATGCTGTTGAAGCGAGAGCCGTCCACTTCGGATCTATCGAGTCGTCGGCCTGCACTGTTTGGCTCATTCGTTCCCCGCTAATGCTCGTGTTTGCTTTAGATTTCTGTGATGATGCTTCGACAGCGGCGTACAGGTGACAATTAAATGGGCCTGTTTTCGATATACGTTCTCGATTAGCGGCGGAGTAGGCTTAACGAGAGGGTTTGCTCATGTTTGCTGTATCCGCCTCGAGATGGCGCCCAAGTGTATTTGCGTTAGCGTTGCGTCGCACGCGAACGCAAGCGTTTTCCGCTATCCTAAAACTCCCTAATGACACCTGGCTGCGCGGAGATGAGCAAGTGGCACAATGCTTACGCATACTTAGACAACTCCCAGAGAAGTTACTGCGTGATTTTTTTCTTTCTCTGTCTCCTCTTGAAGTTTCAGGAAAATAAATTTCAAATTGACAACGCTTTCCTTGCTTTGTTTACACTTCTATGCAATCCATGGGCTTTCTTTAGCAGTATCATTCAGCTTGTCGACCGTTTTAAATCGCCTTGCGACTTTATCAAGAGCTGACAACCACAGGCGACCCAGTCTTGGCGCATCAGCAAGATCCGCGACATTCGCTTGCACGAGTAGCCTTATCTCTGTGTTGCGCGCCTTCCGTCGTCTTCGGCGCCCGATGACAATTCGGACCTTTTTCACCTTTGCTCCCGTCGGATTGCAAGACATATCTTTGCCGCCCGCAAAGTAAACAGATTCCCTTATCCTGCTAAAATCATGTTCTTATCAACACCAGGGGCTCTATTCTGGACATCCCGCCATTTTCTTCGAGGCGTGACGTAGGCGCGACGCTTACAAAATGGCGCTGATGGCCCCGTTTTGCTTTCGTAACGTGACGCAAATTTGACGTTTCGCCTAAGAAACTGTAATGTAGGCATTGAACCTAGCGTTAGTGATAAAGGAAAACAGTTTTCCTCCTCAGTAAATATAAAGCAGCTAGCTCAAAGCGTACGATTATTCCATCAAAATCGCTTCTCGCTTCCGTCGTCTGCATGGGCGCAAGCTGTCGTCTGCTTCATTAGCTAGGATGCGTCTCCTCGGGGAATGGAATGAGTCATCGTATATTGGCGCCCACGCGCTTGCTTTGTACCTTGAGACAACATACGCGACCTGCCAGTGATGATCAGCGCACGCTCTAGGCCGCGCTATCGCTATCTCGTGAAGCGCAAGTGACTCAGCCCGACTTGTCTGGCTGAAAAGCGGCCGAATATCATCGATATAACACATCGATAGCGTTGCGCGCGCCGCAGGTATCCGCTTGCGCGACGTATATAAGCGCCGGCACTGGCATCTCTTGTGCACGGGCTCTATTCTGGGGCTCTATTCTGGGGCTCTATTCTGGACACGCATGGCGGCTGCACGGCCGCCATTATCCGCCATCTTGGCTGTCTCATTGGCTGTCCAGAGGTCACGTGTTTCAAAATTTGTGCCGGGAAACGGAAGTTTTGCAAAATGCAATATTGCGTTTTCGTCAGAATGACGAAGCGTGACGTGGAGCTGCAAGTTTTATCGACTAATACTTTTTTGTGGTCCTTGGCGCCTATATTGCGACTTTAGCGCTTTAAAAAGAAAGTGGACGGTAGCATGCAGAAGCTCCTGCAATGCATCTGCAATTTCGCGAATATGTGGTGGCGTTCCAAGATAGCCGGCATGTCAGCTTGTTCATTGGCTGAAGGAATATGCCGTGAGGAGCGTCACAGGAAGGGCCGTATCGTAAACGTCAATTTGACGTTGCGTGACGTTGCGCTGGGCCGCCATTGCAGATATTTTCCGCCATAATTTGTGGTGCGACGAGCCGCGCGAATTATGGTAATGAGCGGCCATATGCAATGGCAGTGGAGAGGCAAGCGTATCGCCGCATTTTCCCTGTAATTTCGGGCCATAAAAATCTTTTGCTCACAACGCGTGTTCATAGCATTTGCATCGCTCTCGGGTGGTGTTGGCATTTGTGTTTTGCACCATCATTTTTATTAAAAACACGTTTATTTGAAATAATATTGGTGGAAACTAGCACACTTTCTGCGACATTTCGCACTTTTCACTGTTGCGTTTGTATTGTAATCAATATTAATGACTTTTCGCGTCATCAAAGGCTATGACAACGGTGACTTTTTAATTTGCAAAAAGAAATGCACGCAAGACGGCGTCTTGAAGTTTCCTCTCGCGGAGCGAGTAAGCAGCGGAGTGCACAAGAGATGGCAGTGCCGGCGTTTGCGTCGCTCAAGCGGATACCTGTGGCGCGCGCAACGCTATCGATGATATTCGGCGGCTTCTCAGCCAGACGAGTCGGGCTGAGTCACTTGCGGATCACGAGATAGCGATAACGCAGCCTAGAACGTGCGCTGATCATCACTGGCAGGTCGCGTATGTTGTCTCAAGGTAGAAAGCAAGCGCGTGGGCGCCAATATACGATGACTCATTCAATTTCCCGAGGACACGCACCCTAGCTAATGAAGCAGACGACAGTCTGCGCGCATGCAGACGATGGAAGCGAGAAACGATTTTGATGGAATAATCGTACCCTTTGAGCTAGCTGCTTTATTTTTGCTGGGGAGGAAAACTGTTTTGCTTTATCAACCACGCTATGTTCAATGCCTACATTACAGTTTCTTAGGCGAAACGTCAAATTTGCGTCACGTTACGAAAGCAAATCGGGGCTATCGGCGCCATTTTGTAAGCGTCGCGCGTACGTCACGCTTCGAAGAAGATGGCGGAATGTCCAGAATAGCGGCTCTGGACACGCATGGCGCCTGCACGGCCGCCATTATCCGCCATCTTGGCTGTCTCATTGGCTGTCCAGAGGTCACGTGTTTCGAAATTTGTGCCGGGAAACGGAAGTTTTGCAAAATGCAATTTTGCGTTTTCGTCAGAATGACGAAGCGTGACGTGGAGCTGCAAGTTTTATCGACTAATACTTTTTTGTGGTCCTTGGCACCTATATTGCGACTTTAGCGCTTTAAAAAGAAAGTGGACGGTAGCGTGCAGAAGCTCGTGCAATGCATCTGCAATTTCGCGAATATGTGGTGGTGTTCCAAGATAGCCGGCATGTCAGTTGTTGATTGGCTGAAAGAATATCCCGTGAAGAGCGTCACAGGAAGGGCCGTTTCGTAAACGTCAATCTGACGTTGCGTGACGTTGCGCTGGGCCGCCATTGCACAGATTTTCCGCCATAATTTGTGGTGCGACGAGCCGCGCGAATTATGGTAATGAGCGACCATATGCAGTGTCAGTCTAGAGGCATGCGTATCGCCGCATTTTCCCTGTCATTTGGGGCCATGAAAATCTTTTGTTCACAACGCGTGCTCATAGCATTTGAATCGCTCTCGGGTGGTGTTGGCATTTGTGTTTTGAACCATCATTTCTATTAAAAACACGTTTATTTGAAATAATATTGGTGGAAACTAGCAAACTTTCTGTGACATTTCGCACTTTTCACTATTGTGTTTGTATTGTAATCAATATTAATGACTTTTCGCGTCATCAAAGGCTATGACAACGGTGACTTTTTAATTTACAAAAAGAAATGTACGCAAGACGGCGCCTTGAAGTTTCCTCTCGCGGTGCGAGTAAGCAGCGAAGTGCACAAGAGATGGCATTGCCAGCGTTTGCGTCACTCAAGCGGATACCTGTGGCGCGCGCAACGCTATCGATGATAGGGTGCCTCGATGCCCAGCGCCGCCGTCCAGGGTGGAGACAACCCCGCTGGCGCCGCCATATTGTGTCACACGAGCTGAGACTCAGCTACGCTTGCGTTCATAAAGTGTTACTCGCGGCGCGCTTCCAAGTGCTTTGCCTTGATGAGGATTTTTTTTATCGGTGTCCCATCTGCATATCTTTATAACCAACAGCCGTTAACTCATCGAAGGTCCAAGACCTAAATGTATGGCGCCGGGAACATGCGCCAAGTTGCCTAATTCAATTTACATTTAATATGCCGTGTGTATGTTTGAAATACGCACTATTTTTTTTGCGCTTCGATGCTTGGTATATAAGGTTTGCGACCCCCTGTGTGTGGACGTTTTTCTTTTTCGCTGTTGTATTTTGGTTTACACGTCACGCCTCCTTTACCGTAGCCAGCCACTCGCGCACGGCGGTTAGTTTCCCTTGCGTTGCGCGTGCTCTTCGCGTTCGTTGCAATTATTTGACGATATCTACGCGCAATTTTTGCTTTTCTTGCCCACAAAACTGTGTGCTGACAGGATTAAGCTCGTGTAAAAATAACTGCGATGTGAAAATAAGGTTTAGTTAGTGCTGTAGAGAAAAATGTAACGTAACTTGTCTGTGTCAATCTTGCGTAGTACACACAAGAAATCAAACGATGCACAAAATACATTTACTTATACTGTCTAGTACAATCAATCATGAAAGAGATATGTACATGAAAAATTATATGTACTGTGTGGCGCCTGAAGGTTATGTTGAAAGACGAGATAAAAAAATTAATTCGCAAGGTAGGCTCGACACACAATTCGGGATAGAGAGAGTTTTTTTTTATTTATTCATTACATGGGGGGGGGAGGTGGGGGGGGGGGTTCAAGTGAGTACATCAACCTTATTACACACAATATAAATCGAAAACAAGAATGCAAACAAGAAAACGCAACCGCGGGTAATATTAATCAAGATATCCAGCCAGATATCCAGCCAGAATACATACATCAGCTACCATCGAATACGTCGCATCAGCCAAACACATCGATGGCGAGTACAGAACATTTCATAAATAACCATTAGAACACTGATAACTACATTGAAAAAATAAACAACACTGCATACATATCACGTACAAAAACCGTAAATGAAACTAAGACAGTCAAATACACATTAGCAATGTTTTTCACTTCGAAAATATAGTCCATGATGATGTAGGGCTGTTGACTTTAACAGACGGCGCCCATCCTGTCGATTTCCCTCGTACTGGTCCTCTTCAAAGTGTTTCTAAGTACAGGTAAAACAACAAAAGTGATTATTGATATGAAAAGTTGCCTTGTAAATACAGAGAACCCATTACAGTGCTTAAAAATAAATTTTAGCAGAAGCAATGCTGTATTACCTCGCTTCACACGTTTCGAAGAAATACACAGGCTACAACAGACACCATGCCAGAAAGCGCCGAAACATTTTGGTCCCATGATGCCCCTTAACTCTACTACACCTGGGCATACCGTGCACAGGCATTTAAAGACCGTCACAGTACCCACTACGATCGGGAATGAGCACGAATGACCATCGGCTTACGATCACCACGCTACAAATATGTACAAGTCTAAAAAATCAGCTATGTAACGTAACACCCTGAGGTCCGCAAGATATCTCCTGAGAAATAAGAGAAAAACACAATGTTTCGCTTACCACGTACAAAACAGCCGCTCTCCCCAGACGAAGCACTGCGTTCTTTAGTCCCAAATAACCAGTACCGAAAAAAAAAAAAAAAAAAAAACAAGAGACACACACGATGTGTGCTTCCCGTGAAAAAGGAAAATAGGTGGCTTAATTACGTGACGATTCGTAGCTAATGTAAGACTATTTCGCGGCTAAGCATCTTCGTCAGTCCTTAAAATAAGGGTACAGACTGCGCCCATCAAAACGAAAAAAGCCTATGCGACGCGCGCTCGCAAACCATACGCTACTCAGACAGCATCGGTGCAGTGCTTACTCAGTTCGTGAGCGAACGTAGGTACGTGAGCGAGGATCAGAGAATACTTTCTTATTTAAATGAAAAACACGGTGCGGTAGTCTAAACATTCTTGACACTTACCTCGCAAATGCAGGAGTTATCCGTTGCCTTCCAGTGATCGTGCTTTACTTGGGCTTCCCATCTCTTCCGTCGCTCTGGGTCCCGGGGGAAGCGAAAACAACGCAGCCCTTTACGCGTCGATCCGGCGCACTTGGGAAAACAACAGCCCGTCATGTCGACACGATGCACTTGATAGCTTGTCAGTCATGCGGCTGAACACTGTCCAGCAAGTAGAAGCGTCCGCGAAGCATCCGCGCGCACTGTGCCTCGAACTCAGCACCGGCACCAAGCAATCGCAACGGCTCGCTGTGACACAATATGGCGTCGCAGCGAGAAAGCGGCGGCGCGGGGGCGGTCAAAGGTTGGCACCACCCTGAACGGCGGCGCTGGCATCGAGGCACCCTATATCGATGATATTCGGTCGCTTCTCAGCCAGACGAGTCGGGCTGAGTCACTTGCGGATCACGAGATAGCGATAACGCGGCCTAGAGCGTGCGCTGATCATCACTGGCAGGTCGCGTATGTTGTCTCAAGGTAGAAAGCAAGCGCGTGGGCGCCAATATACGATGACTCATTCCGTTTCCCGAGGACACGCATCCTAGCTAATGAAGCAGACGACAGCCAGCGCGCATGCAGACGACGGAAGCGAGAAACGATTTTGATGGAATAATCGTACGCTTTGAGCTAGCTGCTTTATTTTTACTGGGAAGGAAAACTGTTTTGCTTTATCAACCACGCTATGTTCAATGTCTACATTACAGTTTCTTAGGCGAAACGTCAAATTTGCGTCACGTTACGAAAGCAAAACGGGGCCATCAGCGCCATTTTGTAAGCGTCGCGCCTACGTCACGCCTCGAAGAAAATGGCGGAATGTCCAGAATAGCGGCTCTGGACACGCATGGCGGCTGCACCAAAGAGCGTTGGGCTGCACGGCCGCCATTATCCGCCATCTTGTCTGTCTCATTGGCTGTCCAGAGGTCACGTGTTTCGAAATTTGTGCCGGGAAACGGAAGTTTTGCAAAATGCAATTTTGCGTTTTCGTCAGAATGACGAAGCGTGACGTGGAGCTGCAAGTTTTATCGACTAATACTTTTTTGTCGTCCTTGGCACCTATATTGCGACTTTAGCGCTTTAAAAAGAAAGTGGACGGTAGCGTGCAGAAGCTCGTGCAATGCATCTGCAATTTCGCGAATATGTGGTGGCGTTCCAAGATAGCCGGCACGTCAGCTTGTTCATTGGCTGAAGGAATATCCCGTGAGGAGCGTCACAGGAAGGGCCGTTTCGTAAACGTCAATTTGACGTTGCGTGACGTTGCGCTGGGCCGCCATTGCAGAGATTTTCCGCCATAATTTGTGGTGCGACGAGCCGCGCGAATTATGGTAATGAGCGGCCATATGCAATGGCAGTGGAGAGGCATGCGTATCGCCGCATTTTCCCTGTCATTTCGGGCCATAAAAATCTTTTGTTCACAACGCGTGTTCATAGCATTTGCATCGCTCTCGGGTGGTGTTGGCATTTGTGTTTTGCACCATCATTTTTATTAAAAACACGTTTATTTGAAATAATATTGGTTGAAACTAGCAAACTTTCTGCGACATTTCGCACTTTTCACTATTGCGTTTGTATTGTAATCAATATTAATGACTGTTCGCGTCATCAAAGGCTATGACAACGGTGACTTTTTAATTTACAAAAAGAAATGTACGCAAGACGGCGCCTTGAAGTTTCCTCCCGCGGTGCGAGTAAGCAGCGAAGTGCACAAGAGATGGCAGTGCCGGCGCTTGCGTCGCTCAAGCGGATACCTGTGGCGCGCGCAACGCTATCGATGATATTCGGCCGCTTCTCAGCCAGACGAGTCGGGCTGAGTCACTTGCGGATTACGAGATAGCGATAACGCGGCCTAGAGTGTGCGCTGATCATCACTGGCAGGCCGCGTATGTTGTCTCAAGGTAGAAAGCAAGCGCGTCGGCGCCAATATACGATGACTCATTCCATTCCCCGAGGACACGCATCCTAGCTAATGAAGCAGACGAAAGCCTGCGCGCATGCAGACGACGGAAGCGAGAAACTATTTTGATCGAATAATTGTACGCTTTGAGCTAGCTTCTTTATTTTTACTTGGGAGGAAAAATGTTTTGCTTTATCAACCACGCTATGTTCAATGCCTACATTACAGTTTCTTAGCCGAAACGTCAAATTTGCGTCACGTTACGAAAGCAAATCGGGGCTATCGGCGCCATTTTGTAAGCGTCGCGCGTACGTCACGCTTCGAAGAAAATGGCGGAATGTCCAGAATAGCGGCTCACTTCGCTGCTTACTCGCACCGCGAGTAGCCACTGTACCGCGAGAGGAAGCTTCAAGGCGCCGCCTTGCGCACATTTCTTTTTATAAATTAAAAAGTGACCTTTGTCATAGCCTTTGATGACGCGAAAAGTGATTAATATTGATTACAATACAAACGCAGTAGTGAAACGTGCACGAAGTCGCAGAAAGTTTGCTAGTTTCAATCAATATTATTTCAAATAAACGTGTTTTTAATAAAAATGATGGTTCAAAACACAAATTCCAACACGACCCGAGAGCGGTACAAATGCTATGAGCCCGCGTTGTGAACAAAAGATTTCCATGGCCCCAAATGACAGGGAAAATGCGGCGATACGCATGCCTTTCCACTGCCGTTGCATATGGCCGCTCATTACCATAATTCGCGCGGCTCGTCGCACCACAAATTATGGCGGAAAATCTCTGCAATGGCGGCCCCGCGCAACGTCAAATTGACGTTTACGAAGCAGCCTTTCCTGTGACGCTCTTCACGGGATATTCCTTCAGCCAATCAGCAAGCTTACAAGCCGGCTATCTTGGAACGCTACCACATATTCGCGCAATTGGCGCCAACGCGCTTGTTTTCTACCTTGAGACAACATACGCGACCTACCAGTGGGGATGAGCGCGCTTTCTAGTCGGCATTATCGCTATCGTGAAACGCAAGTGACTCAGCCCGACTCAGCTGGCTGAGAAGCGGCCGAACATCACCGATAGGCTATAGATAGCGTTGCGCGTGCCACAGTTATCCGCTTGTGCGACCAATGAGGTTTGTGCGCGACGCAAGCACTGGCGCTGCGGTCTCTTGTTATTGTTCACTTCGCTGCTTACTCGCACCGCGTGAAGATAAAGCCCGTGAGGAAACTTCGCCGTCTTGCGTACATTTTATTGCGGCGATAGCAATACATAGCTTGCACGTGACGTCACATCCGCGGGTTCGCTGCCGCGGCCGCCATGTTTGCGAACCGCTTGTCGCTAGTCTGACGCGCGCGCGCTGCAAGAATCCGTCGAGCAGTTGTTTTCTTTGTGTCGTGACAGGCCTCTATTCGTCTTTTCCTTGGACATACCAGCATTTCCAACTACACGGCCCTTTTGCGAGGACTACTTAGCACAGTTGATTGGATCTGCGCGTGTGCGGTACAAACAAAAGATTAAACTGTGCGAGAACGTCGATCCCTACACACTGCGTCTGGGAATGGACACAAGTGCCGACCCCAGCCTGTTGCCAAGTGTCGCTCACGGCGACATCATCAATTACTTGGTATTCTCCGCCAGCTTTGTGACCCTGGACCAGATGAAAGCCTACAAATCGCTGGAGTCCCACAATTATTTCACTAGTGGTTGGGTGAAGAGTTTGTCGGCGAGGAGACTCGGAGAAGACAAAGTGCTCCTACTAGGAGAGGTAAGCCCAGAGGTTTTCTTTTTCTTTACTTTCAACTGGTCGTACATAGTTTTAAAGCATCCGCCGCGGTGTCTCGCTGGTTATGACGCTCGGCTGCATAGCCCGAGATCACGTCAGCGTCGGCTTCTCCAGTCGGCTGCGGCGAGAGGGGCCGATCTACAGACGGCTGAATCGCTGCCGTGTCGGCCTCGATTGGCGCTGAGCCGTGCTCCCTCAAGGGCTGCAGAAGATAGCGTCAACCTTTCCCTTTCCTCAAGAACCACTTATCATCGGCCTCGGCACGCTGTTCCTGCAGTTCGGCTCCCCGCTTTTCGGCGTCCGCTTGCCGCTTTTCGGCGCGTCGTTTTTCGAGGCGTTGGTGTCGTGAGGCATCCGTGTTCATGGCGCTGTAGCCGAGGAGAAGCGACGGAGCCCAGTCAGGGTCCGTCTCGTCGAACAGTTTAGCTGGCTTCCCTAAGAACGCAAAATGAACAAAGTTACAAAGCTAACCTTTCGTTATATATCGCCGTTGTCACGCTGTCAAAGTCGATAGGAATTATTTACCTGCAATGAAGTGTGCGCCGCAGACTCGCAAGTTGCGGTTCTCGATGTCTAAGTTGGCACGTTTAATGCGCGCCAGCCATAGGCTGCGCCGCTTCCTGCTCAACGCTTTCGTGCGCTCATACTGGTTCTCCACGATCTTCGGCAATGAAAAGAAGTTGCTGTTAGTCGGTTTTTTTCTCCTGCGGGTGTCACTGCTGTTGGAACAACCAAATATCATGCACATGACCATGGTGACAACATGTCGTGCGGGGCTTGCAACGACTGTGGGAGAGTGAGCGGTTCATATGCATGGCGGACGCATATCCCAGAATTCCTTTCACTGACGTCAGTGCAAGCTCGTAAAAGAGCGAGGGATTCTGGGATGCGCAGTATGCTCGCTGTTTCCGGTTCGAGCAAGCGCAGCCGCCGCCACCGCTTCGCCGTTGAAGCGTATTGATGCGCTTGCAGTCCGGCTTTGTCACACTCGAAGATTACCCGGTTGCAGGTGCCTAGCAAAACCATGGTCGGCTGTTCAGCCGTTGGCTCATGTAACTATTGCCTTGCAGCGTCCCTTGCTGAGTCATCTGTGCACAAGCTTCAGAGGCATGGCTGCCACTTCCAAAACTGAACCATCAGTGAACAGAAAAGAAAATGAACGTATGTCAGTGGCACCTAATTATCAGGCGGCGATGAGCTGTGTAAGGGCCGACACGGAATGATTCCCCAAGATATTTATTTCTCTAACATTGACTCAAGCTACAATAACTATTTCAGTACTCGCATGCACATATCGAGGTATTATGAAACATGGTTTTACGGCGCAAATTTAAACGGGACACAGCGAGATACACACATAATGCTCGTAACCAACTAGCCCACCTTAATTCCTTGAACACAGATAGAGATTATGCGCAGCTGCATAATGTCGGCGATACGGCCATTTCCCCATCTTGCTGACAAAAAGCGAAAACTTCTACCTACGTACCACTTCAAATGAACCTTGAGTTTCGACCAAGAAATGCCGTTGTCAGCGCGCAGTTTTCAAACATTTTCAGCACTTCATTTTCTAATTACGCTAGCTGCGCCGTTACTCACGATTTCGGTTGCAGCGACGATCACAGGGCACTATTTACCAGGCTGCTATAGGCACCGTGCATTGCAGCTTGCGCGCGATCTATGCGCCACTACAAGTGAAGCTTTGGGACGGCCAGTGTCAAAACCAGCAAAACTGTCGAGACGCTGTATACATTCGCCGTGATACTTTCGATCGCTTATCACGAAAGAAGACTGTCCGAGTTGTGAAAATATCAAAGTGCGCATGCTCTGCATATGATAGCACGCGTTCGCAATCGATATGAGCAGTGGGAACAATTGTGAGCTTGATATCGTCAAAGCGCAGGGCATACCTCTCAAACGAGCGGCGATAAGGAAGCCGTTGTCGTTCGGAATGGCGCATCATTTTCATCGCCTCTCTAGCGGCCGTCGTCGGCAATACTGGGACGAAACATGAAATGTCGTAGCGCCATCTGAACAGTGAACAGTGCCCATAGCCATCGCCTCAGCACCCGATTTTCTAAGTAATGCTTCTATACGCTTGATAAATTATCGAATAAAGATAGCTTTTTCATCTGTCTGACTGACTCGCAGGCAGAGCAGTCAGTGACGGTGCGTCCAAGCAGCGGCAAATGTCGTAGAGCTAAACCTGGCAGAAACACAAAAGGCTGCCGAAACGAAAACCAGAGTTCGTTTATGAATAAAAGCGCATTCTTGCCTTTCTTGGCTCGTCATCGCCGCTCCCAGAGTGAACTGAAACCTGGAAGTCAGCTGCATGAATGGTACGACATTGCTGATCGACAAAGCGGACAGAAAGCTTCTCACGACTGACAGTTGAAACCGCGTAGAAAAACACGTGCGCCGGGCATGCCGCCGAAGCCGCCGCGTCGTCCGTCGAACCGGAAGCTGCTAGCAGACGGCTATTGGGACGCGTCGTCTGCTCGGCGCTTCCGGTTCAACCGCTGACGGTTCCGGCGCACGATTCTCCGTTCGCGGGGCCGGTCGCGCTTGCTCTCTGTGCACTTTCATCACAAGGTATCGCCCACGCTGCAAATATCTAGAGCCTGTCACGGTCGCATCGATAACTGACCATTATATCTGAGTATAGGCAGTCATTTAAAATAATTTTTTTCTAGCCGAATCGACCGAACACGTGAATTAGGTATGCGTGCTGTCGCAGTCGCGGGCTTATCATGAATGACGAGTCGTACTTGTTCTCAAGTGAATTCTGTTCGGATCAACGATGTGAATGTCTGAGTGATCTTGTAAGATTTCAATCGTGAATATCGGATTTGTCCTAGAGCCCGTCGTTTTCACTAAAGTGTTCGCCTTTCGTAGTCTTTGATAAATCGCGCTGCGCAAGCGCGCACAGCTAAGAACCTTAACTTTCCTTTAAAAAAAAAAATACCTTCCACACATTTAGCTTTTCTAACTTTTATACCACTGATAACGTAGATGCTTAGACAAGTTGGTATGACATAGGAATTTTATATCATTTTACAGCGAACCTTTATAGGGTTTGCAACGTTTATATATGAATCATGCATATGTTGTTTTGTAAAATAACTTGCTGTCCACGTTGCTGATAATATTTCATGGAACATGCTTAATAACCAAACGTTAACCACGCGGTCGGCATAGGTTAACGATGCTTTAACGTAGTATCTCTTTCTCCAACTTCACCAAAACATTTGCTATAAATGTATAGATACATTTATAACAAATGTTAACGCAATGAAAGCTGCAGTGTTTGTGTTTGGGACACTTTGTAATAGTTATGTCTTACATGGAACGCTAGGTATGCTAGAAGTGTTCGTCGACTGCAGTTGACTTCCGCGCACGCTTGAGTCTGTCTTAATATGCTTTCGACGTCTCTTTATAAGTAACATTGAAGCTTTATGATCGTTAGGCTAGTGTTTGTCGTCTTGTGCACCTTTCACAAAATATACGAGAAAAATTACGGTCCACGCCTTTTAAATCCTCCCAGTACACCTTGCTCATCTTGCATCAAGCACCTAGCATCCACGCTATACTATGCAAGGTGTTCGCTTAAATATTGTTCCAAGACATTCGTGCCAAGAAAAAGCTTGGATTGGAACAGCCTGCCCGCCTGTAACCCCTCTACTGGTAAACCATGTATGTTTGATCAAATCAGCCTAGTGAAATTGAGCTGTAATAAGTAAAAAAAAAAATCAGATCCATATTCCTCTACTGTGCAGATGGAAGCCAGCGAAGCTGTGGTGGATTCTGTCATTGGCACGAACAGAATTCACTTGAGAACTAGAAATTGCGACTCGTCGTTCAAGATAAGCCTGCGACTGCGACAGCCCGCATACCTAATTCACGTGTTCGGTCGATTCGGCTATGAATGAATGAATGAATGAATGAATGAATGAATGAATGAATGAATGAATGAATGAATGAACCTTTATTTGAAGCAGTGACTTGGCAGTCGAGGTGGGAGGGTCGCTTATTCCAGGAACCCTCTGGCTTGGATTGCCCTCCGGGCCCGGGCGACGAGTTCGCGCTGGTCGACCAGGTCCGGCTTGGAGATCGCAGCCTCCCACGTCTCAGCGAGGAGGGTTGGGTCTGCGTCTGCTGCTATTGGTTGTGTCGTTGTGATGCTTGCTCGGGTGTGCTTGCATTGCATGTAGGAGGTACGTCAGAGTGTCTGGCACGTTGCAGTGTGGACAGGTGTAGCTGTATAGCGTCGGGTGGAAATGATGCAGTATCCCGCCGGGGTGGCTCAGTCAGCTAAGGCGTTGCGCTGATGAGCACGAGTTCGCGGGATCGAATCCCGGCCCCAGCGGCCGCATTTCGATGGAGGCGAAATGCAAAAACGCCCGTGTGCTTGCGTTGTGTGCACGTTAAAGAACCCCAGGTGGTCAAAATTAATCCGGAGCCCTCCACTACGGCGTGCCTCATAATCAGAACTGTTTTTGGCACGTAAAACCCCAGAAAGAAGAAAAGAAGAAAGGGAATGATGCAGTAAGCTTCCGTGGGTGAAGGTATTGCTCTGGAGTCGCCTGTAGTCGGTGCCTTCGTTTCTCGTTAGTTTTGGATGTGGTGGAGAGTATACCCTGCGTCCAAGCCGATAGTGCTGCAGTAGTGCTTGATAAGTTAGCGGTATTGTTTCCGTTTCCTCCGCTGATTTGGGTGGGTGGGCCGCGGTGTGTGCCGCTTCATTCCCCTCAAGTCCCTCATGTCCCGAAACCCACATGATGCAGGTGTAGGGGGGAGGAGTGTCGCCACGTTTCAGTATGTTCATCGCTTTGATGGAGATCCTGCCCTTCAGGTAGTTGCGTGCCGCTGTTTGAGAGTCGGTGAAGACACCTATGGCATCCTCGCTTGTATGGGTGGCGAGTGCTACAGCGGCCTCCTCTGCTGTGTCCGCGTGTTTGGCGAGAATTGTCGCCAACGCCAGTGTTGTCCCCCTGTAGTCTGTGACGCTGATGGCGAAAGCGTTTCGGCCCGGATACTCGGCTGCCACCACGTAGCGCGCCTGCGGGTCGTTACGAGCAGTATAGCCTACCATTTTGGACGCCTTCAAAGGCATTCACTACCTATTATAGTGCTTTCAAGTATTGTCAAGCAGACACCCAAGGCGGGAAAACATCCCCACTTAATCAGAACCGGAGCGCAGGTGGGACTTTAAACTTTCGTTTTCAGCTCGCTTCGGCGCTTCCGAAGCAGACGACGCGGCCGCTGTGTCCACGTGATCCCTCATACCACGTAACGCCGACGGTGACGCCAGCTTTTCGAGTGGTGGAGCTCGCTTCCAATAGACGAGATACGAGGCAACCTAAAGTTTGCCGCGCGGCATCGGCGCCGAATGCTCCCCTAGCGGAAAGATGGAAGTGTCGAAGGTCGTCGCTGAGCCAGCGCGCGCCCGTGTTCTCTACGGAGTGAGCACTCGTGCGCGTTGCTTTAGCGACGGCGAGCGCGACCTCGTCAACGAGGAAAAGTGGCACGCAATACTGCTGTGTTGATTGCCACAACAGCCTCGAAAGGTCGAAAGCCGCCCGTGAAGTTCTACAGAATTCCGGGGAGGTGGTACGAGAAGGGGAGGGGGGGACAGACGAAAAGCATGGATAACTGCAGTGCCCCGAGTCAAGTAAGTCACGTACTACCGCATTCGCGTGCAATATCACGGCCGCTCGATAAAAACATAATAATAATATGCCTGTATTTAGTGCATGGCCGTTTGTTTTAGACGTGTCGCGTAGTTGCATCGTACAGTGACATCTGCCGTGTTAGCTTAGCGCATACGTGTTGCGCCGCTAAGCTCGACGACACGAGCTCAATTCCCGGCCTTGTTACTTGTTACCGTGTACTTTAATTTTTGTGCACGTTAAAGAACCCCTGGTGGTCAAAATTATTCCTGAGATCCTCCATTACAGCATGCCTCATAATGATATCGTGGTTTTGGCACGTAAAACTCCCGAATTTAATTGATTGTACTATTCTAAAGCGGAGGGGGGGGGGGGGGGCAGTGTCACGGAGCGGCATAGTTTCGAGTCATCGACACGCCGATTAACGGGCGCCAAAAACGTCGTGGTCTCACGGGGAGGCATGTAGTTTCGAGATAGCGACATGCCGATTAACGGGCGTCAAAAACGTCTTGGTCTCACGGTGCGGCATATAGTTTCGAGATAGCGACACTCCAATTAACGGGTGCCGTATCATATAGTTTGGAAGGTCACGCGCAAGTTGCGCCAGTTGATGAGCGACGCTTCTGCGCGAGTTCGTGACAAGTCGTGTTCTGTTTGAGAGTAGTGCATTTCTTTCGAGGCACGTTTGGTAAGTCGCATTCATTATTATTCATTTCTCTGAGGATACTTTGAGTTTTAGGAACGTTCTGTTAGGCAGAGGGCAGTGTTGGTCTCTTCTGATCGTGGTAGAGGCAGATAAATTTTCGAGTTAATTTGATGGTGGCTTTCAGGAAAACGTGACAGCTGAACGCTCGAGAAAGGATAGCGTCAGCGTCTTTTTTTTTTTTTCGCAGAGATATGTAGATAGTTCGCGTGAATTCCCGTTAAACTAAGACTTTATTTTCGGATTTCGCGAGTTCTGAAAATAACGCTGTATCAGGTTAGATACTGGTTATTCTGCTGTCTACTTCAGCTGATTTTAAAAATCGCCGGATGGTTGTTCCCGCATGCACGTAGAGTGTACCGCGCTTTAGAGACGGATTGCGCGGATCGCTTTTAGTAATGATATACTCTACAGATTTCTTTTCTCTTCGACGTATTATGTAACGGTATGTCTAAGGCTGTGCGTGTCTCGCACGTGTATTTAGACGACGGCAGCATTTGAGTTTCCTTTAGTGCGTGGAACTACTTATAAATGAGCGCGAATCTTCTTGTAGTCTTGAACGCGTAATTTGCGCACGTGTCTTGTTTTTGTTTCTTTAATGCGTGAGTCGCACGCAAGAGTTTTGACCGCAAAGTGAGGGCGAGTCTGATAGTACATCCGCAAAGTCAACGAGGCTCTCAGTGGCATTATTACTTGCGTTAATAACGGATGTAGAGTACGAACATATGACATTTCAATTATAAATTATTTATGGTCATTCTGCAGTTAAGTCGGAGGATTTTGGTGTTGTATGCATAGAGGTGTAGTGTTCTGTTCGATTCATTTTTTTGTATAGTAATCTGAAGGTCGTAAGTCCAAATCCTCCTCCAGTCCACTACATTTTCATACATGTTCAGGCATGGAGTGGCGCCGGACACCAGCAAAAAAAAAAAAAAAGAATCGCCGAGAACTAGTGGGGCTATACTGGTCAAGGTGCAACCAAATTAGGAAGGCCCACTAAGTTTCAACAAAGTCACTCCTCACCAGAACAGGAATTGGCCTCCCTGGTGCAGTATTCGGCCGCTACCTCCCAAATGACTCCTACAATTTACCCATGGGCCTCAGTCCCCAGCGGCTGCGGAGCACCTGACCAAGGCGGCGGTCAGACCTGCGACGCGGCAGAGGGTGCTAGGAATCTCTGGGTCCGGACAGGCTGCCAGTGGAAACTAAACCTGGCAACGTTCAACACGCGCCCCCTATCGAGTGAGGCTAGCTTAGCAGGGCTATTAGAAGAATTATCAGGTATTGCCTGGGATATTATTGGCCTTAGTGAGGTGAGAAGAATTGGTGAGGCTTATACAGTGCTGACTAACGGCCACGTCCTCCGCTAGAGAGGTCTTCCAGATAGAGAATTCGGAGTAGGATTTCTAGTCTATAAGGACATAGCGGGCAACATTGATGAATTCTACAGCAATAATGAGAGGGTAGCAGTCGTCGTAATAAAACTGAATAGGAGGTATAGAATGAAGATTGTACAAGCCTACGCCCCAACCTCCAGTCACGATGATGAAGAAATAGAACAGTTTTATGAAGCTGTTGAATTAGCAATGAGAAAGGTGCAAACTCAGTATACTGTAGTCAAGGGCGACTTAAATGCAAAATTGGGCAAAAAGCAGGCTGGCGAGCCAGCAATTGGCAACTACGGCATCGATTTCAGGAACACCAGAGGAGAGATGTTGGTAGAATTCGCGGAAAGTAATAGGCTCCGAATAATGAATACCTTCTTCAGGAAGCGCAGCAACAGGAAGTGGACCTGGAAAAGCCCTAATGGAAAAACAAGGAATGAAATAGATTTCATACTCTCTGCCGATCCCAGCATAGTGCAAGATGTAGAAGTGTTAGGTAGGGTAAAGTGCAGTGACCATAGGTTAGTGAGGTCTAGGATTTCTCTCAATTTGACGAGAGAAAGAGTATAAAATTAGTCACGAACAGGCCAACCTAGACGCAATAAGGGTAAAAGCAGATCAATTCAGGCTGGTGCTCGCAAACAAATATGCAGCTTTACAACAGGAAGATGAAGACAACATAGAGGTAATGAATGAAACCGTAACTAGGCTGATCTCAGAAGCAGCAATTGAAGTGGGAGGTAAGGCACCAAGGCAACCAGCAGGTAAGCTCTCCCAAGTAACAAAGGACCTAATAAAGAAACGGTAAAACATGAAAGTGGCAAACTCGAGAGATCAGACAGAATTCGCTGCACTGTCGAAACTGATCAACAAGAAGAAAGTAAGGGATATCCGAAATTTTAACGTGGAAAAGATTGAGGCAGCAGTAAAATATGGACGCAGCATGAAACCAGTGAGAATACTTGGCATAAGACAAGGCAAGATGTATGCACTGAAAGATAAGCAGGGTAATATCATCAGCAATTTCGATGACACAGTAAAAGCAGCGAAAGAATTCTATACTGACCAGTGCAGTTCTCAGAGCAGCCAAGCTACTTTCATTCGAAGTAGTGATGAACAGGATACAGAGGCTCCTTCTATAACTAGTGATGAAGTTAGAAGGGCCTTGCAAGACATGAGCAGGGAAAAAGCTGCTGGTGAAGATGAAATAACAGTCGATTTAATCAAAGATGGAGGAGATATCATGCTTGAAAAGCTTGCAGCCCTTTATACGCATGCCTCACGACTTCAAGTGTACCAGAGAGCTGGAAGAACGCCAACATTGTACTAATCCATAAGAAAGGAGACGTTAAAGAATTGAATAATTATAGACCCATTAGCTTGCTTTCAGTATTGTATAAAATATTCACCAAGTTATTTCGAATAGAATCAGAGCAACACTTGACTTCAGCCAACCAAGAGAACAGGCTGGTTTCAGGAAGAGATATTCTACGATGGATCATATCCATGTCATCAATCTGCAGAGTACAATCTGCAGAAATCTGCAGAGTACAATCAATCTCTCTATATGGCTTTCATAGACTATGAAAAAACATTTGATTCAGTAGAGATACCAGCAGTCATAGAGGCATTGCGCAATAAAGGAGTACAGGAGGTACACGTGAATAGATTGGAAAATATCTACAAGGATTGCACAGCAACCTTGGTTCTTTACAAGAAAAGTAGAAATATACCTATCAAGAAAGGGGTCAGGAAAGGAGACACAATCTCTCCAATGCTATTCACTACATTCTTAGGAGAAGTATTCAAGCTCTTAGACTAGGAAGGCTTAGGAGTGAGGATCAACGGCGAATATCTCAACAACCTTCGGTTTGCAGATGACATTGTCCTATTCAGCAACTATGGGGACGAATTACAGCTAATGATTGAGGACCTTGACCGAGAAAGTGTAAGAGTGGGGTTGAAGATTAACATGTAGAAGACAAAGATAATGTTAAATAGCCTGGCAAGAGAACAAGAATTCAGGATCGCCAGTCAACCTCTAGAGTCTGTAAAGGAGTACGTTTATCTAGGTCAATCACTCACAGGGGACCCTGGTCATGAGAAAGAAATTTACAGAAAAATAAAATCAGATTAGAGTGCATACGGCAGGTATTGCCAAATCCTGACTGGGAGCTTACCACTGTCGTTGAAAAGAAAAGTGTAGAATCATTGAATTCTACCGGTACTAACATATGGGGCAGAAACTTGGAGGTTAACAAAGAAGCTCGAGAACAAGTTAAGGAGCGCACAAAGAGCGATGGAACGAAAATGTTAGGCCTAACGTTAAGAAACAGGAAGAGAATGGTGTGGATCCAGGCGCGGATCCAGGGGGGATGTCCGGATGTCCTGACCCCCCCCTCAGATTTCCGCATCGGCCCCTCGCTGACAGGGGGACGGCCCTGTCGCGAAAAACTGTGGCCACCAGCATTCTTCAAAAGTATTTTTCGCGAGTACCAGTGATATCAGCCATGTGGTAGTAAAGCTAGCTCGCTCACAAGCTTAGTTGTATTCCGTCGGGGTGTGGTGTTGCGAAGTTGCCGTAGTTATTTTTTCTCATGAACACCTCGACCTCTTGGCGCCGGCGGTGCCTTACTCGTCCCGTCGGTGCCGTCGAATGAACGAGGAGACGTCCCTTAACTCCCTTTTGCCAAGCACGCCGATGTCCGCGCGAGTGCCTTCGCGCCTGATCAACTTAGTTGCCCCTTGGGGTGTCATCGGTTGCCTCATTGGCTGTCATCGGTTCCGCGACCAACCTGCTTGATGAAAGAGATCACTTGCTGAAGTGTTCATATACAGGGTTTGTCCGAAAAGTAATGCCAGTGAGTATATTGTGAAGCGACTATAAGTCCCAGCGCGCTAAGACCAGTTGCGATTGGTGTAGGGGGAAGTTAGCTTACGCACGCGCGGTCGCTCAGTCGTCTGCGACCATCTGGAGAGTAAGGACAAGGTTTTACAGCGTAAGCTGTTATGGGCTCATTCCAATAGCCGTTTCGGGTCGCGATGATGCCGCCGGCGATGGAACGCGTCGGCTTGCACGCGCGACGTAGTCCCAAGCAGGCCGCGTCGGGCGCGTTGCAGTGGGAGCGAATGTGACAGCCGTAGTTGCATTGTCCGCCGCTTGGCTGGGCCGAACGGCGCTAGCCATCCGCGATGGAACGCGTCGGCTTGCACGCGCGACGGCGTCCCAAGCGCGTTCCTGACGCATTCACTCAAATTACTAGGCAGTAACGCTCCTCTAGCTTATGCTGTGACTGTGCTGCGTGTGCCGCGCAGGCCTGGCATTTTTTCGTCAACTCATTTTCATTGACCGTGCAAGCCGTAATATAGCGCTCCTTGGAACAAAGGACCGCCATCGAGTTTTGTGTGAAACTCGGCAAAGTCTGCAGAGGAAACTATTCCTATTATAAAGACAGCTTTTGATGATAATTGTTTGTCACAACATCAAGTTTACCGGGGGCACGGTCTTTTTAGAAGGCTGTGAAGAGGTCAGCGATAAAGCCCGCTCTGTACCGCCATCAACGACCATCACCGACGAAAATGTGACGCCCGCGAGAGATCTTTTGTACTCATACCCTCGTT
The DNA here is from genome assembly GCF_013339745.2 of Dermacentor silvarum. Classification (NCBI taxonomy): domain Eukaryota; kingdom Metazoa; phylum Arthropoda; class Arachnida; order Ixodida; family Ixodidae; genus Dermacentor; species Dermacentor silvarum. The sequence goes on along the minus strand of NC_051154.1, from coordinate 19,177,364 downwards.
TGAGTGTCCGTTTAGTGGCACAGACAGTAAACATTCCAAAAAGTGCCGTTCACAAGATTTTGACGAATAATTTTCAGATGCGAAAGTGTGCGCGAAGATCTCGCGCAAAATGTTAATGGACGACCAACAATCGAACCGAGTTGAAACGTGCCAGGAGGTTTGGAACTTGTGCGAATGTGACCCCCACGTTTTGCACAATGTCATCACAGGTGACAAAAGTTGGGTGTTTGAATACGACCGCGAAACAAAAAGGCTAAGTGCCAAGTGGCACAGCTCGGCGTCCCCTCGCCCCAAGAAGACCAGAATTATCAAGTCAAAGGTCAAAAGTGCTCAAGCGACTGAAACGAAGGATTCATCGCACCTGGCCTGATATCGGGGGTGATTCGAAACTTCACCATGACACTGCACCATGCAGCCTGCACCGCCTTCCTCGTGACCCGCTTCCTGGCCAATTGAAAGATGCCAATGGTTCCCCAGCCGCCCTACTGTCCTGACGTGGCTCTCCCATGCTTCTTCTTCTTTCTGCGTTTGAAAATTCCCATGAAAGGACAACATTTCGCGACAGTTGGCAAAGTCGAAGAGGCTTGCAACAAGGCTATAAAGGGCATTCCTAAGGAGGCCTACCGTCAATGACGCCTTCGATGGTTGGAAATCTCGCTAGCAGCCATGTAACGACGCAGGAGGAGCCTATTTTGAAACATTTTATTGTGTTGTACCAATCTGATCAATAGTTTCTTTTTAATCGACATTACTGACATTACTTTTCGGACAAACCCTGTATAAATAATAACAACTAACAGCTAAACTAAGAACTACGCATGGGCAACTTTTTTTAACTGTAGCACTCTTGTGATCACAGTTAGACGTTGACAATATCCAGTACGAGCGCAGTACGCTACAAGTTTTTTATTGTAACTTCGCAGTTTTATTGTCATACATTAAGCATAGGAGGCTCAAAGCAGCCGGATCCGTTTATCTGAGTGGGCGTTCTTGCGGAGCGGGGCGAAGCCTCGAGCAGCGGCTGCGAAGTGGCGGAGCGTGACGGCCAACGCCAGCGCGCGGGCCTAGGGTGGCGTCGCGTGGTTAGAGAAACGGGAGCAGATGCGCGCCTTGTGTAAAAGGATGGCGTCGCGTGGGAAGCAAAACATGAAGACGCTGGCTCGCGCTCTCGGCTACTACGCCGCATCTTTCACTTGTAGGTGGCGTCGTGAGTCTTCATACGCGGTGATTCGCATATCGTGAACAACCAGCGTAGTGGTTGCCGCGTTGTAGCTCCAAAGCAAACGAAGGTGTCTCAGCCGAACACATAGCATCTCCTTCAAGAAAACAAGGTGTCCCAACAGAACTCCAAAGACGGACCCGTGCTTACGCATTTATAACGAACCTGCAACAGATCATCCCAAATTTTATTTTAAGAAACATTACAGGCTAGATATACCAGGTGTTCAAAATTAAGCTTTATGGTTTTCTTAAAATTAGGCACTGGGAGGCACGTGAAGACCACCTGCGCAAATAAGTCATGTGGCCAAGGGGGGCACAAAGTGAGATCATAATTATCGCTGTCAGCAGCCGAACTGACTAAAATTGAATAATTAGCTTTTATTGAGTGCAGTAATAAACACGACTGCCTCTAAGTTTTCAATACAAACATACCCACTTACTGCAGTCGACAAAAAATAATTGTTCAATTTTAGTTAATTGGGCTGCTCACAGCGATAATTATCATCTCACTTTGTGCCCCCCTGGCCACATAACTTATTTGCACAGGTGGTCTTCGTGTGCCTCCCAGTGCCTAATTTTAAGAAAAGCATAAAGCTTAGTTTTGAACACCCGGTATTATCAGGCGCAGCCGCCAAGCCCATGGCTGTATTGGGTAACGTCCTTTTCCTATAAGCTCGAGAAACCGATACCTGGTTTCGCTACAGGTCTTCTTCCTCTTTCTGGGGTTTTATGTGCCAAAACCAGTTCTGATTATGAGGCACGCCGTAGCGGAAGGCTCCGGATTAATTTTGACCATCTGGGGTTCTTTAACGTGCACTACAACGCAAGCACACGGGCATTTTTGCATTTCGCCTCCATCGAAATGCGGCCGCCACGAATCCCGCGATCTCGTGCTCAGCAGCGCAACGCTGTCTGAGCCATCACGGTGGGCTACAAGTGTTGCTCTAGCCTTATAAAACGCGGTTTTATCGTGAGCAGAAACGGTGAATTTCGGTAAATAAGAAAGGCTACTATCATCATCATCATCATTGACAGAAGCTGACCCCCCCCTCAGAAAAAACCTGGATCCGCCCCTGGGATCAGAGAACAAACGGGGATAACCGATGTCCTAGTTGAGATTAAACGGAAAAAATAGAGCTGGGCAGGCCATGTAATGCGTAGGATGGATAACCGGTGGACCATTAGAGTTACAGAATGGATACCAAGAGAAGGGAAGCGCAGTCGAGGACAACAGAAAACTAGGTGGGGTGATGAAGTTAGGAAATTTTCAGGCGCAAGCTGGAATCAGCTGTAGCGCAAGACAGGGGTAATTGGAGATTACAGGGAGAGGCCTTCGTCCTGCAGTGGACATAAATATAGGCTGATGATGATGATGATATATATCTGGAAGTAACTATGTTGAAGCAACTAGCCCAGCAGACGTCCCTTTTCAAAATAAATTTCAGTTGAGAGTGAGCGCCTGTCCTGCGCGTATTTGCTTCTTCGTCCTTCGTCCTAATTGTGAGCGCTGCATAAAAATCCACCATCAAAGGATATTTTTAACATTTCTCTATGGTGTAAAAAAAAGATGAATTAAGAAGAAGACACCCCGTATATCCAGTTGTTTCGGGGCAATCAAACGGAACGAAATAACGTGCGATAACGCTAATTTTTCTTGTTCGTCCATTATACGCACGAGCGCAGAGAGAGAGAGAGAGAGAGAGAGAGAGAGAGAGAGAGATACAGACAGACAGGCAGACAGAGTCACGGAGTGGCTATGGCGTAGCACTTGCTCAGCACGCGTTCACGGGTTCTATTTCAGCCGCATTCCGACGGCGGCGGACTGCAAAAACGCTCCTGCGGAAAGCACCACTGCAGGCGTCCTGCGCGTTGCTGTGTCATCGTGGTGCCTGTGTCATCGTGTTGCTTGTCCCGGGAGCTTCGCTGGCAGAGCTGTAGCCATTGGTAACTTGTGCCGTCTGGCTCAGAAGTGACGGCCATGAGCCCACAATTTGATTATTATCGCGAAAGCAATTATATGTAATATGTCGCCAGTGTTTTCTCCGACGCCTGGACTACTGTCTTCTAATATGTTTGTTTCCTTGAGTGTAATAAATTGTCGGCAGCCAACTACGGCTGTAGAGACGCAACAATTGGCGACGAGGAAGACTAGATCTGGACTCACCAGCACTTGACCGAAGGAACAACATGGCGACGCCGGACTTTGGTCGGCTACCGGAATTCAATGGCAGCTCCGGCTCATGGAGATCCTGGTATGGGAGGCTTTAATTCTTTTTCGAAGCCAACGACATTTCGGACGCTTCCAAGAAACGTGCTCATCTGCTCACGTTGTGCGGGGAACAGACTTACGGCGTTTTGTGCGCTCTCGTTCAACCCAAGCAGCCCAGCCAAGTGAGCTACGAGGACATAATCGAGATGCTCACGGCTCATCCACGACCTTCTGAAGTCTTCAGCAGGGCACGCTTCCAACGACGTGACCAACTGCACGGTGAAACGGTCAGTGATTACGCGACAGCGCTCAAGAAACTAGCAGCGGATTGTAATTTTGGAACCATGCAGCGCAGATATGGCTGCGAATCCGACAATGCTGCCTATTGACGTAATGTTGCGGGATCGTTTCGTTTGTGGTCTCCGGAACGAGCAGGTCCAGCAACGGTTGTTCGCAGAAAAGGACTAGACATTCAAGAAAGCGTTTGAGTGTGCACTGCGAACTGAAAACGCCGTTGAAGATCAGAAAACCGTGAAGGCGGAATTCAAAAATATTCACCAAGCCAGTACAAGCATCTGCAAGACAGAAAATCAAAGTAGCTCCAGTACCTCTGCCCAAAATAAGAATCAACGCTGTTGGCGTTGTGACGCGCAACAGAGTCCGGACACTTGCAAGTTCCAGACAGCTTCCTGCAACTATACTGTAACAAACGGGGACACATTGAAAAAGCGTACATAAAGAAGCGGAAAGAAGCAAGAACTAAGAAGAATAACAATATCGAAAATCCACGGCAAGGAATTTCGCCAACAGCCTCAACACCAGACGTGTCGCTTTACGAACTCAACTCCTTCGGGGACGCGTCCAGCTCACAAAAGCTCATCATTCAGCTACGCATACATGGCAAGCCCTAGGATTTCGAGGTCGACTCAGGTGCAGCCTGCACTCTCATCAGTGAGGCCACGTTCAAAGCCACGTGGGCACATGACCCAGCACGGCTTCAGACGAACAACGTTCTCCTACAAACATGGTCAGGTCAGGCCCTTCGAGTTCTCGGTTGTACAGCGGTGGAAGACTGGAAGTAATGTACAGGGACAAGACGTTTACGTTACCGCTTCTCGTTATCAAGGGAGCTGAGTGTAACCTCCTTGGACGAAATTGGTTTCCTCATCTGGGTATACAGATAACAGGCATCAATGACGTATCAGACGACGAACTCGTTTCCAAGCTTCTGGACAAGTATCAGTCTGTGTTCGACGACATCTCAGGACACGTCGGTCCTGCAGTGCAAATCGAACTTGTGGAAGGAGCAAAGCCAAAGTTTATAAAAGCACGGCCGGTTCCCTTTGCGATGCAGTCAGCTGTAGCGGCTGAACTGGATCGACTGTAAAACCAGGATTGGGCAACACCTCTCGTACTCGTTCGAAAGAAGAACGGCTCGTTGCGAATATGCGGCGACTACCGTTGTACAGTGAATCACGTATCGAAGAAGGCAGATTACCCACTTCCCACAACAGATGAGGTTCTCAGCCACTTAAGGGGTGGCAAGATCGTCAGCACACTGGATTTAGCACAGGCTTACCAGAAACTTCACGTAACACCGGAGACAGCCGAGATATTGACCCTGAACACACTGAAAGGACTCTACAAGGTCAACCGGTTACCTTTTGGAATCTCTGCAGCACCAGCCATTTTTCAACGCTTCATGGAGACTATACTGTCTGGCATCACAGGCGTTTGTGCGTACTTATAGATGACGTGATCACCAGCGGAAAGGACGCCGTGGAACATGCCGACAGATTGGAAGGAGACCTTCAGAGGCTGCGCAAGTATAATCTGCTCCTCGGCAAAAACAAGTGCTGTTTTGCAGTAAGACAAGTTTCTCTAGTGGGACACCGAATTGACGAAACAGGAGTTCACAACAGCGAAGAGAGAGTTCGAGCTATTACGGAGGCTCCAGCACCAACTGCAAGCAAGCGCTGCAGTCATTTATCGGAATGCTGGCTTTTTGCGACAGATTCCTGAGAAACAGGGCAACAATTGCCAGCTGTCTTTATACCACCTCCTTCAGAAGGACGCCGCGTGGGGCTGGGAAATCCAGCATCAAGAAGCTTTTGACGAACTTAAAAGATTGCTTCTCAGTCAGACCATACTGGCACACTACGACGAACGGAAGGAGCTTCTTGTCTCTTGTGATGCTTCACCATACGGCGTAGGAGCTGTTCTGTCTCAACGTGATGACCAGAATAGAGAAGCACCGATCGTTTTTGCATCGAGGACACTAGGGCCGGCGGAACGAAACTATGCACAGTTGGACTGAGAAGGCCTTGCTGTTGTGTTTGCAGCTCATAAGTTCCACAAATATATTGCAGGCCGAAAGGTAACTTTCGTCACAGACCATCAACCGCTGCTCAGCATACTGGGCCCGGAGAAACCAACGGCTCAAGTCCTCTCACCACGAATGACCAGATGGTGCATCAAGTTATCTGCGTATGACTACAGCATTGTCTACAGGAATGGAAAGAACCATCAAAACGCAGATGCACTGAGCCGATTGCCATTACCAGAACTCACCGACGAGCCATGGCCACCAGGCGACGTACTATTGTTTGAAGCGTTGTCAAGACCTCCGTTTACAGCTACAGAGATAGCACGTCTGACTCGGCAAGACAAGATCCTGCAAAGGTTGTACAAGTCAGTACAGGATGGCACAGTGGAGAAAATCACTGGAGATGAGTTTAATCCTTACCGACAAAGGACGATGGCACTGGTAAGTCATCGTGAGAGCCTCACGGTTGGATCACGGGTGATTATACCATGCTCAGCACGGTCTCACGTTTTGCAACTTACACATGCTGGTCACCGAGGCATGGTATCCATGAAGAAGTGCGCAAGAAGCTACGTATGGTGGCCCGGAATTGACAAAGCTATCGAAGAAACGGTGCCACGGTGCCGTGAATGCAAGTCAGCGCAGAAGAGTCCACCTAAAGTTCCTATTCCCACCTGGGACCGTCCCCAGACACCGTGGAACACAGTGCACATTGATTTCGCGGGGCCACTACACGGGCACACGTACTTAGTTATTGTGGACGCGTACACAGTGGGTGGAAGTCCGTCACGTGACACAACCAACATCCGCAGTTGTCATTGATGTACTCCGAAGTCTCTTTGCTACGTTTGGAATACCCCCAAAAGTCGTCTCCGACAACGGAAGAGCCTTTATTTCCAGCGAGATAAAGTAGTTCTATGCGGCAAATGGCATACAGGCCATCACATCATCAGCGTATCACCCTGTAACAAACGGCCAGGCAGAACGCTATGTAGCAGAACTGAAGAGAGCGCTCCTAATGGATACACAATGGTCCATACAGTGTCGACTTGCGAGGTTCCTATATCGGCAACACACCACGGTTCACACGGCTACAGGAATGACACCTGCGAGAGCGATGTTTGGACGAGAATTTTTGTGTCCTCTCGACCTACTCAAGCCGGAGACGGAGACACAGATCCCTGAGCACCAGGAGACACTCAGGCAATCACGTCGCTTCTCAGTAGGGGAGAAAGTGCTTATCCGACAGTTTTTAAAGAAAATTCAGGCTGGATTGAAGGGGAAATACTGCGCCGCGTCGGACCACCATCCCGGCTTATAAAAAGCGTCCTAGGAAAGGTACGGCGACACCTCTATCACATAAAAAAAACGAGTCAGACCAGGCAAGCAACCCAAGCGCTGACAGACTTGAGCACAGCAGACGAATTCTCGGACACAATGCCAGAAGAAACAAGTGCTGCTTTTCCGCTGGTACCGGACTCACTCGATACGCAAGGGAGCACTGCCTCTCAAACATCTACCTCGATGTCACAAGCAGGAACCAACCGGCAACTGCGACCACCAGAGGTTAGGCGGCCTCCAGACCGCTATGGAGATTTCGTCTAAGGGAGGAAGAATTGATATGTCGCCAGGAGACGATAACGATGAAGTGCGCGTGCTAAGGCACTGGCGATCTGGCACGAGCGCGCCTCACGGAACGAACGCCTCGCCAGTGTTTTCTTCGACGCCTGGACTACTGTCTCCTAATATGTTTCTGTTTCCTTGAGTGCAATAAATCGTCGGCAGCCAACTACGGCTGTAGAGACGCAACAATATGGACACTTCAGGCGAATTTCCGCCGTCGTCGTCGGTGCGATGTCTAAGTGCGATAACATCACGGCCGCGCGTCATTTGCTGTAGGTGCGAGCAAAAGCTTGCAAGGGTGAGCCAGGAAGGATGGTGGCTTGATGCGGCGGTGTCTTGTCGCAAGGGAGGAAGGCGGGGAGGGTGCGCGCCGTCTTCTCGCGCGTGCGAGGGGGAAATCAGGCATAGAGTTGCATAATCACTATGGTGAGCTCTGATGCTGCGATCGTTCGGCCACCGTTACCTTATATGGTGCCCTGCTCATCAGGGGTTAGCAGGAAACGAGGCAGCAGACGCAGCCGCCCGCGCGCTCTCTCACCGGGCTGTTTTCTCCTCCCCACCCGATCAAGAACCCGATTTTAAACCGGCCTATACCTTTAAAGATATTGTATTATACTATCAAGATAGTCATTGCCTTTACCCCCGCCCATGTAAAGGCCTTAGGAAGGAGGATGAGCGGCTCTTTCTCCGCCTTCTAACCAATACTTTCCTGTGCCCGGCAGTTCTAAAACATTTTGACCCCTCCTTTAGTGGCAACTGCCCACACTGTGGTGCGGTGTCTTCAGACACCTATCACATGGTGTGGGCCTGCCCCTCCAACCCGGCCCCCCCCCCCCCCCCCCCCATCCCCAACCCAACCCGGGAAGACTGGGAGGCGACCCTGCTCGGCTGCCACGACTTACAGGCCCAACAAGCCTTAGTTGGGCGCGCCCGGGCGGCGGCTACCGCCACTGGGGTCCCGAACTAGGGACCTCCACCCAGTATTTGTAAGGACCAGTCCCTTACGGGCTGGTCCAAGCATACTTCCTGTCCCTCCATAGCGAAATAAATGTTTTCACCACCATCACCACGAGAATGAGTACGTGGATTTGTCTGATCTTGGTGCTTGAGGATTCAGAGGGGGAAGAAGAAGAAGTCAGCGAGGAGCGGCCATGGTTTCATGGGCTCCCGGTTCAAGAAACGCTATTTCCAGGCCAAGTTGTCCCAGACCTTTCAAAATAGTACCATTCGACGCAGCAAGTTGTATTACGTCCGTACAGACCAAGATCCAGGCTACGTGAGTCACACTTATCGGTGTGAGCCTCGAGAGTTCGCAAGCGGAGACCGCTCCGCTAGGCCTAGCCAGGAGTAAGAGGTAAGCCCCACCCCGGCACTCGACGCTAATCCCCCAAGAACGCCGACCCGGCTCCCGAGGCACAGCAGCGCTCGCCACGCAGACCACCACCGCTCCCGTGGCAGCACCTCAAAGTGATAGTGAGGCCAAGGGAAGGTCTCGTTTTTTCGAAGTGGCCTTTTCCTTTCGCGAAACTCGCACAAACTGCAAGTAGCAGAGAATTCCACTTCCATGTGATGTCGCGGGATGCCCGAACGGTCCACGCCACTTGACCAAAAGCAGCTGCAGCGGCGAATCCACCGTTCGGTTTCTCCATGGCTGCGCGTTTGCCTTTTGTGCAAAAAAAAAAAACAGAAAAAAAGAAGAAAAAAAAAATGTCACAGTTTCGCCCTAAGGGCGAAGCAATGAATGCGATAGCAACACAGCAATGTCATACGAAGTAAGGTGAGCGGCCTTGGTAGCAATATGAATTGTAGTAAACATGAGCTGATTAAGTAAGCAGGTGTGCTGCGGCGTAAGTAGACCGACATGAAGAGAGACTCGATGACCACGAGAAGGCGCGTGTGAAACGGTGGTGTTGATGAGAAGCGCTTCCCGTGGGCAGCGCGTGCGAAGGGACACACCTGTAGTGCTGCACTGCCGATCTGGGCAGCATTGCATGTGTAGCGTGCGTTGGAAAATGTGGCCCGACTATTACTAACTGAATGAACAAGCGTGGTGTGAGCGCGCACAAACAAACATGAATAGATCACACTGAATGACTGCAGCCAACGACTGTCAAAACGCTGGCAGCGCAACGTACCTTCGCCCGCGCAGCGGGCGAAGGTACGTGCCCTCTATCAACGGAAACTGAGCGGCATAAAGGTCGGAGCCGTGTGGAGATAAGAGACGGTGCGGTCGAACCACGGTGTAAGATATATACTCTTTAGGTGGGGACACTCGCGAGGCGCGATCGACCAGATAAAGTAGCAACAGCGCGCGTCAATCGGTCAGGTGCCGGCAGCGGATACCTATCGGCGGTACGAGGCAACTTCAAGACAGAAAAGGTTTTATCTACAGTTGCTATAGCAACCGGGCGATTCGCGGGAAATCCGAAATGGTTGCGCGACGCGTGAAAGTAGGTCACCGTGGTGAGGGGCGCGAGGGAAGAGGGCATCGCCTTGACGGAGCAGATACGGCGGCGCGATCTCTGGTTGCTTGTGTTATGCGCGCACTCCATGTCCGCGAAAACTTTTGCCTGCGTTGTAAATGCGCCTCGGTAAGGCCCACCGTGACAAGGCCAAATCAAAACGTGCCAAGTGGCGTTCAAACTCGTAAGGCAAGATTCACAGCACGGGACGGATCGCCGGTTTATACTTCGGACGAGCGTGACGTGGCTCATTGCAGCCGAATCACGTCGCACAAAAGGAAGCCGCTGACGAAATGCTCGCGGCATGATTTGTTGAAGCTATAGCCATGTCTCTGATTAAGTGGTCTAACCCGTCGTGTGAATCTGGATTTCCCGCGAAGCGCCGGTTGCTATAGCAACATTAGATAAAACCTTTTCTGTCTTGAAGTTGCCTCGTACCGCCGATAGGTATCCGCTGCCGGCACCTGACCGATCGGCGCGCGCCTTTGCTACTTTATCTGGTCGATCTCGCCTCGCAAGCAAGCCGAGAAGTGTCCCCACCTAAAGAGTATATATCTTACACCGTGGGTCGAACGAACGACGAGCGCGGTTGTTGGAAGCGTAGAAGTGCGCCCCCCCCCCCCCCCCCCCCCCCCCATGCTCCCTCCGGCGCTGGCTTCCCGCTTCCTGGCTTGCGCGTGGGAGAGATAAGAGACTGTGCGGAGCGACGAGCGCGGTTGTTGGCAGAGAAGTGCCCCCCCCCCCCCCCCCCCCCCTTCCGGCGCTGGCTTTCCGCTTCCTTGCTTGCGCGTGGGAGATTGAGTGTGTTCGCTCTCCGTGATAGCGCGCGTCCCCCCACGCTTCCGCTGGGGCATACGGCGCGCGGCGAAGATTTTATCTATACGGAACGTCACGGCGACGGCGACGACGACGACGACGCCGACGGCAGAAATCCGGTTGAAGTGTCCATATAATTGCTATCGCAATAAAAAACCACCCATTGTATCGTCGTCTGTCGGCCGCAGTTTTACTCACCGACGGCAGCGAAAGGCGAGATGGCGCATGCAACATCACCACTCCCCGGTTGGGTGGCGGGAGATTAGAATTGCGATAAATGTATTTCGGACCCTTCAGATGTAATTTTCTCGTAAACCATTTTTTTCTTGGCGCGAAAGAAGCGTTGCGAGGTTTCTGAAATGGTATTTAAACAGTTCACGTCCACTTGGTATTTGGCTTTAGTGTCCCTTTAAGATTTGTCCGGCTGAAAGCATGCATTTATCTCTTCGGTGGCTTTAATCTTCCCTGTATAAACTGGACGCACTTGCCATCGACCTCAGACTTCAATGCCTTAACATTGAATGTTAACCTGTCACAGGTCGTTAACCAGCCCACTCGTGGTTCTAGTATACTGGATTTAGTTTTAGCAACGGTCCCTAATACTGTTGAAAATACCGGGGTTTTTTTTAGGAAGTTCAAAATTAAAAAAAAAAATTGCCTGTGTCATATAGCACAATTGTAATCCTTGATTTAAGTTACTCGATGAGGCTGCCATTACTTCCACGAGAAATCAAAATGCCTAATTAAATAATCAACTGAATTACCCTAACTAACTTTATGTTTAATTATTTTACGCCACATGTAAATCAACGAATTATAGCCGGTGAGTTCGCAAGGCGATATATCCACTTGGAACAAATCCTCTGGACTGCACCAGTTTCTAGATATTAATTTTCAATGCGCCTGACGAGGTGCAATGGCGTTCCAGTTACTTATTTTAAGAAAAACACTGTTTTATGCATTGAAGCACAAATGTAACTGGAACACCAATGCATTCGTCGGACACTTCGAAAATTAATATCTCGAAACTGGTGCAGTCCAGATAATTCGTTCCAAGTGGACACTCCTTGCGAATTCACCGGCTATAACTCGTAGATTTAAATATGTGCCGTAAGTTAATTAAAAGTTAATTAGCGTAATTATGTCAATTATTTAGTGAACCATTTTGATTTCTCGCAGAACTAATGGCCGCCTTATCGAGCAATTTCGAGTAAAACAGGCAGTTTAAAAAAAACTTTGGACCTTCTAAAAAAAAAAAAAAAACACGCCCGGTATAACATACTTCGATGTTTTCAGTGACCATAAATTAATGCAAATACACCTTAAAGTCCCGTCCCGTCTTGCTGGTGCCGGAACAAAATTAATTCGGGATTATAACAGAGGAAATTCCAGTATTATCATTGCTGAGCTTGAAACATTTCTTGGCAGTGTATTACTTCCTTTTTTTTCCTTAATTAACCGATCAGTTCATGTTAACCGGGCTTTGTTCAAAAAACAAGTTAACATCACTAGTTAGTGAACACATTCCGTTAATTAAAATAACACACGATGACAGCAACCCGTGGTTCACTAGGTTCACAATTAACCGACTGAGAAATCAAAAGGAGCGATTGTACGCGGCCGCAAAACGCGCGTGCACTCCGACATCTCGGAAAAAAAAATACAGCGACTTTTAATGCGTAAGCATGCTTAGGCGACTATACAAAGGAAATATGTCCGTCCGTAGCGCGTAACACGATGCGCTCCATAAACAAAAACAAAATAAATTCAAAAGGAAAAAGTTGGCGGTGGTGATTTTGGAACCTACAACCCCAAGCTCAGAAGCCGAGTGTCTTACCCACCAGGCAAAGTACCCATTTGATTTCTTTCATGGTATTTATTTGAGGTACGCATGACCCTTGTGGAAAGCAAACAGATAAACTAGTTAGTTGCACGGCAGGGACGACACATACACGAAGCAGCATAGAGTTTCTCTTCATACTTGAAACGCGCTGCTCAGGTTGCGGTCAATCTTCACAAGAAACACTAAAATGGTGCTAAGGATGTACCCCGTGACATGTTTCTCTTCATTGGAATGCACAACATGGGGAAACACGCATGTTGGGTCGAAATGCCGAACCCATTATTTCATCAGCCACTCATTTTATTCAAATGATCGTCCAGCTGAAAGATCTAAACGAACAAATCGAATTCCGTCCAGATTGGTATTCTGCATTGGCAGGCTAAACACCCACTCTTGCAGAAGGTCAATATATCTGAACCATATGAATTTGTTGTACTGGCGATACAAAACAAATGTCAAAGAAGAACAGTTTCTATGAAGGCTTTCTTGAAAGATAAGGTGATGATGGAATAAAAGCCATCTCTAGGACCACAGTATGTAGAGACGACTTAAAGGGACATTAAAGGCAAATATTATTTCAACGTGGACTGTTAAAATATCATACCAGAAACCTCGAAACGGTTGTTTCGTGCCAAGGAAAGATTTATTTGAAGAGAAAATTGCGTGCGAAACGTCAGCGTACCTCTAACGCAATAGGTGACCCGTAAAACGGGCAATCGCAGGGAATTGTGGGGCGCGCCGTCTGCTAGCAGCTTCCGGTTCGACGGACGATCCGGCGGAATCGGCGGCATGCCCGGCGCACGTGTTTTTCTACGCGGTTTTAACTGTCAGTCGTGCGAAGCCTTCCGTCCGCTTTGTCGACCAGCAATGTCGTACCATTCATGCAGCTGATTTCTAGGTTTTAGTTCACTTTGGGCGCGACGATGACGAGCCAAGAAAGGCAAGGATACGGTTTTATTCATAAAGGAACTCTGGTTTTTGTTTCGGTGGCCTTTTTTGTTTCTGCTAGGTTTAGCTCTACGATATTTGACTTCTCTGCCTGCGGGTCAGTCAGACAGGTGAAAAAGTTATCGTTATCCGATAATTTATCAGGCGTACAGAATCATTACTTAGGAAATCGGGCACAGCGGTGCATGCTGTTCTGTGCTCGTAGCTAAAAACCGATATCGTCGGTATAACGGCGCAGCTAGCGCTGAAAATAACTTTGCGTGCTGTCAACGTTTTGGCGGGAGGGGCAGCAGCCGCACCACCACTCCGCAGGACGTAGCGAAACGCCTCGCGGCCGCTTCAAGGCTTCCTCGACTCCCGAGGGACACTATACGCATCATCATCAGACCGAGGGATGGCCTGAATGTAACAAAGGTCAGTCAGATACGCTTCGCGCAAGCCCTGGCTATGGCGGCAGCCTTGGCTCCGGCAGAAACGGAGGGCGATGTCATCTGCCCCAACACAGCTCAGAATATCTTTGTGGTTTGCACGCCGCACAAGAAGAACGCAGATGCCTACGTAGGGATTCAACAAGTTCGGCTGAGCGAAGGAACGTACAAGGTGTCGGCTTACATAGTCGCCCCGGACAGCACGTGCAAGGGAGTCATACGAGGAGTCGACGCCGATATCAACGACGCACAACTCGAAACGATGATCGTTAATCACCGAAACCCTGGGGCACTGGAGGCTCGAAGAATCAAGACCACTACCACGGTTATCGTGCTGTTCGATGGCATGAAAGTGCCAAACTACGTGTTGTGTGGCGCCAGCATGTTTCGCTGCACGTTATTCAAACGACAAACGGATGTTTGTTACGGGTGTGGAGGCCTCGGCCATAGAGCGGATGTTTGCCCTAACCCAAACAAGACGGTGTGCCGAAGCTGCGGAACAACATCTCCCGTGGAGGGACATCAGTGCATCCCAAAATGCTCATTGTGCGGTGGACAACATCCTACAGCGGAACAAAAATGTAAGGAGCGTTTCCAAGCGCCATACATTGTCAGACAAAGGAGGCGGCGGCGCCGAAGGCGCGCCAACAAGACACAGGTGGCTCGGGAGAGCCGATCACGTAATTCCAGCGTGTCAAGCGCGCCAAGACAGGGGCGCTCCGTCACGCCAGCTGCTCGTCGACGCAGTCTCTCCAGGAGGCGCTCCCGTTCCAGGGGGTGCTCCAACTCCCAGGTGCGGATCCAGGAGGAGCCTACCTGGGCGGATTGAGTCAAGCCACAGACAACGACACCGAAAAAGGTAACGCAGGTAGCATTGCCAGAGCAAAGGGAGGACCCGAAGGTCGCTTTTCTCTTACAAAAAAATGCTCGTCTAAAGGCGGAAATACAGCAAATGAGGGCCGACTTCGAAGCTTTTCGAAAGGCAAACGCCCAACAAAATGTTAGTGTTCAGAAGCCTTCCACCCAGGAGCAAGGGTCACATGCTAACAAGACCAAACGCAAGGCCCCTCCTCAGGACGAGTCGGATTCTATGGACACCGAATCTGGTCATGAAATTCTTGAGAATATCCAGAAGTCAATGAAGCAGCTTATGAAGAGTATTAGCATGCTCAACCTGAGAATGGGGGTGGTCGAAACAAAACTAGCGATCGTGGGTACACCAAACGCCACGAACCAGAGTTCAGTACAGACCATGTCGGGCACGGATGGTAGTAGCACCCCTAGGGAGCTCTGTGATGAAAATGATGGTGTAGTGACGTTAGATTGGTGATGAGACTGTAATGAGGTTTGGGCCCAGGACCACTCACCAAGGAACGCAATCGACCACTCGAGTGCACACAAACAAAGAATATATATTAACAGCACAAAACGTACAGACTTCACGATGGACATGTAATTAAGTTATGCTAACGCCTGCAGTCCCGAAGCTGCTACTATAGAGTGTCCTGTCATATAATATAATGTCTCTCGCCGTGCGTTCCCTTTGCGTGAAGTCCGTTGACGCGTAGAGGCCGATGTCGGTCCCGAAGGGTCGGCTGACGGCTGGACGACGTCACCATGGGCCTACCCACGGTATCATGGGATCTGCAGCTGCAGTAGCGACGGCAGCAGACACAGCCGTGGTAGCCGTGCAACAGCTCTCGCTACTGCTCTCGCCTCCGGCAGCAGGCTGGTCGTGGCAGTGGCCCGGGAAAGCGACCACATCGCCTGGCTCCCTGGACCGGTTGTTCAGCAGGAACACAGGCCCTTCAGGCTCCCTGGACCGGTTGCCCCGCTCGCCTGGCTCTCTCGAACGGTTGCCCCGCTCGCCTGGCTCTCTGGACCGCGGTTGCCCCGCTCACCTGGCTCCCTGGACCGGTTGCCCAGCAGGAACACAGGTCCTTTGCGTCCAAGGACGGCGCAGTGGGCGTTCTGGGTTCTCTGGACCGGGCGTCCAGCGAGAACCGGCTGGCCTTCAACGCCGAGCAGCTCAGAACACTTGCACGCGCCACGCGCCACACGATCACACCACTTCGTCATCGCCCCCGCACGGCGAACACGGCAATGTCTTTTTGTTTTTCGCGCGCTTCCGTACATATCATGACAAGCTCCTAATGTAATATAGGCACCATGGCGGGGAATACTAATAAATTGGTAGTTTGGCAGTGCAATTGCGCCAGTTTCCAAAGGCGCAAGGCTCCACTACAACAGTATATTAAATCACAGGCGGTCAAACCGCACATATTATTATTACAGGAAACTTTGTGTGAATCTCCGTCCTTGGCGGGCTATCGAGCCGTTGCGGGGTGGGATGAAAACAAACGAGGGATAGCCACACTAGTCAGTAATAAATGCTCTTTCCAGGAGCATAGAATGCAACTAGGCAGATCCAGGGTTGAAGCACTTCTAGTAGAAATCAAACCTAATAGCTGGCTTAAGCAGAGCGTCTACATACTCAATTTATACAGCCCACCATCACAGCAGAGACAGACTTTTCACTCCATCTTAGCTAAAGCATCTTCTTTAGCTAGAGGTTCCCCGTTAATCGTGGCTGGAGATTTTAATGCACTGCACACTGTATGGGGTTATACAAGGCAAACCACGAAAGAAATTGCTCTCGTTCGAGCGGCGGACAATTGCGCCCTGGAATTAATCACGGACCCACGGTTCCCCACAAGAATGGGGACGTCCGTAGCGCGGGATACGACACCGGACTTGACATTCGTTAAGAACATAACCGAGGTGGCGTGGCAAAACCTTCAGGAGAGCTTGGGTAGTGATCACTTCGTCATAACGATCTCTGTCAAGGTCAAAGCCGCGCCTCCCAGGGAGTTTCGAGTCACCGATTGGGATGTTTTCCGTAAAATCAGAAAAGAGGACACCGAAGAATACAGTAGCCTAAGTGATTTATTTGAAAGACTAAAGAAAGAATCCGAGCAGGCTACTAAGGTGGTCAGCACGGAGGTTGAGGTCCCCAGAACGGATTCGCATTTGGCGCATCTTCTGGAGGCCAAAAGCTCCATTCAGGCACGTTGGAAAACAGACTCAACCGCAGACTCCGGAAGAAAATAGCGGAACTCAATAGAGAGATTGAAGAGTACTGCGCAGAACTAGCTAAGCAACAATGGAGTGAGATTTGCTCGGCGGTGGATGGGCGAATGCGCACGGGAGGAAAGTGGAACCTCCTTAAACATTTGCTTGACGACTCGCAAGCAAAAAGTAACCAAAGGCTTGCAATTGATAGGATAGTGCGGACGCACAAAGAGAAAGGAGGTTCAGAGACGGCCCTCATCATGGAGCTGGCTAATCGATATCTCCCGATGGGTCCAGCTGGTCATCGGTACTATCCCAGCTACCGGGGGGAAGAGGTGGGGGAGCTGGACGTCCCCTTTACAGAGGCTGAGATCAGAGAGGTATTACATAACCTTAATGGCCACTCGGCCCCCGGGCCGGATGGTATTTCCAACCGCCTCCTTCGCAACCTAGATGATAAGTCTATCACGAAGTTGACGGAAGAAATCAACAGGATATGGGAATCGGGCATGGTTCCTGAGCCCTGGAAGACTGCTTCGGTGGTCCTATACCTAAGCCAGGGAAACCTCTAGCTCCGGAAAACCTGCGCCCGATCTCGCTCACCTCTTGTGCGGGTAAGGTTGCAGAACACGTTATTCACAATAGGATTTCAAAGTATATCGAGTGCCGGGAAATATTTCCCTACAATATGGTAGGCTTCAGACCCTCACTCTCCACACAAGATGTGATGCTTCTCATCAAACGCCAAATTATCGACCACAGGACTAGAGATATTAGGGGAATACTCGCCCTGGATCTGGCTAAAGCATTTGACAACATCTCACATAGATTCATACTTGAGGCGGTCTCGGAGCTAAATTTGGGACGGAGATTCCACA
Organism: Dermacentor silvarum; assembly: GCF_013339745.2. Taxonomy (NCBI): domain Eukaryota; kingdom Metazoa; phylum Arthropoda; class Arachnida; order Ixodida; family Ixodidae; genus Dermacentor; species Dermacentor silvarum. The sequence goes on along the minus strand of NC_051154.1, from coordinate 19,159,538 downwards.
CATATGTTAGATCCTTTCTTAAGGATAGAGTTGCTACCATAAAAATTGGGCAAATTAAATCTGATGAGTTTGAGTTGGGGGCAAGAGGGACCCCGCAAGGGACAGTAATCTCCCCTCTCTTATTTAAAATGGCCATGACGGGACTCTCGGAGCGCCTATCCTCCGTGCAAAACATTGGCCATGCTTTATACGCAGACGACATTACGATTTGGTGTCCTGGTGGATCAGACACGGACGTTGAACAGGCGCTACAAGAAGCAGTAAATTTAACGGAAGAATTCTTAACTGAAACAGGGCTCAGCCTCTCACCTACCAAGTCTGAGTTATTGCTGTACAGGCCGGCGAGACAGGGCGTTAGGGGTTTGGTTCCGATGGAACTGATACCTATTGCCTTACACACGAAGGATGGTCAGGCTATTCCTCGAGTCAACTCGATCAGGATACTGGGGCTGTTGCTGGACGCCAGAGGCTGTAATGCAAAGACAATTGCCCACATCACCTCCAAAACGGAGAGTATGCTCCGGCTCATCTCTAGAGTCTCGAATAGAAAAAGGGGACTCGGAGAGGACAATCTTCTCAGGATATATCACGCGTTCTTGATGAGTAACATCATTTATGTGGCATCTGCACTAAATTGGACTAAGACAGAAAGGAACAAAATAGACACGCTCATGCGCAAGAGCATTAAAAGAGTACTGGGATTACCAGTCACCACTAGTACAGAGAAGCTTATGCAGCTGGGCATGCATAATACCGTCTCGGAGGTGATAGAGGCCCAAAGAACAGCACAAATTGTCAGTCTATCTACATCCAAAGCCGGAAGACGTTTACTAGACTAAGTAAACTTAGCTCCAAGCTTAATCAACGACCATGAGGAATCACTCTCGGAATCAATCCGGGCATCAATCGCTGTTAGTCCTTTTCCTAGGAATGTTCACCCACAGTATAACGTTGGGCGACGCAAGGCTCGCGCCCGGGCTATTTTAAAAACAGTCGCAGATAGCCGAAGCTTGGCAGCATTCGTACATGCGGCCCAATATGGACAGACCAGCAACTTTGTTTCGGCAGTAGTTGATACGAACGGTACACTCATCAACGCGGCTTCTGGTTGTCATATCTCCATCGATGTAGCAGAACAGGTAGCCATAGCTTTAGCAATGAGGGACCCTGTGCGTCCCAATATATACACAGACTCACGTGCGGCCATACGTGCCTTTGCATCGGGTTCCATCTCCCGAGAGGCTGCGGCCATCCTCAGAAATAGGGTGGTTACTTTTTTTTCATTCCATTACGTGGTTTCCGCCCACATGGGTCCGAATATTTTTATAAATCTCCCAATCCCCAATGAGCTTGCTCATAACCGTGCGCGAGATCTTACCCGCCGCGGCGGTATTAATTAAGGACAGCACAGCGACCCATTACTTACATTCCACGAAATAGTTTCTCACTACCAGTTAGAGCGGAGGAGTTTTCCACTACCTCATCCTAAGCTTAGCAGGTCTCAATCGTCGACTTTTAGAATGCTCCAAACAGGGTCCTTTCCTTCGAGGGGCTTTCTAAGTCGCATCGCCTCAAATATAGAACCACACTGTCCAGATTGTGGTGTGCATTTCTGTACATTGGCTCACATGCTCTGGCAATGCCCTGCATTACCCGCCGGGGTGGCTCAGTCAGCTAAGGCGTTGCGCTGCTGAGCACGAGGTCGCGGGATCGAATCCCGGCCCCGGCGGCCGCATTTTGATGGAGGCGAAATGCAAAAACGCCCGTGTGCTTGCGTTGTAGTGCACGTTAAAGAACCCCAGGTGGTCAAAATTAATCCGGAGCCCTCCACTACGGCGTGCCTCATAATCAGAACTGGTTTTGGCACGTAAAACCCCAGAAAGAAGAAGAAGAATGCCCTGCATTACGTAACGCACCGTTAAACAAAGAAGCGGACTGGGACAATGCCATTAAAAGCGGCGTGCTCTCAGTCCAACTCCAGGCTGTCCAGAGGGCCTGCGAAAGGGCGGAGGACCACGGTCTTCCTGCCCCTACGTGGACGCGGCCAGCGACTACTACGGACTTCCCACAGGGGGTCCACACGTAGTTCCTCAGGACCAAATAAAGTTCATGTCTGTCTGTCTGTCTGTCTGTCTGTCTGTCTGTCTGTCAACGGCATTTCTCGGTCGAAACTCTAGGTTCATTTGAAGTGGTACGTAGTTAGACGTTCTCGCTTGTGCTGAAGGAGTGCTGAATGAGCTAAGGAGGGCTAATTGGTTACGAGTATTATGTGTGTATCTCGCTGTGTCCCGCCTAAATTCGCGCCGTAAAACCTCGTTTCAAATACCTCTATATGTGCATGCGACACTGAAATAGTTCTGGTTGTCTGAGTCAATAATAGAGAAAGAAATATATTGGGGAATCATTCCGTGTCGGCCCTTACACAGGTAATCGCCGCCTGATAAGTGGCACTGTACGTTCATTTTCTTTTTGTTCACGGATGGTCTCTGCCTTGTTACAGTTTTGGAAGTGGCAGCCATTTCTCTGATGCTTGTGCACAGCTGTCTCAGCAAGGGTTGCTGCAAGGCAGTAGTTAAATGCGTTCACCTTTAACGCTTGAATTTGAGCAGCCAACGGCTGAACAGCCGACGATGGTTTTGCTAGGCACCTGCAACTGGGTAATCTTCGAGTGGTACAAAGCCGGACTGCAAGCGCAAGTGGCTCAGTCAGCTAAGGCGTTGAGCTGCTGAGCACGAGCTCGCGGGATCGAATCCCGGCCGCGGGGGTCGCATTTCGATGGAGGCGAAATTCGAAAACACCCGTGTGCTTGCGTTGTAGTGCATGTTAATGCACCCCAGGTGGTCAAAATTAATCCGGAGTCCTCCACTACGGCGTGCCTCATAATCAGAACTGGTTTTGGCACGTAAAACCCCAGAAAGAAGAACGGACTGCAAGCGCATCAATGGAATTCAACGGCGAAACGGTGGCGGCTGCTGCGCTGACTCGAACCGGAAGCAGCTAGCTGACGGCGCATCCCACAATCCCTCGCTATTTTACGGGTCACCTATTCAAATCGCCCGCCCGAGCGAGGAGTGGTGACGTCATGGCCATATGGGCGTCTTGCGCTGGAGTTTGAGGTATAGTAGCGGCGCCTGGTGGCGGCGAAAAACGTCATCTTGGTAGTACCAGCTTGGATAGTATTGAGTCCTGGCTGTGGCGAAGCACGTTTCTAGCCCACGTTTTGCGTCGATTCGCACTTTTTTCTGCCCTGTTTTGAGTGCGAAAAGGCTAGTCACTTCTCACGGACCATGGCGACCAGGCTGCGAGCTGGCGGCAGCCTATAGTTATACGAAAACGGAATCTCCGTGAGCCGTGACACGTAATGCTGGAAGCAGAAGACATCGGCGACGCCGATCCGGAGAGTCCTAGTTCAGCCTCGAAAAAGCGTCACCGTCGTTGCTGCTGCGTCGTGGGCTGCCATGAACAAGAAGGCCTGAATCCCAACATCAGATTCTACCGTTTTCCTTCAAGGCCTCACGAAGTGGAGCGTCGGGCGCGCTGGATAACTGCAGTTCGTCGCGCTGGGTAAGCGAAATGGAAGACCGACATAGCAGCAGGCATGACTGGTGATTCACGATTGGAGACCCGGCCACAGCGACAATTAACAATTCGACCGGTGCGAAGTGGTGAAGTGACCAGGTGTGTGCAAATGACCACAAATGGTCGGGCTGATTCGGTGACAATTCACTACCCCACTTCGAGCAGCACAGGTTAGAGAGTTGAATGTGCTCATCCTTGACCTCAAGCCAGCACGTTGAGGCAGCACAGCAAGGTAGTATTGATTATAGCACATCGATGTTCGAGCGATGTCATTAAAAGCTACATCAAGTGAGCAGCGCACGAGCTCGCTCTGCAGCGCGATTCGCACGTACGTACGTTACTGCGAGCTTATATGCATTGCATCAGTTATTTATCAATTGCTAAAGGGACAGATGGCCGCTACTACAGCGCAGGCATAATTACTTGTCTAGCGGCATGCAGTCAACAAAGATTGCAGGAGACCCGCCGTTTCGCGGCATGTCGAAAGACCGCTGCCGTCGCGGCGCGTGCGATCATGCGCTCGAGCAGTTCGTACACCGCGGCATGCTGAAAGACCGCTGCCGTCGCGGCGCGTACCGTCGTGCGCTCGAGCAGTTCCGTACACATGTCTGCTTATCGCTGCTGTGAATTCACTTATAGAAAGCATTTCCTCGCGTTTGTGCGCCTGAATCTAGCAGCGTGCAAACCTTACCTGAAGTTCAACTTCGCACATGCGTGACTCGCTTCATTTGCGATTGACACCGCGCTAAAACTTCGCAGCTTATTTATTGAACGGTGTACACGTATTCGGCGTTGCATAATTTCTTGCCTTTACTCAGCATGCCACCCATGAAAAATTTTCGGCGCCCGATATTCGCTGCAAGCCGTGGTACAACACAACCGAAAGTGGCGGGTCCATATTGCAAACGTGCTTCTCGAAGCAGACGATCGAGCTTGGTACTACCCAGTTTCGGATTGAGGGCGCTTTTTAGCACCTAGGGTGCCTCGATGCCCAGCGCCGCCTCGATGCCCAGCGCCGCCGTCCAGGGTGGAGACAACCCCGCTGGCGCCGCCATATTGAGTCACACGAGCTGAGACTCAGCTACGCTTGCGTTCATAAATAGTGTTACTCGCGGCGCACTTCCAAGTGCTTTGCCTTGATGAAGATTTTTTTATCGGTATCGCATCTGCACATCTTTATAACCAATAGCCGTTAACTCGTCGAAGGTCCAAGACGTAAATGTATGGCGCCGGGAACATGCCTCAAGTTGCCTAATTCAATTTACCGAAGTCGCGGGATCGAATCCCGGCCACGGCGGCCGCATTTCGATGGGGGCGAAATGCGAAAACACCCGTGTACTTAGATTTAGGTGCACGTTAAAGAACCCCAGGTGGTCCAAATTTCCGGAGTCCCCCACTATGGCGTGCCTCATAATCAGAACTGGCTTTGGCACGTAAAACCCCATAATTTTTTAATTCAATTTACATTTAATATGCCGTGTGTATGTTTGAAATACGCACTATTTTTTTTTTGCGCTTCGATGCTTGGTATATAAGGTTTGCGACCCCTGTGTGTGTAAAGTTTTTCTTTTTCGCTGTTGTATTTTGGTTTAGACGTCACGCCTCCTTTACCGTAGCCAGCCACTCGCGCACAGCGGTTAGTTTCCTTTGCGTTGCGCGTGCTCTTCGCGTTCGTTGCAATTATTTGACGATATCTACGCGCAATTTTGCTTTTTTTTGCCCACAAAACTGTGTGCTGACAGGATTAAGCTGGTGTAAAAATAACTGCGATGTGAAAATAAGGTTTAGTTAGTGCTGTAGAGAAACATGTAACGTAACTTGTCTGTGTCGATCTTGCGTAGTACACACAAGAAACCAAACGATGCACAAAATACATTTACTTATAATGTCTAGTACAATCAATCATGAAAGAGATATGTACATGAAAAATTATATGTACTGTGTGGCGCCTGAAGGTTATGTTGAAAGACGAGATAAAAAAAAATTCGCAAGGTAGGCTCGACACACAATTCGGGATAGTGAGAGTGTTTTTAATTTATTCATTACATGGGGGGGGGGGGGTTCAAGTGAGTACATCAACCTTATTACACACAATATAAATCGAAAACAAGAATGCAAACAAGAAAACGCAACCGCGGGTAATATTAATCAAGATATCCAGCCAGAATACAGCAGCTACCATCGAATACGTCGCATCAGCCAAACACATCGATGGCTAGTACAGAACATTTTATAAATAACCATTAGAACACTGATAACTACATTGAAAAAATAAACAACACTGCATACATATCGCGTACAAAAACCGTAAATGAAACTAAGACAGTCAAATACAGATTAGCAATGTTTTTCACTTCGAAAATATAGTCCATGATGATGTAGGGCTGTTGACTTTAACAGACGGCGCCCATCCTGTCGATTTCCCTCGTACTGGTCCTCTTCAAAGTGTTTCTAAGTACAAGTAAAACAACAAAAGTGATTATTGATATGAAAAGTTGCCTTGTAAATACAGAGAACCCATTACAGTGCTTAAAAATAAATTTTCGCAGAAGTAATGCTGTATTACCTCGCTTCACACGTTTCGAAGAAATGCACAGGCTACAACAGACACCATGCCAGAAAGCGCCGAAACATTTTGGTCCCATGATGCCCCTTAACTCTACTGCACCTGGGCATACCGTGCACAGGCATTTAAAGACCGTCACAGTACCCACTACGATCGGGAATGAGCACGAATGACCATCGGCTTACGAGCACCACGCTACAAATATATTCGTCTAAAAAATCAGCTATATAACGTAACAACCTGAGATCCGCAACATCTGCTGAGAATAGAGAAAATCACAATGCTTCGCTTGCCACGTACACAACAGCCGCTCTCCCCAGAAGAAGCACTGCTTTCTTTAGTCCCAAATAACCAGTAGCGAAAAAAGAAACTGAGGGGAAAAAAAAAGAAACAAGAGACACACGATGTGTGCTTCCCGTGAAAAAGTAAAATAGGTGGTTTACATGACGATTTGTAGCTAATGTAAGGCTATTTCGCGGCGAAGCATTTTCGTCAGTTCTTAAAATAAGGGTACTACTCGCATAGACTGCGCCGATCAAAACGGCAAAAGCCTATGCGACGCGCGCTCCCAAACCATAGGCTACTCAGCATCGGTGCAGTGCTTAGTTCGTGAGCGAACGTAGGTACGTGAGCGAGGATCAGAGAATACTTTCTTATTTAAATGAAAAACACGATGCGATAGTCTAAACTTTCTTGACACTTACCTCGCAAATGTAGGAGCTATCCGTTGCCTTCCAGTGATACCGCTTTACTTGGGCTTCCCATCTCTTCCTTCGCTCTGGGTCCCGGGGGAAGCGTAAACAACGAAGCCCTTTACGCGTCGATCCGGCGCACTTGGGAACACAACAGCCCGTCATGTCGACTCGATGCACTTGACAAGCTTGTCATTCATGCGGCTGAACACTGTCCAGCAAGTAGAAGCGTCAGCGAAGCATCCGCGCGCACTGTGTCTCGAACTAAGCACCGGCACCAAGCACTCGCAACCGCTCGCTGTGACTCAAGATGGCGTTGCATCGACAAAGCGGCGGCGCGGGTGCGGTCAAAGGATGGCACCACCCTGAACGGCGGCGCTGGCATCGAGGCACCCTATCGGATATATTGGCGGGTTTAGGAGTTAACCAAAGATCAGTAGGCCGGTTGGCTTTGGGAGCACACGGTAATACGACAAATGAGGCAGTGCATGGAGACATGGGTTGGGCCTCTTTTGAAGTCAGAGAAGCACAAAGCAAAATTAGTTTTGAAGAAAGGCTCAGGAACATGGATGAAAATAAATGGGCGGCTAAAGTGCACAAGTATCTCTACATGAAAAGCGTGGACACAGAATGGAGGAAGAGGTCAAGGAAGTTGGCAACCAAGTACAGGATAATCGAAACTGTAAATAGACAACCAGGGGTCATCAGAAAGAAAGTGAGAGAAATAGAGACCGTGAATTGGATGCAAAGAATGGAAACGAAAAGGACAATGGAGATTTACAAGAATGAGAAGAAAGAAAGAAAGAAAGGGAAAATCTGTACGATAACACAAAGGGCAGTGCCTTGCTATTTGAGGCTCGAGCCGGTTGCCTAAGGACGAAAACATATCGGAACAAATATTCGGAACTAGATGAGACATGTGTATGCTGCAGTAAAGATCCAGAGACCACTCAGCACATCCTAATGGAATGCGACGGGATCCACCCAGCGAGAACCGTAGGTAACGTGCAACTCCCAGAAGCACTTGGGTTTAAAGTGGAAGGAAACATAAACAGATCAGCCGTAGAGATCAGCAAGAGACGATTAGAGTACTGGTGGAAAAAAAAGCAGGGAAAAGATGGATACGACCTGATCTCTTAAAATCATAGGCAGCGGTACAAGCTAAATTTTTGAAAAAGGTATACAAAAATGCGAGATAAAGAACATGTGTAGTATACCTGATTAAATCAAGCAGGCTAGGTGACTATTTGTCGCCACCCCGTTTCAAAGGGGATGCCAATAAATCATCATCATCATCATCATCATCATCACCTATTAGCACCATTTTTGCAGCGCCCCCTGGGCAACGCAAAAGCCCCACAGTGACGTTGTGCCGCCAGTGCGTGAAACAGCGCCCGCAGACGGCGCTACGGTATTTTTTTTTCTTTTTTTTTGCGGAAAGTGCAAACACGCGGCCAGAAACAGAGCCAAGACAAAGCCGACGGCAGTGCGAAAACGGAAGTATGGTGGCTAGAAAGGTAAAGCGCGCGCCGAATTGTGAGCACGGTGATCGTCGATGCTCGTCGCAATGGACCAGCTAGTTGACGACCCTAACAACGACACATTGGCTTGCGATTCTGGGCATGATTTTAGCGATTTAAGCTCCGATGAGCGTGACATGCTACTGAGGGCTCGCGCTGCCGGCGTCGTTGCGTACTACGACGACGGCCTCGACACCGGCTCTTCCGAGCGCGAAAGCAGCGAGGACTCCAGCAATGCGACGTGAAGCTGGTCACCGTCTGGACGTGCCGTCGCGACTCTCAAACTGCTAGCAAATTCATGTGCGAGTTTATCGAGCCAACAACACCAGCGCAGCACTACGCGATAACGAAACTTCTGAAACTCGAAAGGGCGCCCGGCGCAGAGTCGAGCGAAAACGAAACCTTTACACCACCTATGTTGTTATCAAGGGTAATACTCAAAAGTAATTTTTCCTAAGAATGTAATAGTAGTTGACAAGAAGCATTTTCTTCCGTCTTATAATTCAACGAAATGATCTTTTTTATCCGAGTGGTTGAGTCATAGTGGCATAATTTTTCTGAGGAGTGCCTTCGTCATAGGGTAAGTACCTGAATGTCCCTGGGGAGTCTCTTATCGTGTTCACCTCAATTTCTCGATTACTAAAGCTCTGTTCGCCATTATATTGATGCCTTAGACGTTCTAGAGCATTGCTCTATCACTTTAGCTTGACTTTTTATTTTACTTTAGTGTCCCTTTAAAGCGTTGTAGACATTAGAAAAATTCCTGTTTTGCCAAAATTTTGGCAGACTGATAAGTGTTGATAAGGGTCGGATCAAGTGCGATAAGGTTGATAAGGAACGATAAGGGTTGATATGGATAGGATCGAGCCCAATAACGTTGATAACGACCGATAAGGGTTGATAACGGTTTATACTGGTCGGATCAAGTTTGTTAAGAGTGATAGTGATACCGGGCTGTGTAGATATGAGCGAGTGGCACAATGCTTACCCATACTTATACCTGGAGTTTCTACATAATTTTTTTTGAAAAGCTACTGCTCTGCAGTACGCGCTGCCTGAGATACGTATTTTTCTCACGATAAATATTTGGCGGCGTGCTGGCGGCACTGTGCCGTTGTTGGCTGCACCAACAACCAGCGAAAGAAGAAGCTGCTCATGCAAGAGCCCTGCGATCGACGTCCTCGAATACACAAAAAGCTTGCGTTTGTGTGGAGTGCATGCACAACACCGTAAAATAGCGGCTTCAAGTAGAAAAGACTTTGTACCCAGCAAGCTTGCTCGGGTGCGTATTCGTTTTGCTCTCGTAAACTACGCGATAGCGTGCGTCTTGCCTCCCCGTGCTGCGGGCCTGCGATAACTATAGGGACTTTAGCGATAACTGCATAACACTGCCGTTTACGACCTATCGGCGTCTTTATTTTGGGCCTGCTCGGTTCACTTTCCGGACGGAAAGCCCACGGAGGTCAACATGTACCCAAAACTGCTTTCTCGATACGAAAGAACGGTACGCAGAAAGCGTTCGGGTGCGCGTGTCGAATTCACAACTTGCGCAGCGATTGTTCCGTTACGGCAGATATACAAGACTTGACGGGATTTGACGGATTTCGCGTCCTGTGTTATTCATTGCAGGAGCCGCATTCGAGTGACCGTGAAAAGAGAAAGCAGCATGCATGCACAGAAACAGCGCTGCGCACGCGTCAATGCCTAGCTTGATTTATTTCTTTTGCGCAATGCGTGAACTGCTGTGCGATGCTCAGCTACGCATGTTCAGTCGATCCTACGTGGGTACGCAAATCATTATGTGTGCGTTATTGACTGCGAGGGAAAAACATATTAAAGCGCCTGTAACTGGCTTCACATGTGATACGAAATGTAGTGCTTCTTTCTCGTGCACACGGCAGTGGCCCACTAAATGGTTATGTTGCCGAGTGTGTCTGTTGTCGGTGTGCGAAATGCTAAGGCGATTGCTGAGAATGATGAGGATTAACTGGTCAAAATTCCATGAGCACGTCCAAGAGTGAGTCGGTGGCGCGTATTCGGTCAAGCACAAGATAATTACAGTTGCGTGCCTTTATGCGTCGGATCAACCTGAAAAGAGCTCGGGGCGGTGTTTGGTTGCTGCGAAACCCGGATCAGAGAAAGAACTGGGAGGCCCAGGTGAAGCGGGGAAGCACATCTACACTCTGCATGGAAAGATGAGAAAACACGTTTTTATTCTGACCTGTTGGTGACGAATATGTATATTATGAACAGCTTTAGATAAGTATCGCTTACGGTGCATTTACACGCTCATAAATGCAGCACCCATGGTGCACAGTCTGGTGTTCGTTTTTTATTTGCGCTATACAATGACTTCACCAAGACAATAAGCGTCAATTTTGCACCTTGAAGAACGCGTCTGCCAAAGACCCGAGCGACGCGCAGTAAGCTTGACGGTAGTACGACAAAGAAGCCAAATGGAAGCACCGGACGCGATTGACTCGGCAGCCAAGCCAACTTTGCGCGTACTCGCGAGCCATTCCAGTCAATCACCCGCGTGTACGACAATGGCGAACGTGTCACCACCCTGAACAGCGAGAGGCACTGCTATCGAGGCACCCTACCTGAGAACATTATGTATTGACCACGTAAGTAACGCTTGTGGCAATGATAAAATGAAAGAACGCGCTTAAGCCGGTTCTTATTCCGCTCTAAGTAAGTGGCACTACACCGACCTACGCCACCCTCTTATCGGTGCAATCCGAGAGCAACGATGCCTCACGGGGTACAGCAGCCAAGAATCGCCACGGAGGAAATACATAGAAGCAGTGGCGTAGCCAGCAATTTTGTTCGGGGGGCTCAAGTTGCAGCGCGGCCTCCTCCTTATAGAAGTTGTCGAGGCATAAAATACATGAATAATAACTGCATTGCCATTGTCAATGCCATTGTATATTAGATGCTGCAAACGAATTATGGAACGCTACGCACTGTGAAAACAAGTAAAATATGTATTTTTTCATAAAAGAATATGTTCGTATGTCCCCAAAATTGTGGCAGAAATAGCTGATATCAATGCTTCCGCGTTTTTTTGTCTATTTAATAAGTAAAGAAAATATCATGCGAACTTTAGAACTCTATCAGTTCCAAACGAGCAAAGGAATACATGCAGCTGATATGACAAACGCAAAGGCCATAAAATGAACAAGTTGAGCACAAATATTTTGATGAACCTTTGTTATTCACCAACCTTGTTTACTTTTTTGTACATATGCAAGGGCCAGGGAAAAACCTCAATGACGCTGTCCTTCGTTGCATGAATTGCGCAGGAGCAGCTGTTACCGGTCGTATATTCTAATTACACCGAAATTATAATTGCAACAGTGAGTACATATAAAAAGCAGGAGTTCTGCAAAATATACATTAGAAATGCGAAGATAAAGGGCAAGCAAGTGTCGCTGGAAATCAAGTTCGCTGCTTGTATACACAAAACCTCGCAACAAGATATTTAAATGTACGAATAAATCTGCAATAAATCTACGTATCTAAGGAAACGTCACTGTATATGTTGCGTCAAACAAGACAAACATGTTGCGCAGTCACAGATAGTAAACTTCATGCATACGAGTATAAAGACAGACGATCCAGGCAGGAACAAAACTATGATAACAGAATTCGTGATATGCATTTGGGCCATGCTGCGGTCGCGGCAGCATTATGTAGCTAGAATAATAGAAAAGGAATGCAGAAATCAATACGAAAATGCGTATTTTCACTGCCTGCACAGCGGCAACGATTATTCTGCACCCAAAATTAAAGAAGGGTATTGCTTCGTTTCAAAAAGAAGTAAAAGCATGTAGCTAAAAAGGAAAGAAAAGGACAAACGACAGCCACAGATGATGCTGCAAGTTGATTTACCCAACATCCGAGTGCGTTTTTGGGAAACGCCGCGTGTGCCGGGCTTTCAATGAGCAAGGTCGGTCAAAATTGCTTATTGATGTCCCCGTAATTTTTGTATTCGCATGATAACTTTGATGACCATGCTGTTACAATAAATGTTGAAAATTTCTGTGGTTTTAAAAGCTAATGAACAGTCATACATTTTCATAATTATGAGATTATATAGGAACGTGAAGGAACAGATATTTTACATGCATTGATTTTTGCTGCTTGGCTATCTAAACGATAAACTTCACTCGACGGGGAAGTTTAGCGAAGCGTTCAGTAACTTCGGACACGTTGATGGCGACGTCTCTGTGGGCGTATAGAAGCGCCAGCATAACCATGCGTTCCTCAGACATTGTAGAGCGCAAGTGGTTTTTTAGTAATCTCATGTTTGAAATTCTCTGCGCTGGCAGTGGCACTGGAATGGTGTCTAGAATCTGCAGCAGTTTGTACACATGTACTTATAACCTGTAGTCTCAATGAGAGAAGGCATCTATTCCTGTGCTAAAACCTAAACACACTTCTTCGATATCGTTTCCTCAGCACCACGCTCGACAAGATAGACAGCCGTCCCCTTACGGAAGCCAGAATTCTTGGTCCCTGGTCCCAGCCGACGTCAGAACGAACTGCTTTAAAAGCGCTCGTACGCGTTTTAAAATAAGCAGGACTTAGTGAAAAACTATAGAATGTGCGGAATGATACGTTTCTTTTTCTTTTCTTTTTAATGTTCTCTTGTTTTCTAATTTTTTCTGCCCTTGTGCAGAGTAGCCAACCGGACACTTAACCTGGTTAACCTCTCTGCCTTTCACCTCTTATTTTCTTTCCTTCCTTCCTTTCTTCATTCGATATCGTTGACGTCTTTGTTTAGGTACCTTGCACAAACAGTAAGCTGTTCGAATCCAGCAATATCCGTCGTTTCGTCAGCAAGTACGGAGAAGCAGCCTGCAGTGTTCACTTTTGCATCTAGGCTTTCTTTGATAATTTCACCACAAATTCCTATAATTTGGTTTTGTACATCTGGTTTAAATCTCCACAATCAGCTCGCATGCGAAGAAGCGCTCTGGAAATACCAGTATTTTCAGCGGGGGCTTTGCTTAAATCCATAGGACCACTGTCCCTATCGCCATGGAGAGCCAGACCTTGCCACCTGCAAAAAAGAAGTGTCTCAAATTTAATAGGCCGTGAACTTTCTTCAGTTTTCTCTTATTTTAATTTGCCGGCCCTGGTCCAGCTGATCGATCACATTGGGCGCGCTTCCTGAAAATGTTTGGAGAAAGTTATCAGATGCCAGCTGGCAGCTGACAGTCAGGGTGATATTTAATATTTTCGTGTGTGTGGAAGATTGCGAGCGCGTGCTTCCATTTCTGGAACGGCTTGGATATGCGCGTTCGAGTGCGCGCATGTTGGCCCAAGTTCACAAGAGCATTAAACCCACAAAGTTCCAGAATTAAAAATCAGAAGCACGCCTTTGGAAGTATCAGCGCACCTTTCGCGTCAAAAGTTTATGAGAACTTCATACCCATCAAGTTTCGGAATTGAAATCCATGCGCTCCGTAGATTCCGGGGCCGCTGCAAGATGCCGCGACGCGCCCGCTCGCTATTGAAAAGCCCTTGAAACTTTGTGCTCGGCTGGGGCTCCTTACGTTATGCGACTCCAGGTGTATGGGCGTTGCCACGAAATCCAGCCCGAGTTCGCAATTTCCGCGCCGAAATGTCTTGTCGAGCTTGAAAAAGACATTGTAGACAAAATCCACAATGATTCCTGGCGCCGGTGGTTGTTTTGGTCGGCGGTGCACGACAGCACGAAAAAAATTCGGGGGGGGGGGGGGGGGGCTGAGGCCCCATGCAAGTTGCCTAATCTGAGTTTTGGAGACACGGCACAGTTGAAATGGTGAAGCGAGCGGCAGCACGAAGCGTTCGCGATAAAATAAGTTCGCCGTTCGGATCAATTGAGAGCGTTCGCGCATGGTGTTAGCTGCCGGCGCTGCTTATGACGCAAGCATGGTGACACCGAGTGCTCGTGGTCATCGAGATCTGTCTATGTTGGTCTCTGCTTGCGTGGCATCATGCTTGTTTAGTTAGTAAACAAATGTTTACTGCAATTTAAGCGGCCTTTAGAACTACGAACTTAATTACTTCGTGTAATTGTGTAATACTTTGCTATCGCTATCAATGCTTCTCCTTTCGGGTGAAATTGCTTTTTACGCCCCCCCCCCCCTCCTCCCCCCTCCAAAAGTAGAAGTGGCAAACAATCAAGTGACGAAATTGCGGCAAATAAGATGGTGGAATTTTGACAGGAATGACAAATTTCTTTGGCGAAACACCGGTGATTTGCTGACTTTGTTTCTTGCCTCGTTTTGGGGCGTCAGTTGAATGCACGCTTCTTTTCTTGTCTTTACGCTGGGGGATTGCACTGCACCTTTTGTCTCCGTGCGTGCAGTTGGCGAGCAACGAGTGAATTCTGGTGCACCCCATTCCTTTTCGAAAAAAAAAAAAAAAGAAAAAGGTGGCGCAGACGCGGACAAGCGCTGCGCCTATTTATGCGGGCCGCGATTCCTCGTTGACACTGGGGTAATTGGGTTGGCCCCCGAGTCCCGGCTGGGGACAGGACCGCCGTCGGGCCCCCATAATAACTTTTTCTCCCTCGGCTGCCCCCACGAGCGAGCCAATTTGTCGGGCCCGATCCAATTTTCGATCTCTCGTCGCTCGGTTGGCGCTCGCCGCCGTCGTTGGATGCCGCGCTGCTGTGACAGTAATTTGGCGCGCGTTTTAATCTCGTTCAACTGCGTGCAGCTCATAAATAATTATTAGCGCTAGCCCCGTCTGTTTTTCTCGAAGCGTGTGTATAGGCGCATTCGGCTGTCCCACGCAGGAGGCCAGGGCAGCGGCCACGGGGCCGAGCGAAAAATGGGCGCAGTGCGGTGGCAGCGTGTCCCACCATTTGTGTTCATTTGTAAAAAAGGAAGTGCTATACCTTGCTCTGGTGTAGTGTTATGCGCCCGAGGGTTTATTCTATCGCCGCCAGGTGCTGAAAGTGCAACTCGACCGAGTGCGCCTTCTTTACGTGTGGTTACGGAAAAAAATATAAAAATAAAAGACAACAAACTTGCTATTTCCCGACCTCGCAACTTGTCAGCGCAGGAACCGTCGCATCACCTGCGCCCACACTATACGAGCTCGCTTGGCGTACGGTGTGTGCTCCCCGTACCTGCCTTCGGTTTCTTGCTCTTTATCACATGGCTACAGTGCGGATTTAGCGATCGTCGCTCTACGCCTTCACCCACTGTGTGCCAGTGCTTCATTTTTCAGTCGTGACATGCATGTGATCATGGTGAGAATGTCGATACACATGACCGCAGGTTCGTTTTTAAGCTTGTCTTGGCGTCCTTCTTTTCTTTCGCACTTTGAGTGTGATCGTAAATTGCGAACATGACCGAGTCCAGCGGAATCATGTTTCAAGTTGCCTCCTTCCTTTCACTGTAGCAAGATTGTGTTGATTAACCACCTGCCAATAGTTTTCATGTTGGTATAACAAGTATAATGTGGTAATATAGTCACGTGTAAGTAAACTATTTACGCGGCATAGTTTGCAAGTCTAGCATGCACAGACCAAGATGGAAGCCAGCACACTCAAGGCAACGAATGTCGTCGTGTTCAGCTCTTCGAGTGACACGTGTCTATGTGTTTGAAGCAAAAAAAAAAAAAAAAAAAGTGGGTTCACGGGGAATTACAAGTTGCGGGTTCCCGAAGCTGCACTGTGATGGACGCGGTATGGATAACTTTGACCGTCTGAAGTTCGTGCCACCTAGTGCTCGGCACACAAACGTTTTCGCATTCCGCACCCACCGAAATATGGCTGTCAAGGTCGGAATTCGAACCCAACACTTCGTGCCTCATTGAGCCAACGCGGCAGCTCGCCTTTCTATTCAACGACGAAAATTATCAAATTTAGCTATTCAAAACTTTCTTGCTTATTTTATTTATTTTTATTTAATTATTTTCTGCAGCGCCCTCATGGGCATTATTGTAAGGGGGAAACGCAGAAACGAGTACACTAAATACAAAGATATAATACAACATCCACTGCAGGTGCTTGGCATATAAATTAAAATGTAACAGTAAGACCGTATGGTAATAACAGAAAGAAAATAAAGTTAATTTAGTAATTACCAGAGCTGCAAGTATGTGCTCGCAATAAAGAAAAAAAAATATGCAAGAGGTATAGCAACAATTCCTTCCGGTAAATACATCAAATCGTGTACTGTACGGGGGAGAATGCATACTTGAATAAATTTGTGTGACATTTACACTTTTCAGAACATGGTCCAAGCGTTAGGAGACGCAGCTAGGCTTTTTTAAGTAGTCGTCTTTATTAATACCAGTTTTGATGTTTTTGTAATATAAAGAGAGCCTTAAAAACCTTTCAGAGCCGCCCTAGCGTTTTCACGGTAGGCTAATGAACTTCGTCGGAAATCGCACGTGACAAAACAAGCTGCTTCTTGTTTCTGAGGCGAAAATTCTAGACTCCCGAGGGTAGCCTCCTACCATTTTGTTTCACTTTTTGTGCTAATTCGTGGACCATTTGCTGGACATTAAATGCCGCTCGGTGACTGTGTGACGCTTGCATGCGTCACACAGCACAACGCTTGCCCGCTTCCTTCCCATCTTAATATATATATCTCTCTCTGCTGTTCTTCAATCACTATTCTTTGTATACCGCTTCTCTTCTAGAGCCGGCAAGCGTTGTGCCCATCCTGGTGGCAGTTGCCAGCTAGCTCTCTTTCTCCTCTCTGCGATTGTTTTGTGTGTGCAAAGCAAATAATAATAATAATAATAATAATAATAATAATAATAATAATAATAATAATAATAATAATAATAATAATAATAATAATAATAATAATAATAATAATAATAATAATAATAATAATAATAATAATAATAATAATAATAATAATAATAATAGTTAGTTAGTTAATCCTGGTTTAATGGCGCAAAAGATAATAATAATAATAATAATAAATCAAATGTTTAGTATAGTGCCCAGGAGCAGCTACGGACCCTTTGTACTGGTGCACTTAAAAAGTAGTACGCAAGACAAAATGTACAAAGAAATATGTGGTACACAAAACAATGCGAAATGGAGAAACAAATCGGCAAACAGAAAACCAGGAGGTGGGCGTGAAAGGGAGTCAATCTTGCAATATGATTATCCACATTTATACAAAACTGTGTGAAATTAATTGTGAAATATGTCAATACAGGCAGGAATACTTATTACGTGTTTTTTGGAGTCGAGTCATAGGACAGTCTCTGGTGCAACAAGGCCGGGCAGGAAATGTGGAATGTTAACTGGTACACTTCTGCGGCACGGAAAATTGTACCTGATCAAGATGTCTTGGACGATGTATAATGCCAGTGACCACCTTACAAAGGAACAGAACGTCTGATTTAATACATTCTGATTGTAGAGGTGAGAAGGATGGACTATATATATGGTCGCCAGAACGGCAAAAGCGGTGCTTGAAAATATGAGGTCAGAATTCGACTTGCAGGTTCCGCCCCAAACTCTACTAGTGGCATACTCTAGTAGTGGAAGGCGTACGGTAGAATAGAACTTCAGAAAAGCAGCAGGGAAGTGGAAGTCATGCGATATACCACAAACAATACCAAGAGCGCGAAGGGCACGTTGCTTCGCATATTTAGCGTGTGAAGATAACCATAGCGTTTTGTCGAAGTACACACCGAGATCTTTCGTCTCATCGACCCTGGGCAGTGGAGCATCCCGAGGGGTGTATGTAAATTGCGCATGGTTTGTTTACCGTGTACAACCTAATGCGGCAGTTTTGGAAGCATTTAAGAGTGGCTTAATACTTCTGCCCCAGTTCAATCAATCAATCAATCAATCAATCAATCAATCAATCAATCAATCAATCAATCAATCAATCAATCAATCAATTGTTTATTTACCGTGCCCAGGAACAACTCTAAGGTCTGAGTGCTGGCGCACGCATACATTCAATAACAAACAAACAAAATGCTGCAGGGGAATATGAATAAAAAAAAACACCATGAATAAAAAGAACAATCATGAAAAGAAGAGTTTACATAAACCAAAGCGCAAGGTAAATACAAAAGCAAATGGAGGAGAAATGTACTTGAACAATGTGTGAATTTACGACACGACAACGCTAAGCTCGGACAAGATCAATGACAGCGAGTTATGAAAGCAATATCTAGATTATGAAAGTAAGCATTTCAAAGACTCTGTAGTCTGCGGATGGTTGAGTGTTGGTGATGACAGGTAGCAACATGGAAATGTCTATGTTCTCTCTTTATCTTGCGCGGAATACGAAACATGATGCAACTGAGGAGTTCGGGGCAGGCGAGGATACTTTGACGACGACGCTCGAGCCATTGCTGATGATGATGGATAATCATCATACGGATGACAAATGAGAAAGAACTGACGGTAAATTGGCCCTTTCCTTAACTAAACTTATGTTCCTATATTATATCTATCCTATACAACTCTTAACTTGAACCATTACCTCCTTTTAGATGGGTTTTTATTAGTCTCATGGTTTCGGAGACACCTCAACTTCCGGCTGCCTGAGGCCGATTTCCGGTTTGCCCCTTGAGAAACATAATGTCGCTAGGTTTTAGCGACATAAAAGAAGACGTTTGGCCATTGACGTTTGACTTACATGATCTATCAAGAAGATAACTGAGCAAGAGATTGACAATTGACGAGTCAACACCAGAGAGCGTATATAAGCATTGATCAGAAGCAATGAGTGGCTGACTACATAATTTATTTATTTATTTATTTATTTATTTATTTATTTATTTATTTATTTATTTATTTATTTATTTATTTATTTATTTATTTATTTATTTATTTATCACAGTACCCACAGCGCCATTTCTGGCATTACTGTGGCTGGGGGGGGGGGGGGTGGCGATTGTAAAAGGAAAAGGTACACGAAATACCAGAGCGCTCTGGCGGCGAAAAAAAACAACAACAAGAAAAACAACAACAACAACAACAAAACATTGAGACAGAAAAAACACAAAATTGTTAAACATAAAAATTTCACAGTAAGGAAGAAAATGAATCATTTGATGTTGTGGACACTATCTCATCAGGCAATTTGTTCCAGTCAGAAATTGTTTTGGGGAAAAAAGACATTTTGAAGAGGACGGTACGGTACCTGCATTCTTTAACTTTGAGCGAATGGTCTAATCGTACGGACACATAATTAGGGCTAAATATATATTGGGTTTGGTCAATTCCAGTTGTTGAATGAAATATTATATGAAAAAAATTTAACCGAACAACTTCCCTACGTTTTTGAAGTGTGTCCCAGCGCAAAGTGTTTTTCGCACTCGATACGCAGAAAAACCTACCATAATCATTAAAAACGAAACGAACGGCCAAATTCTGAACTATTTCTAGCTTCTGTATGTCAAGTAGAGATTTCTGGTCCCAGACTGTGCAAGCATACGCAAGTATGCTTCTAACATTTGATATATATAACAGTTCTTTGGTTTTTACATGAAAATGTTCGGCGTTACGACGCGGGAAGCCAAAAACGCGACAGGCTTTGGCAGTAACAAAATCGACATGGTAGTGCCAAGACATTACACTGGTCAAATATACACCAAGATATTTAAATTCCGAGACTGACAGCAGTTTGGTACTGTTAATGTTATAGGTGAAATCATGAAGTCTTTTTTTTAGTGAAACACATATGTACAGACTTTTGTAAATTAATATGCATTCCCCAATTCTCACACCATTGAGCTACTGTACACAAGTCCTGTTGTAAATGCTTCGCAATCACCTCGATCGTTCATAATTCTATACAAAACACAAGATCTGCGAAAAGTCGCATGCGTGAAGAAATACCTGTAACAATGTCGTTCATGTAAATTATGAACAGTAAAGGACCCAGGACGGATCCTTGAGGCACTCCTGAGGTCACATCAACGTCATGCGACTGTTTCCCGTTGATAACAACTCTCTGACGCCTCAGGCTCAAATACTCCTTTATCCATCTAATAACGTTCTAATTTTTGTTGTACCAAGACAATTTTTCTAATAATAACGAATGTGACATAACATCAGATGCTTTGCGGAAGTCAAGAAATTAGCAGTCAACAGAATGCCCTTTATCAAGTGCGCTTGTTAAATCATGAACGAATTCGGTAAGCTGGGTGACACAGGAGTAACCACTGTGAAAACCATGCTGATGGGTATTTAATAATGAATATGCACGAAGATGGCTCATAATATTAGTATAAAACACGTGCTTTAAAACTTTACATATCACACTGGTCAACGACACTGGCCGATAATTAAAAACAATATTTCTAGGTCCAGATTTATGTATAGGCACAAAGTTAAATGCAAGTTTCCATTCATCAGGTAGAGATTCGTCCTGTAATGACTTGGTGAAAAGAATCTGCAGGTACTTTGACAGAGAATACTCACAAGAAGAGAGCAGGATCGTGGGTATGCCATCTGGTCCAGTGGCACTGTTTTATTTCAAGCGTTCTAAGAGCGACACAATTCCTCGCTGATCAAATACAACGTCCGCGATGGGCTCAGCACTGATAAAGTCAGGACGACATTCGGCAGGGCTAATGCTGCTTTCAGCAGTAGAAAGCACCGAAAACACCGAGAAGCTTTGCTGAGGTCGCAATATATTGTCACCGTAATAACAGGACAAGCAACAGCCGGCAGCACAGCAGAACAGCTCCGATCGAGCAGCACGTCTTCTTCGTTGTCTTCGTCTCTCCTCGCCGACTCCTCCGCGGCGGGCAAAATAAAGCGCAAATGAACGGGAACCGCATAACACACGTAAATGCACTGAATTGACGTGTCATTATTCCCCCCCACCCTTCAAAACCATCGGCTCGATGCTTTCGAAGTAGGGACGGTAGGCGATCAGCGTGCGTAATATGGCTTCATACTAGCCACGTGGACGATGTCCGGTTGTGGTGTACGGCGGGAGCATCGCGTGGTGCTCTCTGGAACAACCTTGTAGTTGACGTCATTGAGGCGTTGAAGAACCCGGTAAGGCCTGAAATAACCACGGAGAAGTTTCTCCGACCTCCCGCGTTGGCGAACGGGACTCCAGATCCATACTTTATCTCCGGGGTGGTAGGTAACTTCTCTGTGGCGGAGGTTGTACCTGTGAGCATCGTAGTGTTGCTGAGAGCGAATGCGCAGGCTAGCTAGCTGACGAGCTTCCTTGGCACACTGAGCATATTGGGCAGCATTCACTGTGGTAGATTCGAATGTGTCTGGCAGAAGCATTACGTCTAACATTGTGGTAACCTCATGGCCGTGAAGCAAGCGGAAAGGAGAAAATCCTGTGGTTTCTTGAACGGCGGTATTATAGGCGAAGGTTACGAAAGGAAGAATGCTGTCCCAGTTCTTGTGATCCACGTCGACATAGATTGAAAGCATGTAAGCGATGGTCTTGTTGAGCCGTTCGGTTAGGCCGTTCGTCTGTGGATGATAAGCAGTCGCCCGACGATGAACAGTGCTGCTGAGGGTCATCACTTCTTCCAGGAGTTGGGCTGTGAAAGCGGTCCCTCTGTCGGTAATAACCACTGCTGGTGCACCATGGCGGAGGACGATAGCATGAATGAAGAAGTTGGCGACGTCGTTAGCAGTAGCTCGTTGAAGTGGTCTTGTTTCACAGTAACGAGTGAGATAATCTGTCGCAACTATTATCCACCGGTTGCCAGCCGAAGATTTAGGAAATGGCCCAAGCAAGTCCATTCCGACTTGTTGAAAGGGTGCCCGAGGTGGTTCGACAGGTTGTAACAAGCTAGCTGGTTTTATGGGTGGTGTCTTTCGCCGCTGGTAGTCTCGGCAAGTCTTCACGTATTGCTTAACGGTACGGGACAGTTTAGGCCAGTAGTACTTGTGGCGGATACGCCCGAGAGTACGCGTGAACCCCAAATGGACAGAGGACGGTTCGTCGTGACAAGCATGCAGGATCTCTTCTCGCATCGCAGATGGCACCACCAGAAGATTGGTTTGAGAGCTGGAGTCAAAGCTTTGCTTGTACAAGACGTTGTTGCGGAGAAAAAACGACGAAATAATGCGGCGGAATGCCCGTGGTGGCTGCGTAAGTTGGCCCTCAAGTCGATGAGCGGGCAAAGCTCCAGGTCATCGCGCTGTTGCTGAGCCAAGTCAGACGCTGTGACGGCGCAGAGGAAACTGTCTTCGTCAGTTCAGGCGGAGTCGTTTGTACAGGAGCGCGAGAAAGACAGTCGGCATCTGTGTGCTTGCGTCCTGACTTGTAGACAACTGTAACGTCGAACTCCTGAAGGTGAAGACTCCGTCGAGCAAGGCGGCCTGAGGGGTCTTTGAGACCGGCAAGCCAACACAACGAATGGTGGTCACTGACTACTTTGAAAGGTCTGCCGTACAAATATGGTCGGAACTTGGATATCGCCCACACGACAGCTAGACATTCTTTTTATGTAGTCGAGTAGTTCAATTCGGCCGATGACAAGGTACGACTAGCGTAGGCGATCACTCTTTCGATGCCTTCTTGCCGCTGCACAAGGACGGCGCCGAGACCGACATTGCTTGCGTCTGTGTGTACTTCAGTGCCGGCATCTTCGTCGAAGTGACCTAGGATTGGAGGAGCCTGAAGTCGTTGTTGTAGGTCACAAAAAGCGCGATGTTGCTCTGGGTTCCAAACGAAAGTGACATTGTCCCTTGTGAGAAAATGCAATAATGGCTCAGATATTTTCGAAAAGTTGGGTACGAAGCGACGGTAATACGCACAAAGTCCTAAAAAACGGTGAACCTCGCGTTTGTTCGTAGGCGTTGGGAAGGCAGCGACAGCTCGCGTTTTTTCAGGATCCGGGCGAATTCCATCGCAGCTGATGACATGACCAAGGAATTTCAGCTCCTCGTAACCGAAGTGGCATTTTTCGGGCTTGAGTGACAGGCCAGCAGTTCGGAACGCATCAAGCACTGAACGAAGACGCTGGAGATGCTGCTCCAAAGTCTCCGAAAAAAACGACGACGTCGTCCAAATAAACAAGACACGTTTGCCACTTAAGACCGGACAAAACAGTGTCCATCATTCTTTGAAAAGTCGCAGGAGCTGAGCACAGGCCAGAAAGAAGAACCTTGAATTCAAAAAGTCCGTCAGGAGTAAAAAATGCGGTCTTTTCCCGGTCATGGTCATCGACCTCGATTTGCCAATAACCACTACGCAGATCCATGGATGAAAAATATCTGGAGTGTCGAAGTCGGTCCAGCGAGTCGTCGATGCGAGGAAGCGGATAGTCGTCTTTCTTTGTGACGTTGTTGAGTTTGCGATAATCAACGCAAAAACGCAGTGTGCCGTCTTCCTTTTAAACTAGCAACACTAGTAGATGGCTGAATGATGTCGGCAGCAAGCATTTGTTTGACTTGTTCTCGAATGGCGTCTTGTTCTCTTCGAGACACACGGTAGGCATGCTGTCAGATGGGTCTTTCGGCGGGTTCAGTTATAATTTTGTGCTTCGCAACGGGTGTCTGCTTGATTCTTGACGTCGTGGCAAAGCAGTCGCTAAAGGAAAGCAAAAGAGAGCGAGGACTGTCTTGCTGTTGAGCCGATAGTTCGGAATTCACATCGAGTTGAATTGTAGACTGCTTGTCGTCGTGTGGGACGGACGAAAGTTCTGCGAGTGATAGGCTGGTTCTCGCGTCACCGATTTCTTCGAGAAAGTGCTGGTATTCGCGACTAAAGTTCGTAATTAGGATTTCAGCAGGCCGTTTGGTCAGTTCGAGGAGGCCGCGGGCGACGCATACTTGATGAGAGAATAGGATGGGCGCATTGGTTTCAACAACTCCAATGGCAGTTCTGTCCACGTCGCTCAGTACGGTAACTAGTACACTGGAACGAGGTGGTACGGTCACGGAATCATCAGAGACACGCAACGCTATCTTGTGCGATTTGCATTCGTGCGAGCTTGCGTTACGTGAAATTGATACCAGCAGCTCTCGAAGATTTATAATGGCCCCGTATTCTCTAAGAAAGTCCATTCCTAGGATGAGCTGCCTGGAGCATTCCCGCAGCAGTATACGAAAGATCCAATGAAGGCAGAGCCGCAGATATGCACTTGGGAAGTGCACCTCCCAACCGGCATCACGAGATGACCACCCGCAGTGCGGAGTTGGGGACCATTCCATTGTGTGGTCACCTTTCGGAGCGTAGCCACCAATTCACCACTCATAACGGAGTAGTCGGCGCCGGTATCCACGAGGGCGGTGACCTGGTAATAGTCGACGGTTACGGTAATATCGGCGGAAAGTCCTGCGTCGTTATCAGAAAATGGCGTGGCAGATGAATCGTCGTCGTGAACGTGTCGTGTCGGAGGATGTTTGTCAGGACGATCCGCAGCAGCCCCAGCCCCCGGAGGTCGCTGTCCTCAGTTTTCCTGACGTGGGCGTGGACTTGGGGACCTGTTGCGAACATCAGAGAACCTGGAGTAACGGCTAGGCGACATGATGTCCCGAGGAGATGGTGAACGTGATTGGTGTCTTTGTGCGGGAGAACACGGCTGCTGAGAGGCCAGGAACTGCTCTCTCTCGCATGGGCGCTCACCATTATTTGGTAGACGCGCGTTAGGGTGAAATCCCTGAAGGCCCATCCTCCGATAAAAACACTGACGTTACAGATGGTCCGCTTCGCCGCAGTGGTAGCAAAGCGGCCTATTATCCGAGGTGCGCCACACGTTTGATTTCCGCATGATATCTCGCGGGCCTGCGTCCTCATACGAGTTTACATTTGTAGCGGGAAATTGACGTGGTAGAGCTGAAACAGGGGAAGGCAAACATCATCCCGTAGATGGTTGAGGACTCCGTAAGGCTTTGGAATAAGTCAGGACTGGGGCTTCCGCTCGCGTTGGCGCCAATGGTTGGGTCATGATCCTGATTTCGTAACGAATGATGTCCCCAAGCGCAGTAACAGTCGGCTGACAAGAAGTTTTGCGAACTTCCTCAAGCTCTTTGCGCACAACGATTCGGACAAGCTCTCTGAGTGCTGCTAAATCATGTCCGCAGGTGAAACATGACACTGCGGCGACGGTGCTTTGGCGGTTGCACTGTTGAGAGCGTTGCTGTAGCGCTCGTTCCATTGTCGTTGCTTCACTGATGAACTTAGCGACGGTAGCTGGAGGGTTGCGCATGAGTCCAGCGAAGAGTTGTTCTTTCACCCCTCGCATTAAGAGACGACCTGTCTTTGTATCGGCCATACCTGGATCAGCGCATCGGAACAAGCACGACATGTCCTCGACAAACATGGCCAATCTGTCATTTGGCTTCAGAAACCGACTCTGCGGAGCCTGTTCGGCATTTTCTTTCCTTTCGGGGCTGCTGTATGTCTCGCGAAGCTGTCGTCGGAATTCTTGCCAGCTAGTGATGGAGCCCTCATGATTCTCAAGCCACGTGCGAGCGTAGTCTTCGAGGGCAAAGTACATGTAGCGCAGTTTCTTAGAGTCATCCCATTCATTGACTGCAGCGACCTGGTCGAAGTGTTCAAGCCAATCCTCCACGTCCTCGAACGCGTCGCTATGAAATGACTTCGGCACGCGCGCTGCGTAGACGACACTCGGACTAAAAGTGGATTGGACTGTGTCGCTCTCTTGAGTCTGACTTGCACTTGCCCCTGTGGTGGACATCCTTACTTGGCTCAATGGGCCGTATTCAGGAGGTAGTCCTTGCAAGCGGCGGCTGTGGCGAAGTGTCCGGTTTTCTTCCGGAATCGTGGGAATGGTGGTAGGGACTCGAAGCGTCGGGAGGTCAAATTAGTCCATAGGACGGTACCCAGCACCTCCACCAATTTGTCACCAGAATAACAGGACAAGCAACAGCCGGCAGCACAGCAGAACAGCTCCGATCGAGCAGCATTCTTCTTCGTTGTCTTCGTCTCTCCTCACTGAATCCTCAGCGGCGCGCAAAATAAAGCGCAAGCGAACGGGAACCGCACAACACACGTAAATGCGCTGAATTGAGGTGTTAATATGGCGTCAACTGGCCCCCTTTGAAGTACCGGCGCGGAGATCTGCGTCATTAAACTTGCGAGATTTGTGATAGTAGAACGGCCGGAGAAGAATCCATGCTGATTCGGAATCAATGAGTTCTTCTCAGTAAAAGACAAGGATGTGAAGAGAAAGCTTAAAAATTCTTAGACGCCGCACAGAGAAGAGAAATCAGGCGATACTTCGAGACATTGATTTTGCAGCCAGACTTGAATACAGGAAAAACACGAGCAGTTTTCCTCATATGAGGGAAAGTGGAAGTATCCAAAGCGTTATTAAACATAGATGTCAATACTGGGGCAAATATACAGCCTTAAGCTTTTAGAATTTTTTTATCAATCAATCAATCATTTTATTATTCTACATTAATACAGTTACAAAGTAATAGTAATACAGAAGGAGGTCCCAAAGTACAAACTGTCAGGGGGACCTCCTGTTAGTACATGCATAAAAATGTAGAACATACGATTAGCAACTAAGGTAAAAATAGCGGTAAAATACAAATCAATATAACCAAAGTAAATGAATAAAAAAAAAACACATCACCAAAGGCTTGCGATTATGGAAAAATACAAATGAATAAATAGAAGAAATTAATCAAACATCTGGTAGTTGAAGATTACACAGAAATGAGCAACAATAATTCTACTTTGAAATACATATGTAATTACAAACATAAGAATAATTGAATAGGAATATAAAGATTATTTAACATCAACAGTGCGCAATCCAACACAGAAACAAAATAATGTATAAACAGCTAATAAACCTAAGGCTACAGTGCCTAAAAACCTAAGGCTACAGTGCCATATCTGTTCTTAAAATGCGCTACAAAACACCTTGGCGTTCCAGTTAAGTTTCCCGAAAGCTTCCTTCTAGCTGTTCGGGACAATCTTAGAATATTCTGGGGACGCCAATCACGAACGTGGCACTGCAGTGTTCTGCTAGGCATACATATGAACGTTGGACCTGATAATTAAAAAAAAAAAAAAAAAAAAAAAAAACTACTTACTAGTTAGCAGGATAAAATTCCAAAATAATTCCGTGCTTGTTCGAAACCGCTAAAACTTTAGTGCCAGCTAGGTTCTTCCATATAAGCTAGGAAAATAATTCCAGGATTTTTTCTGTTCATAGGATAGCACAATTTCCCGCCCAGCTTTGCTCGCCGCGGTATTTGAAGCGTACAGTGGTGAGCACTGTTAGGGTGAACACCTCATTAGTATTCAAGTTGGTATAACTTAAACATACCCTCTACTTTAGGGGGGAAATGTGCCGAATACGACGGCTAATGATGATGCCGATAAAAGAAATAATAGTTTTCTTTATTTTGTGCCAAACATCAACTGCTATAGGCTCGTGAATACTAATGAGGTGTTCACCCTAACAGTGCTCACCACTGTACATCATGGCTGAAATCAGCGGCAGTGATATCCTCTAACAGGCCTCTGTGTCTACACGCTGCGTACAGACGACGACGACGCGCGCGGGGGCACCGTTCCAGCAGCAGCGCCATTCTTTTGTCAGGTCGGTAGGCACACCTCTATCACGTGGCCCTACGAACACCAGTTTGGTTCCCCAGGTGGAACAGCATGCTCCCGCGTTTGCCCCACGAAGGCATCGTTCACTGCTACGAAGCAAATAACTTTTATTGAGTCTTACGTCATTCCGTCTGAGGAAACTACACGAAAAACATGGAAGCAAATTAAAAATGCGCCGCCCGCTGCGATATCTTGTGTATACACACTTGTGTAGCAATCCCGCGCGATCATGATCTAGCATGGCCCAAGTGGCCTCGAAAGAAGCTAGAGTATTCGGCCAGATGATCGGGTCAGCTTGTCGCGGCCACCATTGCCCGGCATATCATCGTTAGCTCAAGAAACGTGACTGCTGTCGCCTACACGGTTTTAGGCGAGTTACGCAGCTCATTACGATGATGCGGTATAGCTTACTAGTCTGAAAAACGCTGTGTACATTCCTTCAAATATACTGTGTGAATCAAAACTGCTGCACTTAACTGTTCCAGTTAGCGTGAAATACGGATGAACGCTTGGCACGGCCACGAAGAGCGGCCGAATTCACGGGTGAAGTCGGTGCAGTGAACGCCATGCTTAATTTAGCGCACTTACGGCCGGAACTGTACACGTAGACAAACTGTTCACATTGCGGCACGCAGCTGTAGGTCGGCATGTCGAGTTTCAGACAAACAGCACAGAACGTACAGCTGGCAAGCGGCTACTGGCGCCCACTCGTGTCAATGGCGTCGCCTGATCGCAGCGCTCGGTTGCCGGCATATGCAAATCCCCTAATTTTGTGGTTATTACGCGAAATAATAATAATAATAATAATAATAATAATAATAATAATAATAATAATAATAATAATAATAATAATAATAATAATAATAATAATAATCAATCATTTACTTAACGGGCCCAGGAACAACCATGAGGTCTAGGTGCTGGCGCACGTATACATAGAAAAAGAAATACAGCAGGGAAATATCAGTAAAAAAACAATGAATAAAAAATAACAATGTTGAAAAGAAAAGTATACATACATGTAACCGCAGGCGCAAAATGCATACATAAGAAAAAAGGAGGAGAGGGGAAGTTGAACAATATGTGAGACTAAGACGCAACAACGGAAAGCTGAGAGCAGAACAAAGACAGAGTTGTGAAAAATATAAAGGTCATGAAAGTGGGCGTTATAAAGACTGTATTCTATGGACGGTTGAGTGTTGGTGGTGACAGGCAGCAACATGGAAAGGCCTGTGTTCTCTGGTGATCTTGCGCGGAATACGAAATGTGATACAACTGAGGAGTTCGGGGCACATGAGGATACCGTGAAGGAGTTTGAAAAGGAAAAGCAGGTCAGCGCGATTACGTCGGCAGCGAAGTAAGGGCAATGGCAATAATCCAACAGTGCTAGAGCAGGGCCCAGAGTCCGTGTTAGCAAAGCGGTTATGATATATGCTTAGAAACTTTTTCTGGACCCGATCTATAATGTCACTGTTGGATCTAGAAATGCCGTTCCAGACGACCGACGCGTATTCGAGTTGAGGAAGACAGATTGTTGTGCACAACTTACGGAACGGTGTAGGAGAATTGAATTCTCTCGACAGTCTGCAAACAGAGCCAAGAGTGCGCATGCCCCGCATTGCAACGCGTTTAGTGTGAGCTGAAAAGTGTAAGGTTGTATCAAAAAGTACACCGAGATCATTGATCTCACGTACCTTACACAATGGTACAGAATCTACTGAATAAGAAAAAGAAATGCTTGCTATTTTGCGGGTGAAAGTCATGACTTTGGTCCTAGCAGCATTCAAGGTGAGGTTATTATCTGTGCGCCTTTTAGAAAAAGAAAGCAGGTGAGACTGCAGGATGCGACAGTCATCAACAGTGTGAATTGCCTCAAAAATCTTTATGTCAGCGGCATATAGAAGGAATGAAGAATGTTGAATGGCGGAAAGAATGTCATTAATAAAAATTTTAAAAAGGAGTGGTCCTAACACTGATCCTTGGGGAACGCCGCTGGTTACCATTTACGAAGAAGACGTTTGACCATTGACGTTAACAACACATGATCTATCAATAAGATAACTCCGCAAGAGATTTACAATTGACGAGTCAACACCAAAGTGCGTAAGCTTGATGAGAAGTAGTGAGTGGCTTGCCACATCAAATGCTTTACTGAGGTCGCAATATATGGTGTCTACATGCCCCCTTCGAAGTACCGGCGCGGAGATCTGTGTCATGAAGCTTGCGAGATTTGTGATAGTGGAGCGGTCAGTGAGGAATCCATGCTGATTCGGAATCAATGTGTTCATCACAGTTCAAGACAATACGTTGTGATGAGCAAAATAATCCGCGGCTGCTTGGACTTCTACTCCATTAGAGTCGAGCAGGCGAAAACACTCTTTGCGATTACTGGTACGCTTGCGGATATACTTCCAAAATTCCGCCTGCCGGTCGGAGGCGCTCTTCTCCAAGAATGCAATATATGAGTCATGATCCCTCTTGTAGAGGCTTTTGGAGAGAGTTAGAAAAAAGCGCAATTCTTCTCTCCACTCATTAGGCACAGGACTTCTGGATTTACGGTGCGCGCGATCTTTATGCTTCAGGCAGTTATAAGTTCAGATGGGAACCAGTGGGGATATTTAGAGCGCCTAGGACTGTACTGAGGAATGTATTTGCGCATACCGCTCAAAACAAGCTCCGTAAACTGATCTATTTGGTCATCAACATTCGTTTTATCTGTGACCAGGGCCCAATCTCTGGTGGACAATAAATCATACAAGCTTACATAATCACCCCGCTTGAAAGCAAAGCGAGAAGATTCATTAATGCCAGTGGTATAATAATAATAATAATAATAATAATAATAATAATAATAATAATAATATAATAATAATAATAATAATAATAATAATAATAATAATAATAATAATAATAATAATAATAATAATAATAATAATAATAATAATAATGACTTTGTTTTCATCCAGACGATTGGAGAGAGAGAAAAAGCTAAAAATATGGATTGACTAGTTCTTCCTTCCCCAGAGGAGAAATATGAATGCTTTCTTCTCTCCCCCCCCCCCCCCCCCCCCTTTTTTTTTTTTGGAGTTGGCGAACACTGTGCTTCACGTGGGGCATTGACATGAGGGAGTGTGTTAACGAGGACAGAGAGTGGAGCTAGTTGGCGGAGATTCGTGTGAGAAACAGGGATACGCGTGCACGGACACACAAGTAGAGGGAAACACATGTGACCATCAATATACGCAGTGTGATGCCACACGTGTTGACAGATGTTAGTCGGTAAGATATACAGAGTGTCCAAACTATCATGCACCAAGATTCAAAAATGTGCAAATGCCACGTAGCAGGACAGAACAAAGGTAATGTTGTTTGCCGTCGCTTGGAGGTACTCAGATTATTTGTTATAATCCGCCTAATTACCGAATTAGTCTTGATTCATTAATCAACTTCTCAAATATTATAAT
The DNA here is from genome assembly GCF_013339745.2 of Dermacentor silvarum. Taxonomy (NCBI): domain Eukaryota; kingdom Metazoa; phylum Arthropoda; class Arachnida; order Ixodida; family Ixodidae; genus Dermacentor; species Dermacentor silvarum. Next base: position 19,128,194 of record NC_051154.1, on the reverse strand, counting down.
TAGATGAAAAGTGTCGATGAGAAAATTGTACAGCATCATAAAAAACTCCAGACGCAGTTTTATTTTGTTCAATACATGCTACATAAAAAGGTTTTTCCGAGCGTGAAAGAAGCCCGCGAACACACGCAAAGTGCCTCGAGTGGCCAGTCACGCGGCAATTTTTCATTAAATTTTTGGCACCCCCCTTATAAAATAGTACAACTTCAGTGATTTGCATACCCTGCGAAAAATTTCCATTCGATAAAGGTAAGTTGAAAATTTAAGTAAGAGAAGCTGAAATGAGGTGAAACGCATGCTTAATAGGCTTCATTTGCATGTCGTCGACATCGCAGGCTTCGACTGGGGATAGTTGGCATGACATCGTTCTATTTACTGCGCTATACAAAGTACACAAAGGACAAAATTGCGCACATGTGTGACAGTCTCTCTCTTTTTTTTTTACCTTTGTGTAACAATATAAGCGCAGTAAACAGAACGACATCGGAGGCACTGCTATTATTTAAATTTAAAAAATGGCTACTTCATTTGTAGAAGACCAAAAAAAGAAAGAAAATAGCTCGGACTTGAGACTGATGCATCAAAGTTTGAGTCATAAATGCTTTATTGGGAATGTGAGCTTGAAAACTGCGTAGTTAGAAAATTCTTGAACAAGTTAGCGAGATCACGCTGATCTACGCAAATTCCGTCATGCAATTTAATATCAGTCTGACTCACAGAGCGACAAATTGCGTTGCTTATTTTTCTCATGTTAAATCCGAACGTTTTGCGTCTCAGGAGAATATGGGGAAGAAGTAATAGTTCTTATCTTTTCTGAGGGTATTGCCAATTAGTTTCGGAACATCTTAAACTCTTTTATTACATCTGGGTCCCTAACTGTTAAAAATTTCTCGTATAAGTCATTCTTAAGGTTTATCGGTTCTGGTATTGTTTACCCACGGTTTGCAGCAGCGCTTATTTTGTTTAACCATTATAGTAGGAAAACAGGCACGATAAAAAGTTATTAATATTCCCCGAAAAGCCTCATACGCGTCGTTCTCATCACTATAATTGAAAATGCTACAGAAATTCTGAGAATTGTATACTAATCCGTAAACATTCTTTGGCTCGGCTGTTTGCTTTTGCTTACATATGTGGGTATCCACCGCTTTTTCCGGAGCCAAAGAGTGGTTACGCATTAGTAGACAATTCTCAGAATTTCTGTAGCATTTTTTTTTTTATCGGGCGTCGCCCTATTGACCCTTTTCCCGGCGCTCCCGTGGGCGCTGCCATGTTTGATCACGTGGTGACGCGTCCATTGCTTGCCTCAGTCGCCTCCGTTGCCTCCGTGTTTACAATGCAAGCGCGTGACGCCGGTGCAGCGCAGCAAACCTACGTTTCGACGCAAATCATAGAAGTTGACTGTGTGGACGAGAAGAAGCTTTGACCACAGCCTTAGAGGACATGTAAGTGCTTTCAGAGCTCATTACGCCTTGTCCAAACGGCGTGAGCAGCGTATACGGTGCTTCTATTAAAAGCGGGCTAGAAATGTATTGCAAGCTGTCCATACTTTCCGCTTATGAATTAAATCAGGATCATGTAGTGTGCTCTTCCTTCTTTATTTGGCAAGCATTTTGAAGCAGCGGCTTTTCATGTTTCTGACTCAGTAAAGTTCCTTCTCGTTGCTCGGTGCAGTCACTATTTCATTGTTTTTTCAGCCTAATCGCTCGCGGGTGTGCTCTGCTGCGATAGATTTGCTCTTGCTGCGCACAAAGCTTGGAACGTAAAGCTTCTGTACTTCTGTACTGTTCCCTCGCTTACTCTGTGGACCGTCACGAAACGTTCAGCTTCCAACATGCGCGTCTTTTCGGTGTAGTCGCCCTCACTCATGCTTTGGCAGATCGACACATTGATTCAAGTGTGCGCCCATTCACTTATCGATACGTTGGCGATAGGGTGGGCGTTGTAAGTTTGCGTGCAAATAGGGGTTGATGTGTGTAGATATCGCGCGAGCACGCGCTATAAGCCTCACAATGTCATACCAACAAGCCCAAATCACTGCATTACAACAGGTTGATTCCATTCCTTAATATGCGAATCACTATTTTTGTAGCGAACTACCGCACACGTCTTTCCTTTATCGTTACACATTTTGCAGCATGAATTGGGCACAGTGCATTAGCAAACACCCAGTTGCATTTCCGACAGCTGATCGCACACTAGCAGGGCAGAATTAGCAGTAATGGTTTCGTATTCGTGCGCATTCGCTGAGGCAACATATGGCGCGCCGCCGAAAGCGCCATCTCGTTCCTCTAGAGCAAACTGTTCCGCGAAAAGGGTCAATAACGTCGTTTCCGATCCGCTTCTGAACACCTCCTTTCCTCTTCTTGCTGTAGAGTTTCGCCTCGTTTCTGCCGCTGTTGTCGTTGGTCCTTCTGCCGACTACGATATTCTCGTTGTCGTTCAGCGTTCCTACGCCGCTTCTCCGTTTCACCGAGATTACGTTTCTTTGATGCCATTGCAAGAACTCGTCTCGGCACATCCGACCCCTTCAAGGCGATTGTATAAACTGAGCCTAACCGCTACCACAACGCGTTTTTCCCAAACCACATCTACTAATCAGTTATTCTGATCATTTTATACTGTTTTATTGCATCAAATGACTGCATCGAAGCGAAGGCGACGTGACCAGTTTTTTATCAATTCTAGGGCTACTATTAATCTACAGCTACACTATTATAACGATTAAATGTGTTAACTTGACCAATTACGCACTTATTTCCCAATTACAAGGCATTACGGGTCAGACACGGTTTCTCCCAGGTACTCGGCAAAGAATGCTTGCTTACGCATTAATAATATGGTTGCCAATTTTGCTTCCTTAAAGGATGCAGTAAAGATGATCCACGAAAAAGACCTGACGCTTACAGGTCGACAAAGAATGGGTCGTCATCGTCTATGAATCGAGCTTTGACTAAGTACCACCATGCTGACACCTAAACTGCCTAATCAAGAAGCTCTCTTAACTTTAAAAACAGTATTGGAAGCGTCAAAGGAAGGGTTTCAACAAACGCCCCAGAGACCGCGGCCTGCCGGAGCTTTTATAGGAAGACAACGTCTGGTTGCAAGACCTCAAGAGTAGAGAGACAGTACAAGCCCCAGCCGATGAGCTTCGGTCCTACTGGGTCAACACCGACACTATTGCTGTACGGAAGACCGGGCTAGTTCAGTACGCAGCTGATAACCCTGACACAGAAAGTGTCAGTGAATGTGCTGCAGACGCTCGTTCTTATTGCTAAGACACTTCCCACATCCAGTCGGAAGTGTCTGCCTACTGCCGCTTGCCCTACAAGGGAAAGTGACAGTAGATATTGCTATCTGGTGCACGAGCGAATATCTGTAGTACGGTTACTGGCATCTAGTGAAACCGGGGTAAGACAGGTTCACGTGACGACGCGTGGTCGATGATATGACAGCGCGTAAATTTCTTCTTTAAATGAAGCACGTCCCAGAGTCACTAGTAAACGTGTGGTTATATGACTCTTGGTCTGCCCGTCTCGTTCTTTCTACCTGGCTACAACACCAACTGCCACTGATATATCTATAAGAGACTCATATGAACGTATAATACTTATGTGTAGGAAGGATCTCCGCTTGTCTTTGGGCTTTCCTCCGGCAGCCTGAAGTCATCTACGAGACCCACTTTCTACCTTTACATCTCCTAACCTCCTAAGCCACTGGCAAAGCCCTTCTCCCTAGACTCAGCACTATGCCTCGATCCCACTTTTATGCTCCGCTAATAGACATCTTCGGTCTCAACAGTCAACGCAGAAGGCAACAAGCTCATGTGCCTTGCAAGTTCGAGGACGGCATTTACAACCTTACTATCCAAGCGATTCTGAGGCTTCTTCGGACACTCGCTGTTTGGCCCTGGAGTTGAATGACCATCTACACCAACGCCCTACCCCTACACGTCCGGATTCTGACATGGGAGTATACAAGGGGGGGGGGGGGGGGGGCACACCGGGCGCGTGACTTATCCTCACCCACCGTCCTCGGTCAACCGCCTAAAAAAAAGTCCCTGGATTCCGATAGCTATGTGCCTCTGTATACAGTGGATCCCGTGTCTCGATGAAGCGTGATCTGGCCTCCTGGTGTCTTCGATTATTGCAGAGTGCCGCTATTGCTACTGTTATTCGCAAGCTGAACACTGAACGTGCGTCGTTATACTCCTGGATTCCCAGTCAGCAATTCAGCAACGTGGCGTGTCTCCGAACAAGTTCTACCGTCAATCACTGGCCTCCGTTAAAGATTGACTTCTTTCAATAAGTAGCTAAGAATCATCATTGAGCGTTGGACGGTTTTATGCAGTGCATTTTCCTACAATGCGCGGCTAACCAAAGGCATCAATATCAAGTTGGTTCTATAACGCTGATCAATATAGCACCTCGACTGTCCCCGATACCTTTCTTTGAAGCGTCTCAGTCGAATCTTGGCCTTGCGCACTGTTTTCTGGTACCACAAACTTTCGTCTCGCCCAAGTTGCGACACCTTTAAGCATTTACGTGAAACACGAACGCTCGGTAGCGTCAAGTAACCACGTTATGGCTTCCACAACTATGTTGAAATAATTAATGTTGACCAACAGTGTCCGCAAACATCGCTTCCAGGGAGTATAACCTTTACTGCTAAATGATACCTATGTTCTTGCTGTCTTATTTTCTTTCATTTTGTGGTTGTCTGTTTCGCCTTCTGAAAAGCCCATTCGAAACGGCAGTTGTGCGATTCAACTACAGACCGTACATTGATATTGCCGCATTTGGTCTTGAAAAGATAATACTCGCTCATACCAATCACCTACATGCACAATCCAAGTTTTGTAACACTGGAACCGCATGCCGAAATTGATAGGTGAGAGCGGTTCCTAAGAAAAATCACTGTAGCGAACATGTTAATAGTATAGGTGGCCGTCAAGTGACACCTAGTTGTTATGAATAAACAGATCAGGTAATTCAGTCGTATTTGTAAAGCTTCTCGCTTTCAGGATCCGTTTGTATGTTTCCACGATTAAGCCGTTCAGTCCCCGGTTCCGTGCCGACGCAGCCTGGTGTTGCTGCAGCGCGCATGGAAGTTTTCAAAACCAATCCGAGCGAATCCAAAAGCAAGAAATGTGCGTGAGAAGACGTTCCTGCGGACGAGGCGTTTCCCGACGGAGCGCATAGTTGGCGGCCGCTGCGCCAATACTCGCTTCCACGAAGCCGCGCGGCCCTATCACCAGACCGGAAGACACAGCGAGTGAAAAGTTAATACTATTTTCGGGGCCGCCGATGGAAGGAGCAGGAAAGTCATTGCGCGCTCTGCTGCGGCGGCAAGTTGTCACGAAGGGAAAACCAAACACCATCGCCAGGGACGCAATTTCTCAGCAGGCGGCAAAAACGCCAAAGAGCGGGGAAAGAGGGACAAGGCGACGTGACCAGGCGCAGTAAGCAACGTGGTCGTCAATCCAGCGGACCATTCCAGTCAATAACGCTGTCACCGGAAGCGCCTGTGTGCACTGGCTCGACCGCCGCCCGACTCAGCGGCCGGCAATTAAGAGGCCGGGAAAAGGCGCTTTGCGGAGATATTGGCGACGCAACCGGTGCCCGTGGGGGCAGTCTCCCCGCCCGCCGGCGGCCCGGTAATAAAAAGCGCCCGACTGACGCAGCTTCGGCGCGCTTCTCTCGCGAATACCTTGGCGGCGGTGGGGGCATCATTCACGCGTGCGACTCTGGAACATTTCACGTTCCAAAAAATAAATAAACGTTGCGAGCAATGCATGTGGGATACGATGGAATGGCGACGCGGCGTTCGCTCTCAGAGTTCGTCCCTCGGTTTTGGCACCAGAAGCGTTGCATAATAATGAGTGAAAAGGCGTCTTCTACGGCCGCGCATGCTTCTTGACACATGCATACGGGGTGCGGTCAGCTTGATTTTCTTATCAATGCGTACGCAAACACCTCTGGACGCCTTCGATACCGCCTCGCGCTCAACAACTGTAGTGGTTATCACACGACGCTGCTGAGAGACAGGCGTTTCTCTGCCCCCGAGTGAATAAGAGAAGAATAAACTTCAAAGCACTATATCGCCTCTATAGGCTCCATGACCGATCGGCTGAGTAGTCATGAGGGACAAGCATAATAAATAGATTGAGCGCCAGTTGGACGCTTGTTTCACACGCAAACACTTATACGGGTTAGTTCAGTAACAGCTGTTTCCCACGATAAAAAAAAAAAAGAAATTTCAGATTTTTTGGTCGTCAAAGATAATCAAATCAAAGCATATTTTACTAGTTAATAATTATAGAATTACAAGATATGATGTACGAAAGCAGGTCCCGCAGTCTGTAGAATTCGGACCAGATGTAGACGAACATGAAATTAAGCAGAGCTTAAGAAATTTTCGCATTCTTCGGCCTATATACTTCTTATTCTTTCTGGGGTTTTACGTGCCAAAACCAGTTTTAACTATGAGGCAAGCCGTAGTGGAGGGCTCCGGAATAATTTACATCACCTGGGGTTCTTTAACGTGCACTGAACGCAAGCACATGGGCGTTTTTGCATTTCGCCTCCATTTAAATGCGGCCGCCGCGGCCGGGATTCGATCCCGCGACCTCGTGCTCAGCAGCGCAACGCCTTAGCTAACTGAGCCACCGTGGCGGGTTGTCTACTTTTTAACAAGAGCGCAGATAAGTACTTGACTTCAATTTCAACCTTGAAACAAAGTAATAGTGACACGTTCATATGCCATGGCAAAACATGGTTCATATGCCCGGTTCCTTTACTAATTCCAAGATGCAGCCGTGACAAATAACCTGCTTTGTAATTATCAACAAATACAAACACATTGGTGTTATGTTGTTTGGGGGTCGTACGGTTATTGTACGACCCGGGTTAGTATGCGACGGCACGGAGCCGCAAGTGACATACCGCCATGTGTGAGAACAAGCACTGGCTAGGCTTGGCTTGCCTAGCCTCTTTATTATACCGAAACATGGGTAGGGGGCGCTCGCAACTATACATAACAATTGGAAGAAGCAAGCCTGCTCGATTTCGTCAACTGAACGTATGGTGACAGTTCTTTTTCAATACAAAAAAGAAATTCTGGGGTTTTACGTGCCAAAACCACGATCTGACTATGAGGCACGCCGTAGTGGGGGACTCCGGTTTAACTTTGACCACCTGGGGATCATTAACATGCACCCAATGTATGGTACACGGGTTTTTCTGCATTTCGCCCCCATGAAAATGCGGCCGCCGCGGCCCGGGATTCGATCCCGCGACCCCGTGCTTAGCAGCGCAACGCCGTAGGCACTAAGCAACCACGGCAGGTGTTTTTCAATACTGTGCATGTTTGCATGCGTGCTGTACTGTAATGTGACGTACTGCTCATTTCGTATGCATTAGTCCAATATTACTGTGAGCAGTTAAAAGCCCGAAAGTATGTCTCTATCCGTCAGGCCGCCCCTCAACATGTCGCGAAGAAAAAAAAAAAACTTTGCGTACTACTGACGGGTTCTCAAGCTCATGCATGCCCCTACGTGCAGTAGAAAGCGGGTGCGCTAACCATTGCACAATCGCTCAGCTTTGACGATCAGTCATTTGTGCAGGATGCGGCGCCTCACGCAGACTGAGGGTGGTGTCGACGTATTTCGGAGGCAACAGTAGGCAGTAGTTAGCGGAGACCCCCAGGACGCCCTGTTCATCGCACACACACAAAAAAAGCACGAAAAACAAAACAGCTGTTTTTGAGAAGATGATGGCGTTCCCTGCGCCCTGCTGTTGCAGTTGTAGCAGCACGATCATATTCAAAGAAACAGAGACCCTTCTAGGGCTACGCTGAGAGTTTGAACCGTCTTCTTCGTCTCTTCAGAGCCATGCACTGCCGCTGCAATAAATGAGGCGGTCCAGTCGCCCTAGCAGTCTCCGCATCGAAGCGGCTGGCGGTTGTGGCAGACGAATGCGCATCCTGGCCTCACGGCAGCGAGTATGTCACTTGGCAGAGCCGGTTCACGTAGGTCTAGCCCGAAAGCCCGGAGTGCGTGATAATCCTGTGGCCCAGGAGGGCGGGACATCACAGCGAAAAACAGGAGGAAGCGGGGCAACCGCGACATGGCCCTGCGGCGACCGCGGAGGGAATATCTTACCTCCAGCTCTGTTAATGGCGGCGGCTTCACGATGCAGCGCACCCCGGTGTCTCCAGGCCGGAGCGCCATGCTGCCAGTCACCGCTGGGGAGACGGGTGTAGGTCAGCTCGGCCGTTGCCGTTTGTTGCAGGTTTCCGTGGCTGTATTGATTCCCCCCGAGTAGTATTGTAAGAAACTAATTGCGCTAGCGATACAATTATACATGCAGAATGTGTCAGCTAAATACGCAGCAAGTTTTCTTTTTTTTTTTTCAAGCGAAGCTTGTATACGCTAGCCTGCGCCGGCGATGTAACACTGAAAAAAAGTCGCAGTTTCGCCCGCAAGGCGAAGCATCAATTGCGATAGCAAATTAGTAGAGAGCTGTATGGAGTAAGGATAGTAGTTATATCGGCTGTGTAAACTTGGACACATTCGCGTACTAACTGAATTAGCAAGCATGGTGTCAACGCGCACAGACCACCGCTGTCAAAACGCTGGCGTGAGCAAGCGCAGCAGCAGCAGCGAGCGAAGGTTCGTGGGGTCTATCGCTTTAACGGAAACTGAGCGGCGAAAGCACAGCGCATACAAAGCTATGAGCCTTGTGCAGATCGCTTTCAAGATAAGGTGCGGGCGACCGCCGCAGCCGGGCAAAGTACAAGTACGTAGTTGCGGGCAGAGCAGAAGCCGCCCCCCCCTCCCTCCCGCGCTGCCTTCCCCGCTTTCCTCCTTTCGCGTGCGAAACTGAGTCGTCAGTTCCCCTTGCGCCGTTGGTGACGCAGCACAACGTCGCCCTAAAAACAACCACAACGCCAATATGTGCCATATAGTATACTTACCGCGGCGGTTACAGGGCAATATTGTGAGCGTTTTCCTGCAATACTTTTTCGAATAGACCAAGTAATTTGGGGCTCACAAATTACTTGGTGCGAATTGCATTGAAACAAATTAGATAAAAATCGTGCTCCCCGCGGCGCCCACCCTCGAGTAACCCGCCGCTGTATTGCTGGCCAAAGAAAGTGCAAAAGCTCACGTGGGCGTTCAACGCGCCGCCTTTTCGCGTGTGCTTCATTTCTCACCTTTATTTAAATGTGTGGGTCACATGACTTTGTTGCCTCCACTATGGGCGTTGGTTCTGAGCGTCCGCCAATGCCGCTAGTTAGTCACGAGCTGGCTCGAGCACCGGGCGGCCGTCGTAAGGCGCCAGCAGCAGCCATGGCAAATGACGGGGTGACCATGCACACGGCGGTTGCAGTGATTTCGCACTACGGTTTCCAAGGCCTGACAAAGTGGAGAAGGCATTCTCGTGCGGCTGCACCTGAGAAATGTCGCTGCGTGCACGAGGCAGGTCATATCCATGGCATCAGGTAGTATATATAAAGCAGAAAACGAGCGTGAATTGCGATGCAAACGCACCCCGCGACCAAAGCTCATCGCGACAAACTAGGACCTGGAACTCCAGAAGTGTATTTTATTCTACTGCGCACGTTAACCTAGTCGTGTGTTTAGCTCGATGCATGTAGGTTGACGAAGCAACAGACAAATCACGGACAAAGAAAGACGTACGTCTTTTTTTATAGCTTTTTTTCTTTTTCGTTGCTCGTTGATCGCTTATGTGTCGGTACCTTTCCATTTTCCGTCCATTTTCTTTCTTTTTGTGTGGTGCTTTGCCGATCCTAATGTCTTAGCCCAATCTTCAGTCTATTTGACGCAGCTTGGCGCGATACCCGCCGTGGTTGCTCAGTGGCTGTGGTGTTGGGCTGCTAAGCACGAGGTCGTGGGATCGAATCCCGGCCACGGCGGCCGCATTTAGATGGGGGCTAAATGCGAAAACACCCGTATACTTAGATTTAGGAGCACGTTAAAGAACCCCAGGTGGTCTAAATTATTCCGGAGTCCCCCACTGCGGCGTGCACCTTATAATCATGGCGTGGTTTTGGCACGTAAAAGCGCATAATTTATGTTTTTTTTTGTTTTTTTTTAGTTTGGCGCGACAAGAACCGCCGGAGGCGGCCGGTGCAAGTAAGGCTGCCGTTGACGGTGAGTGTAAACACTGCGCTACGTTGGCGTTCTCCGTCGACGCAGAGCCCACAGAGTCATGTACCAGAGTAGGAGAGCGCAAGGAAAGGAAATATACCTCAAAGGAAAAAAACGACTGAGCAACTTAAAAGAAGGCAAATTGACGAGTACAAATCTGACGTTCGCCTGCGCTGCGCAAGCTCCGGAGTCGTCATACCTTCGGATGCGAAGACACGCGATTTAATTGGAACACCATGCTCTTGCGAATGAACGGCTCCGTTAGCGATGTTGTAATGACTAGACAAAAGAAGAGCAGCGTCGGAAATGTACGTACCGTTGCCTACGATTCGTGCATACCCAGGCTTTCCGGCTTTGGAGTTGGTGAGGCCGCGATGATAACCGACGGAACTGAATGGCCTCCGCCCCTTCAGTCATGTTTGAATAACTGCTCGTGAACCCAAAAACACACCATGTTTGTTCGGACTTGGTTCCACGGGGAATTCCGGCAGCGCAAAACAATATAAACGACGTAGCATAATCAACCGACGTGGCTGGTGGCTGTCACACATTACATTCGCGGCGCCACCGCATGAAAGCGCGACCGGTCAAAACTCCCCCGGGCCCATTGCCAGACAGCGGAGCTTACGCCAGTTGTGTAAAACTTGCAACTACACCTGTTTATTTTCTGCATATTTAACTTTTCCTACAGAGAGCAAATCACTGAAAAAATTATAGATTACATCGATATTTATTTAACTGCTATTTTAGGTAAGCGGATTCAGTACGACAGAAATACAACTTGCATTACCTCAAAGCCGGCCCATATTGCAATCGCGAAATAGAACCTGAGCAGCAGCGAAGCCCTGCAGAAGCAATTACAACGCAGGCTATGAGAGACGCCACAGCGGGGCACACCCCCTGGGCTTCGTTAACGTGCACCTAAGCCTTAATACACGAAGGATTGACATTATGACTCCGTCGGAATGCGGCCGCCACGGAAAGTTACTGAATCCGCGACCTCATCCTTATAGCAGCACAATGATAACCACTTAGCCATGACGGTGGGTAAGAGCCATTTGGAGCAAGGATATTGCACTTAAAGCTGAATTTATTACTCTCATATAATGAGGTATTTATGTCGTTCGCCTCACCTAAAGCTCCATAAAAAATCTTTACTGCATTTGACGCCGTAGCTGGCAACATTTTGTCTATTTTGCAGCAAAAGCGAACTTACATTTCCTGCAGAGTCATGATGCAGCCGTCAGTTCCTTGCATAGAAACACACACGCCTCCAATCGAACTTTATTGCGGGTGATGTGATAGTCTTATTTCGTACAAATAGAAAACGAGGTAGCCTTAGAGCCTTATTCTGCCGGATTCTGTGAGCATTAGGCAAAAAAAGTGCATACATGCATATTTTTCTTTTGCCTTTGAAGTCTTTTTTTTTTAAGCTGCACAATATCTTTTCTTTAGATTACCTGTGTGCCAGTATTAAAACCTAGTGGTTCTTTCCTGGCCACATAATCTAAAGGCTGGATTGATTAAGTAATTTTTATTGACTCACGCGCATTGTTCGTGTTTTCATCCTTTATAACGTTGTCAATTTATATTGGCTTTTGTTGATTGTAAACTGTTTCTTTTCATGTTTTTTCCCGTATTTGCATTTGTGTCTAAAGTTTTTTTTTTTACCGTGTGCCAGCACTCAGACCTTAATGTTGTTCCTGGGCACGTTAAATAAACATGACTGATTGATTGATTATTATTGTTATTGTTATTACTATTATTATTTTTCGCTTATTTCCTTTATT